>NW_003314274.1:440078-538206 GCF_000143415.4 Selaginella moellendorffii
AAAGTATAGTAGGGATAGTGAGGTCCAGGAACCAGTTTTGAAGGGACTCTCCAGTTGGGCTTCCAAACCAACTTGAGGTTGAGACTGGGACCAAGGACCTTGGGTGGGAGTGAGCATGGACTTGGCTGGTGCCGGAGGGGCCATCCAAGGAAGTGCTCAAGAGCAGCTCCCACTCCCGAAAGGGAAACCGACTGCGGTGCTCTCGGCTCAGGTGGAGTGGTGCCCCACTTGAGTACCTTGTGGCTCATTGGTCCTTGCCCTTCCGGGGGCTTGGACCTTCCCTTCGGGATGGAAGAGGGGGGGTAGAGGTACCCATACCGGGCCGTTAGGCCACGGTGTTTCGCCCCGACGTCCCGAAGCAAGTGCTGCACCCAAGACTTGGGATTTAGAGGGTCCCATGATCAAGTCTTGTGGTACCAAGGGGTGTTAGGGATCTGGAGGCTTGGTGTGCTTGGCTGCTTGTGCCTGCGGGGAGTGTAGCCGAACCTTAAGTCCAGTCTAACCCGGGGAGGGGGATTGGGAGAGATGTGGGAATCCGTAGATGGATGGCTAACACTCCGTTGCTCGTGCAGTGAGTAGCTGAAACCAAGTAGGACCAAGTAGGAGCTGGTACCATAGGCGAGAACCTTGGCGAGGGAACTTAGCACAAGCCAAGGCAGAGTTGGTCGGATAGACGAGGTAAGCTGGCAAATTGGAAAGGAAAAATTTGTGGCTTACAATTTGGTATCGGAGCCTCTTCCTCAGTTCTAGCGAATGATAGAGGCAGATTGCTGGGAGATGGCAAGGGCAGGACGTAAGCGAACCCAGGCGGAGACGGAACCTCCTCCAGAGCTAGAGCATCCGGTCGAACAAGAGGCTATGGATGAGGAATCGTTGCATGAGGAGGACTCCAGTGAGGCAACTTCCAAACAGGAGTCCGGTGGTGAGGTTCGGTCGTCCAAGGCTCGATTGGACGTTCTAGAAGGACAATTGGCACAGACCAATGCCCTGCTAGAGACTCTCGTACGCAAGCTAAAGCGTGATGAGAAGCGAAAGAAAAAGCGAAAGACTGCGGATGCTGGCAGTGCAGAAGGTGCAGACCCTTCGGCAGGGACTGAGGCAAAACCAGACAAGGTCGAACAGACCGAAGTGGAATCAGTCCCCCAGGCAGTTCCCAAGTACAAACCGAAGCCCCCACCGGTCTTCAAGGGAGTGAACGACTATAAGGTGGTGGAGGATTGGTTTTACGATATGGAGGACTACTTCCGAGCGTTGCGATTACCGAGCTCGGAGAAGGTCCCATGTGCAAAACCATACTTGGCAGATAACGCCAAATCTTGGTGGAGAACAACGGAGGCCAACGAAGGACCGGTGGCCACTTGGGAAATGATGAAGGTGAGGATCCGCGCAACTTACGTTCCTCCGAATGCTACTCTGCACCTAAGGGACGAGCTGAGTAGGCTGAAGCAGACCGGAACCATTCAGGAGTATGTGAATGGGTTTATGGCAAAGAGGATACTTGTCACGAACATGGGGGATATGGATGCGTTCCATGCCTTCATATCAGGTTTGCAAACCTGGGCTCGCAGCGAAGTAATGCGGTGGAACCCGACCAACTACAAGGAAGCGTTGGATGCGGCCATCAAGGTGCATTTCAACGATAACCTGCGAAAAGGGAACACGACGGGGTTGGGATCCACGTTTAGCAAAAAGGAGCCAAACCAAGGGGAACGTTTAGCAGAGGGAAATTCAAGAGGAGTTTCTCTAAGAATGAGTCCTCAGGGTTCCGGAAAGGCAAATCCGGTGGCCAGCGAGCGAGTACGTGGGGGAGTCAAGCGAAAAGAGACAAACCCACGGATAAGAAGGTCAAGTCGTATAGCAGCGTGGGAAACAACGTATGCTACAACTGCGGTGAAGCGGGACACTTCTCGAGGGAATGTCCCTACCCGAAGAAGGCCAGAGCCAATATGGCCATCAAATCAGGTGAAGTCCAAACGGAGGTATGTGATCCAGTCCCTAACTCAAAGTTACTCATTACACGAGCAACTTTGGTAGAGAGTCGTTCGCGACATCTACTAGCCCTCCGAGGGAAGCTCGGAGGTAGCTTTGTTAAAATCCTTATTGACACGGGTGCTTCGGATAATTTTGTGGCTGCAGACATAGTCCGGCAAGCCGGACTAACGGTGCAGCGGCTAGGCGAACCAAGGACTATAGAGTTTGTTCAAGGTAGCCAAAGCACCGATGAGGTACTTCGACAAGCGAGAGTCGAAGTGGGGACTTGGAAGGTGGACATGGATTTCACCGTGTTGGACATGGCGGGATTTGACGTGATCTTCGGAATGGACTGGTTCAATCGATTTGTGGTAGCCCTGCATGGACAAGGTAGAAACCTTGTGGTACTGGCGAATGCCCAAGGAAGAAGATCTAGGGTGGAAGCCCAAGATCTAAAGGTAGGGCAAAGCAAGGCCAAAGATTCTTGCTTAAATCTGGTGTCCACGAGAGGACAACTCACTAAAGGAACTAAGGTGGCCTTTTTGTGCTTACTCTCGGTGAAGAGTGACAAAAAGACAGGAATGGAAGAAGTACCTTTAGTGATCTAGCGGGTGTTGGACCAATTCCAGGATACCATGCCGGAGGAGCTACCGGCGGGGCTACCCCCAACACGACCGATAGAACATAAGATTGAGCTGGTCAAGGGTGCTGAGGCAGTGGTTCGTCCCCCTTATCGTTTGAACAAAAAAGAACTCAAGGAGCTCAAGTGCCAACTAGAGGAGTTGGTGGACAAAGGGTATGTTAGGTTGAGCAAGTCGCCGTATGGGGCGCCGGTGTTATTTGTGAAAAAGAAAGATGGATCTATGCGCATGTGCATAGACTACCGGTTGCTCAACAAGTATACAAAGAAGAACACTTTGCCAAGAATTGAGGACCTGTTCGATAGGTTGGGAAAGGCAAAATACTTCTCGAGGATTGACCTAAGGTCAGGATACTACCAGATCAGGGTAGCCGAGGAAGATGTCGAGAAGACAACCTGTCGAACGAGGTATGGGAGCTTTGAGTTTCTGGTGATGCCCTTCGGGCTATGTAATGCGCCGGCAACGTTTTCGGCGCTAATGAACCACATCTTTGTACCCTATCTGGATCACTTTGTGGTCGTCTATATCGACGACATCCTGATCTATAGCGAGACGCTAAAGGAGCATGCCGAACACTTGGCGAAGGTGTTTGAGAAACTAAGGGAACATAAGCTATATGCTAAAGAGAGCAAATGTGACTTTGCTCAACAAGAGGTAAAGTTTCTCGGGCATGTGGTGGGCCAGGACGGGCTCAAGGTGGACCCGGAGAAGGTCCAAGCGATCCAGGAATGGGAGCGACCATCCAATGTACACGAGTTGAGGGCATTCCTGGGGCTATGCAACTACTATCGAAAGTTTATCAGACACTATTTGAGAGTAGCCCTGCCCTTAACGGACCAAACAGGAAAAGGGAAGATGGTGTGGATAGCGGAATGCGAGGCGGCATTCGTCCACCTCAAGGGGAAGTTGAGGAAGGCTCCCGTATTGGCATTACCAGACTTTGGTAAGGACTTTGAGGTAGAAACGGATGCTTCGGACTTTGCGTTGGGCGCAGTTTTGAAGCAAGACAACCATCCAGTAGCGTTCTTCTCGAAGAAGCTGGACAAGGCTCAACGGAAGTGGCCTGCCCACGAGAAGGAATTGTTTGCGGTGGTCAAGGCGCTCAAGGAGTGGCGACACTACCTTGGGAGACACTTCAAGGTTTACACGGACAATGTGGCAACGAAACACTTCTTGTCACAGCCCAACCTAAGAGGGAAACAAGGTCGGTGGGCCAATGCCTTGGCCGAGTTTGATTGCGAAATTTTGTACAAGCCTGGGAAGAGCAACATCATGGCGGATGCGCTAAGTCGAAAAGCGAGCTTGAGGTTGGCAATATCCAGCGCAATAGCAACCTTCTGGGACGATGTACGGACAGCATATGAGAACAATGGTCTAGCACAGGAAGTGTTGCTGAGGAATCTAGAGGCGCGGGAAGCTCACCAGAGAGGTGAGCTGCCAACGGAAGAGAAAACGGGCAATGCGGAACGCAACGGACTCATTTATTACAAGCAAACGAGGGTGTATGTTCCAGAAGGGGAACTAAGGAAGGTGGCCTTAGAAGAGTGTCATGACGGACCTCTTGCGGGACACGGTGGAGTGCCCAAGACGATGGGCTTACTCAAAAGGAAGTACCATTGGCCAGATATGGCTAAGGACGTCCAAGACTATGTAAAGACATGTCCAACATGTCAGTAGGTAAAAGCCGTGACTAAGGCTAGTGGGGGCTTGTTGCAAAGCATCCCAATTCCAGATCGCCCATGGAAATGTCTTACGATGGACTTCATCACGGGACTCCCCCCAAGCGAGGGGTTTGATGCGATATTCGTGGTGGTGGACCGATTTTCGAAAATGGCACACTTCATACCCACCACAACGGAGGTGGATGCGGAAGGTGTGGCAAAGCTGTTCTTCGAACAAGTGGTTCGAGTGCGGGGAAGACCGGAAGAGATCATCTCAGATCGAGATAAGATCTTCACCAGTAGGTTCTGGAGGACTCTCCT
The DNA here is from genome assembly GCF_000143415.4 of Selaginella moellendorffii. Taxonomy (NCBI): domain Eukaryota; kingdom Viridiplantae; phylum Streptophyta; class Lycopodiopsida; order Selaginellales; family Selaginellaceae; genus Selaginella; species Selaginella moellendorffii. The sequence continues at coordinate 444,673 of NW_003314274.1, forward strand.
GGAATAGTATCGCACCAAGTTGAAATTCAGCACAGCCTATCACCCACAGACAGGTATGGGGTATTGAGTCAAGTTGTTGGCACTAACACTTCTTGACAGACGGACAAACGGAAAGGGTGAATAGGCAGCTGGAGGATTATTTGCGATGCTATGTCTCGGGAGACCAGACCGATTGGGTAAGTCATTTGGGACTTGCAGAAATGTGTTATAACAACTCACCACATTCGAGTATCGGGGTGAGTCCATGGGAAGTCATCAATGGGCGAGCTATTGAAGGTCCTGTGGAACTCGGCGTGGCCGAGTATCATGGAGAGTTGCCCGCAGTGGAGGCATTCACGGCGGAAAGACTCAGCATTTGGAATCTAGTGAGGGATTCCTTGGAACGGGCTCAACAAAGGCAAACCAAATACGTGAACCAAAAGCACCAGGATGTAGAGTTCCAAGCTGGGGAGAAGGTGTGGCTGAACACCAAGAACCTCAGACTACCAAGTGGGATCAGCCAAAAGTTGACCCAAAGGTAAAGATGCATGTATTCCTGTAAATGAATTGATCTTGAGTTCCTTAAGCAGGTTCGCGGGGCCTTACGAGATTGAGGCACGAATCGGTAAAGTGGCTTACCGACTCCGACTTCCTCGAGAGATGGGGAAGATGCACCCAGTGTTCCACGTGAACTTACTCAAGCCGTACTTTGAGGATCCGCTTCGCAAGGACCAAGTGAGACCTTTACCTGAGGTTATCCAAGGGGAAGAGGAATACGAAGTCGAGGCCATCCTCAATGCGCGCAAGAGCAAGCGACAAGGACGCGAGGTGAGAGAGTTCCATGTGAAGTGGAAACGATTTCCACACTGCGAAGCAACATGGGAACCGGAGGAGAACCTAGCGAACGCGCGAGATCTAGTGGAGGGATTTCTGCAAGGGAGAACTCTATGTACTTATGCAAAATTCAATTAAAAATATCAATTTGCAAAGTTGAGCAAGTGGCATATGTTGGGACCCAAAGGCGCGCCAAAGGTAAGCTAATTAGCATGGGTTGGATAGATCGACCAGGCATAGGGCACTACGCCCGACTCCCCGTGGGGATGTCGAATCCGTAGACGTATTCTACGGAGGTTGGGTTCGAGTCCTAACCCCCTAGTAAAGCAAGGCTGGGTTCAAGTCCCGACCCCATACTAGAGCGTGGTGAGGTGAGGAGTATAGGGACACCTATATTCCGTTGTCATGGGCTCTTGGCCGGGGAGGCTAACTTAGGCACACCGCTAAGTGGGGGGATGCCCCCGGAGACATGGTCAACAAGTCGTAGGATAAAACGAGACGTTCGATGTGGGCATCGAACTTCTTCTATGGGTGGTGGAGTTGTAAGGAACCGACTCCCCGAGATGTCATAGGCTAAAGGATCCCCAAAAGCTTGACTGAAATGACAAAGAGTTCATCGGATGGGACCAAGTCAAGGATCGAGTCCAAGACCGACTCTAGGACCGAGGTCGAGATAGAGTCCGGAATCGAGTCCGAGACCGACTCGGGGACCGAGTTCGAGTCCGAGTTCAAGACCGAGTTCGAGACGGAGTCCGAGATCCGAAATGGGGTCCGAGACCGAGTCCGAGGTTGAGTCCGAGGTCGGGTCCGAGATCGGGTCCGAGATCGAGTCCGAGATCGAGTCCGAGACCGAATCCGAAGTCGGATCCGAAATCGGGTCCGAGATCAAGCCAGAGACTAAGTCCAAATACTAATACGGGTCAAGGCGTGAAAGCCCAAAGCGTGCGTCTCCCGGGGGGGGGGGGGGGGGGGGGGCCCCCCCCGGGTTTCCAAAAATAAAGTAGGGAAAGGGGGGTCCCGGAACCCTTTTTGAAGGGCCTCCCCAGTGGGGTTTCCAAACCCCTTTGAGGTTGAAACCGGGACCGAGGGGCCTTGGGGGGGAGGGAGCAGGGACTTGGACTTTCAATTTGGCGGCTTACCCCCTTTTTCCAAACAAATTTGCCTTGGGTTGGGCAAAGTTCCCCCCCCAAGGTTCCCCCCAATGGAACCACCCCCTACTTGGTCCTACTTGGTTTCAGCTACTCACTGCACGAGCAACAGAGTGTTAGCCATCCATCTACGGATTCCCACATCTCTCCCAATCCCCCTCCCCGGGTTAGACTAGACTTAAGGTTCGGCTACACTCCCCGTAGGCACAAGCAGCCAAGCACACCAAGCCTCCAGATCCCTAACACCCCTTGGTACCACAAGACTTGATCATGGGACCCTCTAAATCCCAAGTCTTGGGTGTAGCACTTGCTTCGGGACGTCGGGGCGAAACACCGTGGCCTAACGGCCCGGTATGGGTACCTCTACCCCCCCTCTTCCATCCCGAAGGGAAGGTCTAAGCCCCAGGAAGGGTGAGGACCAATGAGCCACAAGGTACTCAAGTGGGGCACCACTCCACCTGAGCCGGGAGCACCGCAGTCGGTTTCCCTTTCGGGAGTGGGAGCTGCTCTTGAGCACTTCCTTGGATGGCCCCTCCGGCACCAGCCAAGTCCATGCTCACTCCCACCCAAGGCCCCTTGGTCCCAGTCTCAACCTCAAGTCGGTTTGGAAGCCCAACTGGAGAGTCCCTTCAAAACTGGTTCCTGGACCTCACTATCCCTACTATACTTTTGGAACCCCCTGCAGCCCCCCCCCTGGGAGACGCACGCTTTGGGCTTTCACCCCTTGACCCGTATTAGTATTTGGACTTAGTCTCTGGCTCGATCTCGGACCCGATTTCGGATCCGACTTCGGATTCGGTCTCGGACTCGATCTCGGACTCGATCTCGGACCCGATCTCGGACCCGACCTCGGACTCAACCTCGGACTCGGTCTCGGACCTGATTTCGGATCTCGGACTCCGTCTCGAACTCGGTCTCGAACTCGGACTCGAACTCGGTTCCCGAGTCGGTCTCGGACTCGATTCCGGACTCTATCTCGAACTCGGTCCTAGAGTCGGTCTTGGACTCGATCCTCGACTTGGTCCCATCCGATGAACTCTTTGTCATTTCAGTCAAGCTTTTGGGGATCCTTTAGCCTACAACATCTCGGGGAGTCGGTTCCTTACAACTCCACCACCCATAGAAGAAGTTCGATGCCCACATCGAACGTCTCGTTTTATCCTACGACTTGTTGACCATGTCTCCGGGGGCATCCCCCCACTTAGCGGTATGCCTAAGTTAGCCTCCCCAGCCAAGATCCCATGACAACGAAATATAGGTGTCCCTATACTCCTCACCTCACCATGCCCTAGTATGGGGTCGGGACTTGAACCCAGCCTTGCTTTACTAGGGGGTTGGGACTCGAACCCAACCTCCGTAGAATACGTCTACGGATTCGACATCCCCACGGGGAGTCGGGCGTAGTGCCCTATGCCTGGTCGATCTATCCAACCCATGCTAATTAGCTTACCTTTGGCGCGCCTTCGGGTCCCAACATATGCCACTTGCTCAACTTTGCAAATTGATATTTTTAATTGAATTTTGCATAAGTACATAGAGTTCTGCCTTGCAGAAATTCCTCCACTAGATCTCGCGCGTTCACTAGGTTCTCCTTCGGTTCCCATGTTGCTTCGCAGTGTGGGAATCCTTTCCACTTCACATGGAACTCTCTCACCTTGCGTCCTTGTCGCTTGCTCTTGCGCGCATTGAGGATGGCCTCGACTTCGTATTCCTCTTCCCCTTGGATAACCTCAGGTAAAAGTCTCACTTGGTCCTTGCGAAGCGGATCCTCAAAGTACGGCTTGAGTAAGTTCACATGGAACACTGGGTGCATCTTCCCCATCTCTCGAGGAAGTTGGAGTCGGTAAGCCACTTTACCAATTCGTGCCTCAATCTCGTAAGGCCCCGCGAACCTGCTTAAGGAACTCAAGATCAATTCATTTACAGGAATACATGCATCTTTACCTTTGGGTCAACTTTCGGCTGATCCCACTTGGTAGTCTGAGGTTCTTGGTGTTCAGCCACACCTTCTCCCCAGCTTGGAACTCTACATCCCGACGCTTCTGGTTCGCGTATTTGGTTTGCCTTTGTTGAGCCCGTTCCAAGGAATCTCTCACTAGATTCCAAATGCTGAGTCTTTCCGCCGTGAATGCCTCCACTGCAGGCAACTCTCCATGATACTCGGCCACGCCGAGTTCCACAGGACCTTCAATAGCTCGCCCATTGATGACTTCCCATGGACTCACCCCGATACTCGAATGTGGTGAGTTGTTATAACACATTTCCGCAAGTCCCAAATGACTTACCCAATCGGTCTGGTCTCCCGAGACATAGCATCGTAAATAATCCTCCAGCTGCCTATTCACCCTTTCCGTTTGTCCGTCTGTCAAGAAGTGTTAGTGCCAACAACTTGACTTAATACCCCATACCTGTCTGTGGGTGATAGGCTGTGCTGAATTTCAACTTGGTGCGATACTATTCCAGGAGAGTCCTCCAGAACCTACTGGTGAAGATCTTATCTCGATCTGAGATGATCTCTTCCGGTCTTCCCCGCACTCGAACCACTTGTTCGAAGAACAGCTTTGCCACACCTTCCGCATCCACCTCCGTTGTGGTGGGTATGAAGTGTGCCATTTTCGAAAATCGGTCCACCACCACGAATATCGCATCAAACCCCTCGCTTGGGGGCAGTCCCGTGATGAAGTCCATCGTAAGACATTTCCACGGGCGATCTGGAATTGGGATGCTTTGCAACAAGCCCCCACTAGCCTTAGTCACGGCTTTTACCTACTGACATGTTGGGCATGTCTTTACATAGTCTTGGACGTCCTTAGCCATATCTGGCCAATGGTACTTCCTTTTGAGTAAACCCATCGTCTTGGGCATTCCACCGTGTCCCGCAAGAGGTCCGTCATGACACTCTTCTAAGGCCACCTTCCTTAGTTCCCCTTCTGGAACATACACCCTCGTTTGCTTGTAATAAATGAGTCCGTTGCGTTCCGCATAGCCCGTTTTCTCTTCCGTTGGCAGCTCACCTCTTTGGTGAGCTTCCCGCGCCTCTAGATTCCTCAGCAACACTTCCTGTGCTAGACCATCGTTCTCATATGCTGTCCGCACATCGTCCCAGATGGTTGCTATTGCGCTGGATATTGCCAACCTCAAGCTCGCTTTCCGACTTAGCGCATGCGCCACGATGTTGCTCTTCCCAGGCTTGTACAAAATTTCGCAATCAAACTCGGCCAAGGCATTGGCCCACCGACCTTGTTTCCCTCTTAGGTCGGGCTGTGACAAGAAGTGTTTCGTTGCCACATTGTCCGTGTAAACCTTGAAGTGTCTCCCAAGGTAGTGTCGCCACTCCTTAAGCGCCTTGACCACTGCAAACAATTCCTTCTCGTGGGCAGGCCACTTCCGTTGAGCCTTGTCCAGCTTCTTCGAGAAGAACGCTACCGGATGGTTGTCTTGCTTCAAAACTGCGCCCAACGCAAAGTCCGAAGCATCCGTTTCTACCTCAAAGTCCTTACCAAAGTCTGGTAATGCCAATACGGGAGCCTTCCTCAACTTCCCTTTGAGGTGGACGAATGCCGCCTCGCATTCTGCTGTCCACACCATCTTCCCTTTTCCTATTTGGTCCGTTAAGGGCAGGGCTACTCTCAAATAGTGTCTGATAAACTTTCGATAGTAGTTGCATAGCCCCAGGAATGCCCTCAACTCGTGTACATTGGATGGTCGCTCCCATTCCTGGATCGCTTGGACCTTCTCCGGGTCCACCTTGAGCCCGTCCTGGCCCACCACATGCCCGAGAAACTTTACCTCTTGTTGAGCAAAGTCACATTTGCTCTCTTTAGCATATAGCTTATGTTCCCTTAGTTTCTCAAACACCTTCGCCAAGTGTTCGGCATGCTCCTTTAGCGTCTCGCTATAGATCAGGATGTCGTCGATATAGACGACCACAAAGTGATCCAGATAGGGTACAAAGATGTGGTTCATTAGCGCCGAAAACGTTGCCGGCGCATTACATAGCCCGAAGGGCATCACCAGAAACTCAAAGCTCCCATACCTCGTTCGACAGGTTGTCTTCTCGACATCTTCCTCGGCTACCCTGATCTGGTAGTATCCTGACCTTAGGTCAATCCTCGAGAAGTATTTTGCCTTTCCCAACCTATCGAACAGGTCCTCAATTCTTGGCAAAGTGTTCTTCTTTGTATACTTGTTGAGCAACCGGTAGTCTATGCACATGCGCATAGATCCATCTTTCTTTTTCACAAATAACACCGGCGCCCCATACGGCGACTTGCTCAACCTAACATACCCTTTGTCCACCAACTCCTCTAGTTGGCACTTGAGCTCCTTGAGTTCTTTTTCGTTCAAACGATAAGGGGGACGAACCACTGCCTCAGCACCCTTGACCAGCTCAATCTTATGTTCTATCGGTCGTGTTGGGGGTAGCCCCGCCGGTAGCTCCTCCGGCATGGTATCCTAGAATTGGTCCAACACCCGCTAGATCACTAAAGGTACTTCTTCCATTCCTGTCTTTTTGTCACTCTTCACCGAGAGTAAGCACAAAAAGGCCACCTTAGTTCCTTTAGTGAGTTGTCCTCTCGTGGACACCAGATTTAAGCAAGAATCTTTGGCCTTGCTTTGCCCTACCTTTAGATCTTGGGCTTCCACCCTAGATCTTCTTCCTTGGGCATTCGCCAGTACCACAAGGTTTCTACCTTGACCATGCAGGGCCACCACGAATCGATTGAACCAGTCCATTCCGAAGATCACGTCAAATCCCGCCATGTCCAACACGGTGAAATCCATGTCCACCTTCCAAGTCTCCACTTCGACTCTCGCTTGTCGAAGTACCTCATCGGTGCTTTGGCTACCTTGAACAAACTCTATAGTCCTTGGTTTGCCTAGCCGCTACACCATTAGTCCAGCTTGCCGGACTATGTTTGCAGCCACAAAATTATCCGAAGCACCCGTGTCAATAAGGATCTTAACAAAGCTACCTCTGAGCTTCCCTCGGAGGGCTAGTAGATGTCGCGAACGACTCTCTACCAAAGTTGCTCGTGTAATGAGACTTTGAGTTAGGGACTGGATCACATACCTCCGTTTGGACTTCACCCGATTTGATGGCCATATTGGCTCTGGCCTTCTTCGGGTAGGGACATTCCCTCGAGAAGTGTCCCGCTTCACCGCAGTTGTAGCATACGTTGTTTCCCATGCTGCTATACGACTTGACCTTCTTATCCGTGGGTTTGTCTCTTTTCGCTTGACTCCCCCACGTACTCGCTCGCTGGCCACCGGATTTGCCTTTCCGGAACCCCGAGGACTCATTCTTAGAGAAACTCCTCTTGAATTTCCCTCTGCTAAACGTTCCCCTTGGTTTGGCCCCTTTGCTAAACGTGGATCCCGACCCCGTCGTGTTCCCTTTTCGCAGGTTATCGTTGAAATGCACCTTGATGGCCGCATCCAACGCTTCCTTGTAGTTGGTCGGGTTCCACCGCATTACTTCGCCGCGAGCCCAGGTTTGCAAACTTGATATGAAGGCATGGAACGCATCCATATCCCCTATGTCCGTGACAAGTATCCTCTTTGCCATAAACCCATTCACATACTCCTGAATGGTTCCGGTCTGCTTCAGCCTACTCAGCTCGTCCCTTAGGTGCAGCATAGCATTCGGAGGAACGTAAGTTGCGCGGATCCTCACCTTCATCATTTCCCAAGTGGCCACCGGTCCTTCGTTGGCCTCCGTTGTTCTCCACCAAGATTTGGCGTTATCTGCCAAGTATGGTTTTGCACATGGGACCTTCTCCGAGCTCGGTAATCGCAACGCTCGGAAGTAGTCCTCCATATCGTAAAACCAATCCTCCACCACCTTATAGTCGTTCACTCCCTTGAAGACCGGTGGGGGCTTCGGTTTGTACTTGGGAACTGCCTGGGGGACTGATTCCACTTCGGTCTGTTCGACCTTGTCTGGTTTTGCCTCAGTCCCTGCCGAAGGGTCCGCACCTTCTGCGCTGCCAGCATCCGCAGTCTTTCGCTTTTTCTTTCGCTTCTCGTCACGCTTTAGCTTGCGTACGAGAGTCTCTAGCAGGGCATTGGTCTGTGCCAATTGTCCTTCTAGAACGTCCAATCGAGCCTTGGACGACCGAACCTCACCACCGGACTCCTGTTTGGAAGTTGCCTCACTGGAGTCCTCCTCATGCAACGATTCCTCATCCATAGCCTCTTGTTCGACCGGAGGCTCCAGCTCTGGAGGAGGTTCCGTCTCCGCCTGGGTTCGCTTACGTCCTGCCCTTGCCATCTCCCAGCAATCTGCCTCTATCCTTCGCTAGAACTGAGGAAGAGGCTCCGATACCAAATTGTAAGCCACAATTTTTCCTTTCCAATTTGCCAGCTTACCTCGTCTATCCGACCAACTCTGCCTTGGCTTGTGCTAAGTTCCCTCGCCAAGGTTCTCGCCTATGGTACCAGCTCCTACTTGGTCCTACTTGGTTTCAGCTACTCACTGCACGAGCAACGGAGTGTTAGCCATCCATCTACGGATTCCCACATCTCTCCCAATCCCCCTCCCCGGGTTAGACTGGACTTAAGGTTCGGCTACACTCCCCGCAGGCACAAGCAGCCAAGCACACCAAGCCTCCAGGTTCCTAACACCCCTTGGTACCACAAGACTTGATCATGGGACCCTCTAAATCCCAAGCCTTGGGTGCAGCACTTGCTTCGGGACGTCGGGGTGAAACACAGTGGCCTAACAGCCCGGGATGGGTACCTCTACCCCCCCCTCTTCCATCCCGAAGGGAAGGCCCAAGCCCCCGGAAGGGCGAGGACCAATGAGCCACAAGGTACTCAAGTGGGGCACCACTCCACCTGAGCCGGGAGCACCGCAGTTAGTTTCCCTTTCGGGAGTGGGAGCTGCTCTTGAGCACTTCCTTGGATGGCCCCTCTGGCACCAGCCAAGTCCATGCTCACTCCCACCCAAGGCCCCTCGGTCCCAGTCTCAACCTCAAGTCGGTTTGGAAGCCCAACTGGAGAGTCCCTTCAAAACTGGTTCCTGGACCTCACTATCCCTACTATACTTTTGGAACCCCCTGCAGCCCCCCCCCCCCCTGGGAGACGCACGCTTTGGGCTTTCACCCCTTGACCCGTATTAGTATTTGGACTTAGTCTCTGGCTCGATCTCGGACCCAATTTCGGATCCGACTTCGGATTCGGTCTCGGACTCGATCTCGGACTTGATCTCGGACCCGATCTCGGACCCGACCTCGGACTCGACCTCGGACTCGGTCTCGGACCCGATTTCGGATCTCGGACTCCGTCTCGAACTCGGTCTCGAACTCGGACTCGAACTCGGTCCCCGAGTCGGTCTCGGACTCGATTCCGGACTCTATCTCGAACTTGGTCCTAGAGTCGGTCTTGGACTTGATCCTCGACTTGGTCCCATCTGATGAACTCTTTGTCATTTCGGTCAAGCTTTTGGGGATCCTTTAGCCTACGACATCTCGGGGAGTCAGTTCCTTACAGCCACGTGTGGATGATATCCTGGACAAGCTTGGTGAAGCACGAGTGTTTACCAAGATTGATCTAAGGAGTGGATATCATCAGATTGCAATGGATGATGCATCTATCTCCAAGACGGCATTCAACACAAGCTTCGGACATTTTGAGTTTACCGTTATGCCGTTTGGTTTGACGAATGCACCGGCCACATTTACTCGGTTGATGACGGAGGTATTTGGGCATTACCTTCATGAGTTTGTGGAGATTTTCTTGGACGATATTCTTGTTTTTAGCAAGAATATGGAGGAGCATAGGGTGCATTTGCACAAGGTTGCGCAAGGGCAAACTGAGCGTGTGAATCAGGTGGTGGAGGATATGCTACATTGTAGCATTGGTCAAAGGCAAGGACAGTGGGATCTATATCTTCCGTTGGTGCAATTTGCTTACAACAATAGCCAACACAGTGGAACCAAGCTAAGTCCTTACTTTGCCATGTTTGGAAGGCATCCTCGAATAGCGGTGGAGTTGGGATTGCATTTGAGTAAGGACGTTCAAGATAAGCTTGATTCCGAGGCAACTGATCTGGCCACAGAATTTGATGAGATTCTGGTGGTGTGCAAACGGAATTTGCAAGCAGCTCATGATAGAGCAGAGAAGTTTGCCAATGAGCATCGCCAATTCCGGGAATATAAGGTGGGTGATCTCGTCTTTGTGCGAGTGATCTTTCCGTCAAGTGAGCGGCGGAACACCTTGGTGCCTTTACGGACAGGGAAGAGTGATAAACTCTCCTATCGATATGCTGGTTCATATGAAGTGCTGGAGCACATTGGTAAAGCGGCTTATCGGGTGCGGCTGCTAGCTAGGGTGAAAATTCATCCGGTATTTTATGTCAGCCAGTTGAAAGGTGTACTATCTTGGAGTGACGAGCCCAATGCCTCCTTGATGTATACGGCTATGGAAGATGGACCAGGAGCTTGAGCAGGATTCCCCAGAAAGGGTGATCACCAATACAACTCGTCCTTGGGACAAGGACTTTGTTGGGGGGGAAGAATTGTTAGGCGCCAGCTTTGACTACATGGTCAACGTCGGTCAAAGGGAGGCTCAAGGGTATATTAAGGCATGTTAAAGATGTGTGGTTTGGCGAGGGCGTTCAACCACCAGTTGTTATGCTCTCTGCTACATCTTTGAAGCGGGCTTGTCGTAATGGAAAAACACTTTCAAGTTACTTGCTGTTTGTTCGTGACTTGGGGGACCAAGACACGTGTGGGGGAGAAGCAGCAGTATGGGATGTACTTGACGAGTTTTCTGATGTTTTTCCATCTGAACTTCTTCATGGATTACCTCCGTTACGAGGTGTGGAGCATGGGATTACATTGGAGCCAGGGACGCAGCCAATTTACCGGCGTCCATTTCGGTTAAGTTATGCAGAGGAGCAAAAAGTTCAATGACAAGTCAAGGAGTTACTTGAGTTTGGATTTATTCAGCCAAGTAAATCTCCGTTTGGTGCTCCGGTCTTGCTTGTGAAGAAGAAGGACGGTTCAATGCGGATGTGTATTGACTACCGTGCTTTAAACAAGAAGACAGTGAAGGACAAGATGCCGATGCCACGTGTGGATGATATCCTGGACAAGCTTGGTGAAGCACGAGTGTTTACCAAGATTGATCTGAGGAGTGGATATCATCAGATTGCAATGGATGATGCATCTATCTCCAAGACGGCATTCAACACAAGCTTCGGACATTTTGAGTTTACCGTTATGCCGTTTGGTTTGACAAATGCACCGGCCACATTTACTCGGTTGATGAAGGAGGTATTTGGGCATTATCTTCATGAGTTTGTGGAGATTTTCTTGAACGATATTCTTGTTTTTAGCAAAAATATGGAGGAGCATAGGGTGCATTTGCGCAAGGTTCTTTTGTTACTTCGAGACAGCAAACTTTATGCGAAGAAGAGCAAATGTGAATTTGCAAAGTCGGAGGTGGAATATCTAGGCCATATTGTGAAATCTAAGGGTGTCAAGATGGATCCAAGGAAGGTGGCTGTGGTGGAAAACTGGCCTACACCGACTACAGTGGCTGAGTTGCGCAGTTTTCTTGGTATGGCTAGTTACTACTGACGTTTTCAGCATAAGTTTGCAGCGGTGGCTATTCCTTTGACACAGTTACATAAGAATGTGCCCTTCGAGTGGAAGACGCCACAAGAGGAGAGTTTTGTGGTGCTGAAACGATTGTTGAGCGAAGCTCCAGTGCTTCGCATTGCTGATCCATTGAAACCTTACGAGGTGACATGTGATGCGAGTGGTTATGCACTGGGAGGAGTTCTCATGCAAGAGGGACAACCTATTGCATATGAGAGTCAAACTTTGAATTCCGCTGAGCAACGCTATTCCACATATGAGCAAGAGTTACTCTCTATTGTTCATGCTTTGCAGACGTGGCGACACTATCTTTATGGTGTAGTGTTCGTGGTGTTGACAAATCACAAACCACTTGTGTATCTTTTCACACAAAAGGAGTTGAACACTAGGCAAGCTCGTTGGATGGTCAAACTCATGGAGTTTGGGGAGTTTCCTATTGAGAATCGTCCGGGAAAATCAAATGTGGTGGCGGATGCTTTATCTCGTGTTCGTCATGTGACGATGTTACGAACACGATTTTGTCATCATTTGAGTAAGGTGGTCAGCGAGTTTGGGCAATTGGTTGAGCATGCTCAAGCTCAGGATGCTGAGGTGGCCTCTTTGCGAGACTAGATGGAAGCTCCTTTCTCATTGGTGGATGGGATTCTCTACTACAATGGCCGTGTATATTTGCCACGGGTGGATGTGTTAATTACTCAAGTTTTATTCCACTATCATGATCATCCAGAGGCCTTCACCAACCATGGCATCCCAAGAATGAGATCCACACGATGAATATCCGCGAGATAAAAAGTCTCCACAAGTGTGGTTTTGCCAACCAACACTTCCAGCCCCTTGACACAAGCATCGAAATGTTGAGTAGAGGTGGCTGCACCTTCCACTGTATATGGAAGAACTCCGCGTGTGACCAGGCTATGCTCCGCAACAAACTTTGCCGAAACAAAGTTGTCATCGCTCCCACTATCCAGTAAAATCCGCACTGGATCGCCACAGAACACGCCCTCCAGCATTAAAGCTGATTCACGCGTATCCTCGAGCTCCATCTTGTTCCACACACAGTTGAGCTGATGAGCAACAATCGAAAGTCGCTTCTTCCAACCAAAATGGTTGTTCTCCTCATCCTCACGCTACAAAGTTTGCAACTTTTTAGTATCGGACTTACCGTGAGAAGAAAAGTGGCCATTCTTCTTGTCCTGCTGCTTGTTCTTTAACTGCGGATAATCAGCCTTGTAGTGTCCAAGTTCACCACAATGATGACAACCCTGTCTATAATTCTTCACAAAGAACTTCTGCTTCTTGGACCCCTTTGCATCTGAAGTAGTCACCACTGACTTCAACTTGTGATGCTTGTTCCCATCCTTGTGTCCACGGTGATCATCACAACGATTCTCGACAGAAGGACTCCGCGAACGCTTGCGAGACTTGTGCTTGTCATTGTCAAGTCGACGAGCTGCATCAAAGAGCTCCTCCAAACTCTTTGTAGGCTGAGAATGACGCAAGTGTTGCCGCATGCTCTCACTATGTAGGCCATCAATGAAGTAGGACTTGTTCTGATCTGGATCCTTCGTTGGAACACGACTAATCAAGCGAGTAAGCTTCTCAATATAGTCCCCGGCGTCATTTTCCCTTGCTGGAAATGTCGAAGTTCTGTACGAGCATTCTCCATGTCGTAATGAGGGGAAAAACGTAAACGGAAAGCAACCTCAAACTCATCCATGGTAGACACTAGTGGTTTCTTATCCGCAACACGGGACTCCTCAAGCCAATTCCACCATCGAAGACCCGCATCACGCAAAACCATCGGAATAGCCACTAAAGCCTCTGCATCCGGAGTTCCCCTAGCAGCCAAGAACTTCTTCACATTGGCTAGCCAAGCGAGACACTCATCCACACCACCATCACCGGAAAAAGTTGGAATTTTGAGTCGATCTACCAAAGAAGGCTTACTTGGAGCGCTACCCCGTCCAGCCTCGAGTGCCTCAACATGCCCACGCATGGTATCCATCATGCCATGCATCTCGTCTTGCATCTCTTGCTGATTTTTATTAAGGGCTCGCAGCTCATGAACCACATCTTGAATGGTCTAAATTTCCATAGCTTCGTCGGCACCATCGTCGGCACCACCATCGACAATAGGATTCCAGCGTTCAGCTTGGTCAGCCATCGCAACCAATGTCTCTGATACCAATGTTATGATCCGGCGCAAAAAGACAAAGATTTAGTCGCCCTAGACTATGCTACGCCACCTCTTGAGGTTCCTCACCACCCAACCACCCCCAAGCTACCTCAAAAGCTCCACTGCGCCGCCGCTCCACGGTGAGCCTTAAGGTAGGTTAAGTCCCCTACCCTAACATGCCTTAATATACCCTTGAGCCTCCCTTTGACCGACGTTGACCACGTAGTCAAAGCTGGCGCCTAACACATGGCAACATGGACAAGGATGGTGGCATGACATAGAGACGTGGACGTGGACACAAAAGTTTGGCATGGATCTCAACAACATTTTCAACGCACTTAAAGAGGATCTTGAACAATGGTCGAACAAAGCAATGCACACATGGATACATGCCAAAGAACACTGGACAAAATATCACCAGGAGATAAACCCAGATGAAATGTTCAGACTGAACATCTACAACAACCTTTCAACATGGAGCAGACGGTACTGCACAGGAAACCACAGCCTCCTGATCAAACCCGGATGCCGCAGACAGGGAAAACCTCCACGACATCTCCAGATCTGCCTGGTCTGCAGAGAAGACACAGAGACGGTCAGGCACACACTCAAGGCTTGCCCGTCCTATGCCAAATTCTGCTCCCCAGACATCAACTGGGATGCCAAAACATACATAATCCTCGCAAACAAGGAGACAACCTCATCCCCTGCCAATTACCTGAAACGCATAGAGCTGCGATGGCAAATACATGTCACACATGCAATGGAGGCAGAGACCTTGAACGGCCAAGGAAAAGAAGACAGGTAGGCAGGGCCAGTGAGCGGGAGCACAACGACAATGAGGACGCCACCTATGCGAAAATGATAATCCAACTTGCATTTTTGCATCCATCAGTCTCATGCTTCTAGTTGGGCATTATCAAAACAACATGTAGATAAACAGATAGATAGATAATTCTTCCATCTGATCCCACCAGGAGTCGTTCATGCCTCCACAAGCATTTAATATAACAACACTTGACTGCTCCAATTAGTAATTTGTGCTGCAAGGCAATCACTGCAGAGCATGATGTGCCCAAGGGGCTGCTGCTGCCTGCAATGCAATCAGTTATATCAATTTTGCATGAATGTATGATTTGTAAGCAGGTAGGCTTTACAGACATGTAAAAATATATGTAAAAAGGTAAATACTGTCTGTCTGGGATAGAAGATTCCCTGAAAATCAACACCAAGCATGAGATGTATCATGTATTCAAGAAGCCATTGAAGAAAGCTGCCACTAGCGCGTGAGTGATTGTTGAGAGATGTAGGCATAGTGCTCCAAGCTGTGTGAAAAGAAAAGATCTCCACTCCACTCAAATGTGGGCGCTGCCTTTTTAGTGCGATTGCTGCTGAACAGACCCAAAAGCAAAGCCAAAGATGAAAATGGTTCTTCCATTGCTCCTTGCAGCATGTCTAGCAGTAGCAGCATCAGCAGCAGCACCTTCTTCTTCATTCCCAAATCATGGGAAGCAAATCTTAAGATTTGCCGAAGACAGCTTTTGCTCCACGCTGGTCCTGGTTCATGGCTATCCTTGCCAGGAGTTCAAAGTAAGCGATATGAAAATCTGGTAGAGAAAGAACTTGCGAGAACAAAAAGAAAGAAAACCTCTCTATTTCTTAGGTGACAACTCCAGATGGCTACATTCTGCGAGTTCATAGAATACCACACGGTGTGGCGGGAGTTTCCTCGCCATCGCCAAAGCCAGTGTTTCTCCAGCACGGTGTTCTTCAGGTATGTGTGAAAAGTAAAAGTAGAAAAAAGAGTGTGTGACTGTGGAGCAGGGAGGAGACGATTGGGTGTTTTATCCCCCGCGCAATTCTTTTGGGTTTGTTCTCGCGGACGAAGGCTTCGATGTGTGGATCGGGAATCTCCGGGGCACGCATTGGAGTCGCCAGCATGTCTCGTACTCCTCCGGCGACAAGGTAATGCCCGGAATCTATCGGTTCCGTGATAGAGATCTTTGTTTCTTGCGATTCATGATATTGTTCTTGAGTTTTCTTTGCGATTCGTGGTATTGTTCTTGAGATTTCACTCGAAGAGCTGGCTTTTGTTTGCGATTGTTTGTTCCCTCTTGGAGTTTCATTCCCATTTGTGGCCAAAGAATGAACTTTGTGACTCGATTTTTCTTTGCTCTTTTCTGCTAGGCGTACTGGGACTGGACTTGGGACGAGCATGCCCTGTACGATCTCCCAGCCATGCTCAACTTGGTTCATGAAAACACTGGCTCGGAGCTTTACTATGTCGGCCATTCTCAGGTAAAATAGTGGTGTGGTGCTCGAGAGAGATAAGAGCTGGTGGTGATTTCCCCAGGGAACGTTGATTGCTCTGGCAGCTTTCTCGGAGTCCAAGCTAATGAATGTCGTCAGGGCGGCGGTGTTACTCAGCCCCATTGCCTACCTCAAAGGCATGACTTCCACGCTTTCCAGGCTCGCTGCTCTACTCTACATGGACCAGGTGAGATTTTTTTTCTCTCGTTTCTTTCGTTTCTTCTTTTTTTCTCGCTCGATCGAGAAATCGCGGTCACAGGTCACTCACTACTCAATGCTGCTGTGATTTGCAGATCTACGACGACGTAGGCCTGTCACAATTCACTCTTGAAACGTAAACAAGGATTGATGGTTTCCTTCTCTTTGTTTGTTCTTTAAGTTTTGCTTGCTTTTTCAGTGGAATTGGTGCGTACCTTCTCAGGAATTTATGCTCGCTGGACCCCCGATGCGCAGACTTGCTGGTCCTCGTGACGGGTAATTCTTGCAACTTCTTAAAAAGCTTACATGATTTCGCTTTCTGGACAGGCCGGAATTGCTGCTTCAACGCGAGCCTCACTTCTTACTACCGCCAGTTCGAGCCTCAAGGGTCTTCCACGAAAAACTTAGTTCACCTTGCTCAAAGTAAGCTCTTTGTTTTGTTTTTCCGATGCAATCTCGACGCTATTGATTTTTTTCTTCTTGTTTTCTTTCTTGGCAGTGGTGAGAACCGGTTTGTTTGCAAAGTTCGACTATGGTAGCAGCCTCGGGAACATCCGCGCCTACTCGCAAGTGGTTCCTCCGACGTACGAGCCAGCCAACATTCCCAAGAGTTTTCCAGTTTTCCTCGTGTATGGAGGCAAGGACACATTGTCTACGCCACAGGGCGTCCAGGAACTGGCCAAGCGCCTCGTTTGCACGCAGCAAACACTATTTCTTCCAAACTACGCTCACGCGGATTTTGTTGTAGGAACTCGAGCAAGGCAAGACGTGTTTGACCCGGTGATTAAATTTATCAAGGCAAACTAAGTAAAGGTGTGGCAAATCTCTGATAAAATCAAGCCTTTTGTTTTTTGGTGATGTTCCTTCCAACAATGTAAAGCAGCGTAGACAACATTGTGGGAGCGTGTGATTGGCAGTGTCAAAATTTTTAACTCCTTTCTAGGTGGTGCGAAAGAATTTTTCCATGGATCTCCGTTCCTAGCCATTCAAGCACGAGAAGGCTATGTCTGATTAACGATAATCCCGAATTAATCAAACAAAAGTTAAAGATTCTCGGTGGCCAATGGGGGACCGCCTAGCTTCTTTCTCATAGGCATGCGCACCAAAAGCTTCAAAGTCTAATATAACTGTAATTAACCAAAGCCGTTGGCTGGACCGTTAGCCTATTGCAATGCCAGCCGTCGGATGCGACCTCGGTCATCCTCGAGGCCGTCGGATGTGATCTGGCCGTCCGTTCAAGTGACAGCCGTCAGGCGGGCTACAACCCAGATTAGGTTTTTCGGTGAGAGGGGAGAGGAATAAAGAAAGCGCCAGTGTTGTCTTGCCGGTCGCGGGGGGAGAGCTGGAAATTTCAGGCGCGATGGAGAGTGTCGCAGACGAGCACGGCGATCGATCGCTCTCGAGCTTCTTGCATGCTGGTGAGATTTCTTTGCTGTGGCTTCCCTCCTGGTGCTCAAGATGCTGTGGCGATATTTCGTGCAGATCGGCTCGCCGCAGCTCAGGAGGAGAGTTTGGAGAAGGATTCCGAGGACGAGAGGAAAGGGAAGACCAAAATGGCGACCTTGAAAGCGATCGCCTCCAAGAAATTTAGATCTTCTCTCAAGAGAAGGGGGAAGAGGCGGCCGGACGCGAGGAGTCAATCCCTCTCGATTGAGGACATTCGCGACGCGGAAGAGGAGACGTCGGTGGAAGCGTTTCGAGCAGCTTTGGCAGTGGAGAATCTTCTCCCGGCCGACCACGATGATTACTACACTCTTTTGAGGTAAGCCAAGCATCGCCGGCAAGTGCTGTTAAAAATCTCTCCCTGTGTAGATTTTTGAAAGCCAGGAGGTTCGATCTGGAGAAGGCCAAGCAAATGTGGGCCGATATGCTGCAATGGCGCAGGGAAAACGGTGTCGATACGATTGAAGAGGTCGGTGCCATCCATTTAAAAGCTTACGGCTGGTTCTCTTTAATGTTTTGTTCTTCTTCTTTGGACTGTCTAGGATTTCCATTTCAAAGAGCTGGAGGAAGTGAGGAAATACTATCCACAAGGCCACCATGGAGTGGACAAAGAAGGAAGGCCTGTATATATTGAGAGGATCGGGAAGGTGGAACCCAACAAGCTGATGCAAGTCACAACGCTTGAAAGATATTTGAAGTATCACGTGGTTGAGTTCGAGAGGACCATTAAGAAAAAGTTTCCTGCCTGCTCAGCGGCTGCTAAGCGGCACATCGACTCCACAACAACAATTTTGGACGTAGCTGGAGTGGTATGATGCACTTCTGTACTTACTTTTTCAAATCTTACTGCTTTGTCTGTACGTTTTTCCAGAGCTTAAAAAACTTCAGCAAGCCTGCAAGGGACCTTATTATCAATATTCAAAAGATTGACGGCGATAACTATCCCGAGGTCAGCCTGCTCGTTGAACTCTATGCTTTTCTTCCTGAGTTTATGCGTTTATTATGCAGACATTGCATCGTATGTTTATTATAAATGCTGGTCCTGGATTTAAGCTTGTGTGGAACACCATACGGGGATTTTTAGATCCGAAAACAGCTACCAAAATATCTGTAAGCAGGCTGAATGGACACTGCAGTTTCACTTCATCAAGGCTCTTTTTCAGGTACTCGGAAACAAATTTCGCAGCAAGCTTCTGGAAGTTATTGATGCTAGGCAAGAGCTTTCTTTTATCAGTTTGCTCGCATAACTTACGCTTGTGTTAATCTCGACAGTCAGCTTCCTGACTTTTTGGGTGGAACTTGCATTTGCTCTGGGGATGGTGGATGTCTTCGTTCTGATAAAGGTCCCTGGAAGGATCCTGCCATACTGAAGGTGTGTGTCAAATGTTGCTGACGAAGATGACGTCTTTTTTGTGAACTGCAGGCTGTAATGGAGGGGCATGTGAAGTTCGTAAGGCACGTTGTAACTGCTCCTAAACGAAATAATTTGCCTAGGGGAAAGGTTCGTTTGGTTTTATAGTCTGAAGGTTTTGAAGTAACTTTAAATGGTTGTAGAGTCATGATCCTGATGTTTCAACAGCGGAGTCCGGATCAGATGGAGAATTAACATCCCCCACAAGAACACGCTCTTGCGATGTACTAAAAGCGGTGTCGGAAGAGGTAGCGCGCCTATTTTCTTTACTTTTTTCCTTTTTGATTTGTTTTCTCGCAGGTGACTAGCAAGCCTGTAGACAATTCAGATTTGTTGGAGAGTTTTTCGATACTGGAGGATGGTGATATAGTTCCGATGGTTGATAAAGTGGTTGACAACGGCTATGTGAAGGAGAGTAACCGGATCACGAAGACAGGTATGTGCTCATGATGAGTTTGCCCGGTTAATAAGCCTTCTTTTGTTTGCCACGCAGAACTATCCTCAAAGAACGAAACAAGGACCTTTCTACATTTTTGGGCTGCAGTAGCGTACATTTCTTTTTTCTTTCAGTGGGTGTGGAGCTACATCTGGAGAGCGTTCTCGCGCAATAACGAAGAGCTCTATGGTTTCAACAAGACGCAAAATCAAGAGCCTAGTATTACGGATGCTAGAGTGGTTTATGCTGTCCCTTCACCAGAGCTTGTGGACAAAATCATCTCGCCAAAACTCAAAAAACGCATGGACAAGCTAGAAGAGAAAGTCACCGAGCTGTCGAAAAGTAAACAGCCTCCGGAAGAGATACCTGATGCTACTGCCGAACGAATTAAGACGCTTGAAGCAGAAGTAGCGGAGGCAAGAAAAGTAAGAATGATATTTCCCAGTGTTTTGACTGGACTTATTATCTCCTATTTTTTTGTTTTCCCAGGCGCTCAAGGCTGTCCAGGAAGAACTCTACAATTGCTTAGAGCAGCTGAATGAATTTAGGTGGCTGGTAAGTAATATCACGGCAGCTGTGAGGCTTGAGATTGGTTTAAGTTTACCTTATTTGTGCAGAGACGACCGAGGTGGTGTTGAGCTCGTATATATTGAGCGTATATATTCTCTTGTAAGAAAGGCACACTTATGTCCATAAGAAGTAATTTAAGCTTCCTGTCCACTCTGGTACGTGTATTTTTACAGCTTGTGTCTTTAAATTCCTGCCTTCCTTTTGCACTAGCGACAGAAGCTTAAACATTCAGAAGCAGTAAAAAGCCCTGAATTAACCCCTCGAAACAGTTACTTAGGCAATGATTGGAACTACAAACCCAGCTTGAGGTACTTCAGGTACGTTCTCTCCTTTGTTTCTACTTCCAATGAGTTTGCCCTGTGTTTGTAGCTGCGTAGGCGTAATTTTATGATCCTCCACAGCGGTGCAGAAAGCCACAAGCTGACTGCATAACTACCAGGAACGCATTTAGTTTTTCAAGTAGTGTTCAGGCCGTGCGCATTTACTGCCTCAAAGGTACGTCATGTATATTGTACGTCCGAGACTAACAATCCCTTTGGCAGGAATGCATTCAAACAGTAAAATGTCGCCAGACAATGAGGTTGGTGTCCATTTTCTGCTTTTATGATTTACTGGCTGGCAATGCCTTTACCGTTGTTTTCGTCCAACCTTTAGCCTCCTGATCGGCCAACACTCGTTACTGTTTGAGCTTTCTTCTTCCTCGTCTGTCGTCACCGCCCTGCATTGCAACTCTATGTATTTGTTCTTGTGTGATCTTACTTCATGCACCAGATGCTCTGAGTCTCGTATGTACGATTTGAGCCTGCTTTTGTACTTGGCACCTGAGGCATTGGGTTGCAGCTTGTCTTGCGCTTCTTTTTGTAAGCTTTCCAGCGCGGCAAGTATTGCCTCGTGATGGTCTCTTGTGCCCATAGCATTCAGCTGCTTGTCCTCGTCTAATATATCTCCAATTGGTGAGTTCAGGTAATAGCCATCTGGAACTGCATCCGGAGGATCTCCAATCGTGAGGACGTTTTTGAGCGCTATGAGGTAATTGCATATCTTCTTGAAAGTTGGTCGGATTTCCGGTCTGCCGTGCCAGCAACACTGCAAAAACAGAGATAGGCACCTTGGAAAGCCAGGTGGTAGAATTGGTCTGAGATTGTTGTCCTTAACCCGGAGGAAGAATCCGGCTGCCGGGTAAGAGCAGCCTTCGAATGGCACCTTGCCGGTGAAGATCTCGTAGCAAGTCATACCAAAGCTGTAAACGTCTGCCTTTTTCCTGCTTGCATTCTTTTCTTCGTTCCATATTTCTGGAGCCATGAAGTTTACTGTCCCGCCCCTCCTGACTGGGACCTTGGTCTGTGCACTTTTGAGTTTCGTCTCTGATAGTCCAAAGTCACTGAGCTTGGCAGTGTAAAAGCTGCATTCGTTGCTTGGAAGATTGATAAGTATGTTGGCTGTCTTGAGATCAAGGTGGCTCACGTCGTTTGCGTGAAGAAACTCCATGCCTCTGGCAATCTGGAGAACGATATCGACAGCCACGTCCATCTCGAAGGGAGGTCCTGGTTTGATCTGTACTATGTCCTTGATGAGATTGTGGAGGTCGCGCTTCATTCTTTCCATGAGGAGAACGTAAGGACCTTCCTTGGATCGCTGGGTATAGCCTACCATTTTCACTATGTTGGGGTGCCTCAGATAAAACAGAGCTTGTAGCTCTCTTTCCGAGCTCGGGTCCTGCACAGCATAAGCTTTGGTCGCGACCGTCCTTCCCAGCCATGTAGCCTCGTAGACGTATGCGTAGGATCCTTCTCCAATGAGCTTACCTTGAATCACTTTCTCTGGATTGCGAAACAGGTACTTTGGCAGCGGGAGCTCCTGCGAACGCTTGTTCTCCACCTCCGCCAAGAGGTACCTCCCGAGCTCGATCTTGTTCACGTCGGTCTCTTTATCTTCCAACTTCGCCGCTACTCTTTTCAGATCTTTCTGGTCCATGTTCGCTGCTGCCTTGAGCTCCTGCCTCTCCGATTCCGGCCACTCCCAAGCATGCGGCGCAGGCCTCAACGTACCTTTACTCACCGAGACCTTGAGCTTTAGAAAGTAGACGCACTGACTAAGCTCTTGCAGGATGATCTGGAACTTGAGCTTGTGCTCCTTCTTGAGCACGGCGTGCCAGAGCCAGTCGGGGCTGGAGCAGCGGTGGAGTAAAAACTGTGCGCGGTCCATGACCCTGTCAATCTGGGCGATGGTCGGCTTGCAGTCCTCCAGGAGCCCCGGTTTGAAGTCGATCATATCCAGCAGGTACTTGTGTAGTTTCTCCACTCTCTCAATCAGGTAGGCGCACTGCTTGGGTGCCAATTTTCTAACCTCGCTTTTACTATCGCAGATCCTCTTGGCCTTGTTTAGGACCGGAGGCAAGCTTGCGACGACCACTACTTCGCTGCCCATGTCCACTCAATGCTTGGTAGAGTCCCCGTTTTTTCACGTATAAATTCCCACTCGCTCGAACAAGATACAAGCTTGAAACGCGTCGAGGGGATGCGTGTGGAGCACATCCTGCGGGACGAAGTTTCTTAGTGTGACGCGCCCCTCGTCGTGGCATGGCTGAAAGTTCTTCGTCGTCTTGGATTCTTCTGAATCTTCTCCTCTTTCTACTAGCGTCAGAAACATCGAAAATTCGTCCATTGTTTGTACCTTGTGTCCTAAAACTTAGCTTTTTCGAATTAAAAGAAAAGGTGGTAAAAAATGAAAGAATTTAGCATGATGTGCAGAAAAAAGAGCCAGCGAGATTACTAGCTAGTTACTGTCATGACCATTGCCGTTTTCGATCTCCCCTAGCAAGCAATTAGTGGCGGCGGTCGAAATGGTGGAAGTAGAATTAGTAGTGGCAAGAATCTCGGACGAGGGCTGTGGATGTACCTTGACTCTCAAACCGAACGACGAGGACGACAAGTCCGGCTTGCTCTCGTGCTGCTGCTGATCGTCGTTGTCCCCGGCCGCGTTGAATTGCTGGAGCTGCGATCGCAGCTCGTCTTGCTGCTGGAGCACCATTTGCCTCAGCCGCTGGAGCTCCCTCGTGAGTGCCTCGTTTTGAGCTAGATCATCCAAAGTGAAAGGAAAGAGAGCTTTGAGCTCGTGACTATAAACCCGGAAAAGAAGGAACTCACTGACCATCTTTGAAGCATTTGTCTTGTATGAGCGATGTTATCCGCTGCTTTATCGAGTTGTTGTCCACGTTTAGCAGGATCCTCTGGTGATCCAGGAAAGCGACTTGGGGCGTTAGCGCGGATACCTCCGCCTGGAAAAACAGAGACAAGGCGACATTAACAAAATGGTTAGCACACTCCAGAGCTTGACAAAACAAAGAAAACAACACCCTGCCCTGTGGAGACTAAAAGCTATTATCAATCCCTGATCACTTAACTATCAAGCAGTACGTCCAAACATGTCTACTTCTGCCGCAGAGCCGCAGAGAGATATAAACTACGATGGCAAAGGAAGAGGGAAAGAGAAAAGGAAAGCAGGAAGTTCACATGCCTGCAATGCAGTCACACTCCTTTCAAGTTCAGCAATATACTGTAGTTTCCGTACGCGGGACCGCTGAGCCGATTGCCTGTTCGCCAGAATTCTGGAAGAAAACACCAAGCAAGGATTTAAGCCAATGATCAGCTGCTTGGAACTTTGAAACTACCGTTTGGCTCGTTTGGGATCCATATTCGGGTCGATGTGTGATGACGCAGTCGGTTGCTTGGCACCCACTGTAGTGGCAATGGTCATGCTACCTGGAGCTTCGCTCGCATTCACACTTTGGACCTCGTCTGGCTCGGTTTTGGGGCAGCTCAATGGTCCCGGCCGCCCGTCTTCAGTGGACATATCGTTACCACTGTTGCTATCGGAGGGAGAGGTGGTCGCGTCCGGCGGAGCTTGCTTCTTCTCCTCCCTCGCGGCGGCGCCACTGTGGTGGTTTCCATTCCCCCCTGACGAAGAGGAGCAGATGAGCCCTGCCGGTCTGGATCTCTGCGATACCTCCGAGCCTCCGACACTGCTAAACATGGACACGATCTGCTCGGCTTCGTCGAGCCGCTCGAAGTCTGAAGCTCTCGAGGAGGACAAGTAGCTCCTGTCGGAGAACTCGTCGTCTCGCTTAAACTCGTCGGGGAGTGATCTGCTCGAGCTCGGATCGGGGAGGTCCAGGAATGCAGCAGTGTCGCTTGCGGAGCGCCGGTGGTGTATCTTCCTGGCTGAAGCTTCCGGAGAGTCGAGCATGTCGTCGATCCAGGACTGTGGAGTGAGCTGCGGGACGAAGCCTGCCGATGGTGTTCGCTGGTGATGGATTTTACTACTGCTGCCATTGCTGCTGCGGCCGGAGGAGAATCCAGCGGCTTCCACGGCTCCCGAAGGGCTTTTCGGTGGTAGGCTGGAATTGAGAAACTGTACCCAGTTCACGAATCTCCCGTCTCCCTGATTGGAATTCGCCATGAGCTCCACAGCGCTACGCACGAGAGCTGCATGGGAGAAGAAGAGAAAGAGTAAGCTACATTGCCGATTACGAGCGAGAAAACGAAAGATAAAAAAGAAGAGAGCTTTGCTTACCTTTCAAGCAAGAAAGTTCCAAGATCTCTATGCGTCTCAACAAATCCACCCGCGCTTCCCAGCTCCTGCGTGCATGCATTCAATCAGCAACAAGGACGTCCTCCTGCAAGTTCCGTGCCGTGTCTTCGCTTCTCGGCCGATCATCAGCGTCCGAGAAAACTCTATCTACGCCGTGCACAGCCGCGGCCGGGGAGACGGAACCGAGCAACGTAATTCTTGGTGTTTGGTTTCGTGTCGAGAGCGCGGCCAAAGCTTGCAAGCGCCTTCCACCATCAATTCGTTATCAGCAACAACAAATGCTGCCGCGGCCCAGAGCTAGCATAGAGTACTGAAAGGAGCCAAACCAGCAGCTTCCCTCCATTCCATTCCATCCGCTTCCAAAACCCAGTAGCAGCAGTAGCAGCAGCAGCACCAGGAGCAGCGGCAGCAGTCGCAGTAGCAGTAGTAGCAGAACAGCGCTGCCAGTGACGACGGACTGCTGGAAGAACGCTACGATAAAAGATTATTTGCTGCTGCTCAGGCCGCTGGATGACCACATGTAGTTTTCAGGACCTCTGTGCGCAGCAAAGAAAGTTGAGGGCAGCCCAGCCACAGCACACTGCCCAGAGCTTCCTTTTTCTCCCTTCCTTCCTTTTTTTTTTCTATCGTCGTCGTCACCACTATTACTACTACTAACTAAGCCTCCTTGTTCCACCACCTGTGTCTTGAAAACTAAAGAAGAAAACTTTGCCCGGAAGAAACCCCGTGTTCCAGAAACGTGAGACGTGAATGAATGATCCCAGCGGCGGCCGAGAAGAAGAAGAAGAAAGTAGCGATGATCGCAGTGGTGATGGCTGGCAGAGAGGAAATGGAGGAAATTATCTGGGTGACTTTAAACCTCTTGGAGAGCTTTCACTCGCATCGCGCCAAGGGGAGTCGGCGGCTGCTAAGCTGCGAACATTTGATGAGCGAGCGGACTAGTTCGTCGTCGTCGTCGTCTTCTCTTCGCTTTCCATTCAACATAGTAGGACAAGGAAGATCTCCTCCCTCCTCGTCGTCTTCTTCACTGTTCTTGCTTTCTTGCTCGAAACCCTGTGCTGCTGTTGTTCGCCTTCTTTCTTGGAGATCTGTCGGCTTCACGGCGATTGATTGGAGAAGGACTGCTGCCAATCTCGCATTTACGCGGCACATGTCTCCATTTCGATCCCTCGCCTCGCTCTACCTTTGAAGAAAGCGCCGCTCGCTCGATATTACGATGGATTTCGCGGCCGCGCTGGAAGATTCTTCCGATTCCTGTGTGATCCTGCCCTTCCCTGCCCGATCGGATCACTGCGGGAGCTGCGCGATGCCGATTTGAGTCTCTAGACGCCGGATTTTCCAAGAACCAGGCGCGCGCCTCGGAAATTCACCGCGGCGAGGAGGAGAGACGCCATGGCAGTGGAATCTGAGCTCGACAAGGGAGAAACACCGCAAATTTCCAAGAACTTCACACAAACCCCGGGACCAATCGATGCATTGGACACACTGCCACTCGCACCGGACAAGCGCTCGTCACCGATCCATCGCGCTATCGAGAAAGGAAGAGAAAAAGAGAGTAACATTCAAGCGCAAGCCTCCCTCCGCTCTACTGGCTGGCCATTCCATTCTACAATAAAACAGTGGCCATTCCGATGCAGGGATCCACGGCTGCGATCCTTCCACGCGTCGCCACCGGACTTGTCCCACGTATCCAGATGACCGGCCAAAAAGCCACCACGTGTCAGCATTGTCAGAAATGGCATGTGCTTCAAACGTCGCTAGTTTTCAGGCCGGACGCTGTCTGACTGCCTATATCTGGGGGCATGTTTTACCGAACAACAAACAGCCAAATCAGCCTTAGCTCTAATTGGTCATGACGTAAGCGCTGTTGACCACCGGTCGTCGGCGCGGGGTAAAAAGCGTGGCTGGCACGGGTGAAAACAGAATGCCCTTGTGTAACTTCTCCAACGGCCTAGACTCCCCCCTGCGCTAACAACCGACGTGCAAGATTTCACGACGGATTCTGAGACGTATAGCTACGACTGTACTTCGTAGAGGAGCACGTTCCGGTGCATGATTCCATATGATTCGCGTTTAATCTATTTAAAAAGGTGGCAGGCTTGGCACATGATAAAAGAAGTCTTTTCTAGTCCTGTTGTCCACCTGATTTAATCAACTAACTGGATTCTATTAATCTACTGGAGGATCTAACATGGCTGTGGATTTGCAATGGTCAGGGGGATCTTTGTACTTAGAATAGTGGCTAACAAACCAGGCCATGATGTGACACAGTGGTCACTCTAAAGTCCCCTTAGCTGGTGTTGAGCTGGGGAGCAAATGCCAGTGTGCCACACTACCTCCTCAAAAAATTTGTTCCTTTGATTAAGTTGTAGTGTAATCAGAAGAACCTTGTGGAAAAAAAGCTATCATACTTACTTAGACTAAATGCAATGAAGAAAGTATCGCTTTTGTGCTGCTTAGTGCCTGCATTTGTGACAAAGCACGACAGGCTATCAAAATCAAAGCCAAAGATAATCAAAAGAGAATGGACTTGCTTACAATTAAGATGTGCTCTCTCATCTCATCCCCTGACGATGTATCTGTAGTGAACCAGCTTTTTCTTTTTCGCGGCAGAGTTGTCAATGGTGAGCAGCAGCGAACCTGGCGATTTTGTCTTGAACGTGTTGCAAATGCCATCATTTCCTACGAGCTCTCCCTCTCCCTGAAATTCTTGCGCTGAGATCTTTCTCGGCTTTTCCACAATAACCGTGTAGCCTCCTTCCGTAGAGGGGGTGAATTCCGCGCCATAGCTCACATCCCATCCTAGAACCGAGAGCTCCCAAGAGACTTCGTCGCCCTGTAGCAAAAGCAAAGGAATAAACAAAAGCATGAGTACTCACTCCACTGTCAAAGCTTCGATCCATTCACCTCGTTTATTTGGATCTCGATTATAAGCATGGAGCCGGCTTTCACGCAGGATTCCGTGATCGTTGCCTTCGCATTCCTGAAGAGCTCATCGTTTGCCTTTCCGAGTCCTCCATACTGGACTGGAACATTTTCCGGAGAGATGGCCCTGGCAGTCGAGGTTTTCAAGTCAGCAGACTTCACTGTTTTTATCAAAATGAATCACTGAAGCAAAGCTTACGCGAACAAAGCCTCGGGTGTTTTTCGTTTGGTTGCGACCGAGATCTTGTCCTTTGACCGTTGTGTCAAGAACGGACTGATCATGACGTATAAAGCGTTGTAGTACCACGGAACATTGACAAGCATCTGGCAAGACAAAAATGAAAAACAGAACGAAGAAATGAATGCACTACCAGCTTTGAAACGAGCTCCGGATAGTTGTCTGAAAAAAGCTGTATAGTGTCGAGAAGCGCGGCCCTCGCCTTCTTCTTCATCGAGAAGTTCTTGAGATCGATCACCTGGACCATGCTGGAGACGCCCCGAGGATCAAAATCCAGGAGCTTGATCCCATCCTCCATGAGTTTCACTCTCCACCTCAAGAGCTTCTCAAACCCGTCCTGGCCATCCAAAAGCTCTTGATACATCCCAGAGTCGACGATGTTGTAGCACACGGGATGGCCGCCCTTGTCACAGCCATAGTAGAAGCCTGTGCTCTTAATCCCAGCCTCAATCTCCTCTCCCAGAAAACCCCCATCGCAGCCAAAGCGCTTCCTCCAGCTCACAGTGTTCTTGAGCATTCCCACGGCCACATCGACCTTGAACTCCCGGGCGCGCAGGAACTTGAGCATCACGACGTCGGCGGCGCCGCTCCCATCCAAGAGAGGGATTCCCCAAAGAGTGATCCCCGAATCGGACGAATCGATGCCCGCCGGTGCGGCGGCGGGAGGAGGATCATCGCCCTGCTCGGTGGCGCCGGCATTTCCAGCGCTAGGGATCGAAAACTCACCGGCCTTGGCCGCCGCCGCGATGGCGAGCTTGAAATCCGCGAGCGCCTGCTGCTCAGCCTCGCCGAGCTCCGCAATAATGTAGCTCTCTGACGATCTCGCCTTCTCTTCTTCCATTCGCATTCTCTCGGGCAATGTGGCCGCTCTCTGGCATTCAAGGGCCATATCTCACAGGACCGTTGAGCCGCAAAATATTAGGGTAAAGGGTTATCGGCTAATAATGGTAAAATGTTAAACCTAAATAACTTTTTGCATTATTCTAAGCTTTTCGGGAAAAAATTTAGGCTTACTAATTAATTTCAATTTTGGAATAACTTATAAATTCTGAACTAGTTTTACCCTTCAAAAACATATTGTAAAATTATACAATATAAAAATTAGAAATTAAATTTTTATATAAATATAAAATTAAATGAAAATTGTTTTCTTGTAAAATTAACTAAAATATTATTTTATTTTCTACATATATAAATCAATTAGGGCATGTATTTTAACCGTGTTAAAAAATTAATGTATAACAGTTTTCTAAAGTCAAATTTGTATGTAAGATGTAATATTAAAATTTATAAAAATAATTTGCAAAACAATTCATAAAAATAATTAAATAATCAGTAAAAATTATTAATTAATATATGTTAATTCAATTATTAATATTATTAATTTGTGGCTTGATACTATCAGCTTATGACATAAAAAATGTTTTAATTAATCATTGTTAACATTTTTTTTATTGTGTAAAAGCACTAACATGCTAGCTCAATATTATATATTGACTGCAAAGATATTGTAAATTCATATCTATTTTATTACAAAAAAAATATTCTTAAAATGCTTCCAATTTTAACTTTAGTACTATATTTTATTTCACTTTTAATCTCATAATGCATTTATCATTTTCCATTTGTTTATATGGAAATTAAGTAACTTTTACAATGTGCTGAATTAAAAATGTTTTAGAAAAAATTTAGTTCATAAAAAACTATAACAAATAAAATGTAATTATATCAATAAAATCTAAAATCTAAAAAAGCTAATGATTGCTTATATAACATTAAAATTTAATTTATAAGGTCTAAATGTACTACTACAATGTCATATACTAATATTAGCATAGTGAAAATTTGATTGCCATTAGATTGGTTTTAATTAGGACCACTTACTTTTATATATAAGCTATAGTTTTTAGGCTAATTAATATATATATTTTTGTATTTCATTTTTATATTCTATACACTCATATTGGTGAAGTTCAAAAGAAACTTTAATTATGTTTGAAGAGTGCCATGAATGTGCAAGTATTGAAAGTTATCTGTTAGCTAGTCCTTTTATATATTCTTTTCTTACTGGCTGGAGGTCAATATTGTTAGACCCTTTATCAATTCCTCTTGTACAAAAGCAAACTTGATTTACCATCTATACTTAGCCAAATGAGCATAAAGAAAGAATTCTTAAATTTTTATTTAGCCAAACATACTTGGCCTAGCTTGTTAATTCTCTTTTGTTCTGTTTTGCATTGGCTTAACAAGAACTTATGATATTGACCTTGAGCCTTTAATACTTACTAGGTGATTGTGAGACATAAATCTCTAATCCCCAAAATGGAGCTGAAATAGTGCTATATAGTAGTGGTTGAAATGGAAGTCCAATAAGTGTATCATGTTTGAACCAAAATCTTCAACTTGGAAAGTCGATAGCGGGAGTGAAACCCCGAACAAAGTGCTCAAAAAATGAGCATAAAACAGTCGGTGAATGAGTTTCTAAGAAAGGGACACAAGAAGGACTGATATATGGTAAATGTTGTGACACATAGAAATATTAGAAATGAGTCCAAGAAGGAGTCTGAGATGGAGTCCAAGATGGAGTCTAAGATGGACTTGAAATGGAGCTCGAGATGGAGTCGGAGATGGAGTCTAAGATGGAGTCCAAGATGGACCTGAAATGGAGCCCGAAATGGAGTTTAAGATGGAATCTGAGATAGAGTCTAAGATGGAGCCTAAGATAGACCCGAGATGGAGTCCAAGATGGACCCGAGATGGAGTCTAAGATGGAGTTCAAGATGGACCTGATATAGAGTTCGAAATCAAGTCTAAGATGGAGATCGAGACTAAGTCTGAAGTTGAGGTCGAGACTGAGACCGAGATCGAGTTTGAGTCCAAGACCAAGTTCAAGCCCAAGTCCAAGTCTGAGTCCTAGTTTGAGGGTGAAAGCCCAAAGCAATTTTCTCCCAAACCCTAGTGAGCTCTAAAGGTCACTAGGGTAAATAGTATAGGGAGGATTCCAATGGAACTAGTTTGGCCAAGAAAAGTTAGTGTGACCAAGGAAAGTTATACCTATAGTAGATGATAATATAACCACTAAGGAGTCCAAAGTTAAAGTGAATACAAACAAAAAAGTGGGGTAACTTGGTGAAGTGTTCAAAAGCCACCTTTAGCTCCCCTAGAAAATTGAATAGTTGATGCTTTAAATCCAAGTGTGGGTGGTCCTCTTCCATAGTAATCAAGGGCATAGTCACATAGTGAGGAAGTACTAAAGGTCAATGGGACTTAGTGGTTAAGCCTTTGGGCTCTAACCTAGTGGTAGTGTTGATGAGCATTGCCATGGACAAAGTGTGAGTTGATGAGGACGAATGGAGGAATATTAGGGAAGGGTGTTCCCTATGTCTTTAGGCATCCTAAAGGTACTAAGGTGTGGCTAGGGGATGACTACTCGTGGACAGATGTGTAAGCAACTAATTTTTCCATTCTACTTTAGTCATTTAACCACACCTTTGATAACTTGGAAGAGTTTCACTCACAACTTTTATTAGTTCTATTGACTTAGGACATGTTAGCCCTAGGAATGGCATTTATGCCACGTAGTCTTTGCACTTAGTCCAAGTGCTCGACATGTCCCATGATTGACACCCAAAAGTACCACTGACATATCAATTTGTTGTGCTAAGGCTATATATATTCACCCTTGTCATATCAGTAATCCAAAACCACTTACATCATAGCCCCATCTCTTAAGGACTAGGCTATCTGCCCATGAGTGGTCATTCCTTGACCACCCTTTAGCACCCTTAAAATGCCTAGAGATATAGGGAACACCCTTCTTCAATGTCCCTTCTTTCGTCCTCACCAAGTCCCTCTTCATCCACGGCTGTACTTGCCAATATTGCCACTAGGTCAAGGCCTAAAGGCTTAACCATTAAGTCCCACTAACCTATGGGACTTCCTCACTATGTGACTGTATCCTTAGTCACTACATAAAAGGATTATTCCTTTTCCTTTCCATAATTTGGGACTTTGGGACGACATTTTAAAGCACCATAGCCCTATGCGAGCCTTGTGGGTATTCTCCTCACCTTCTGCCTTTAGGTGCTCTAGCCATGTGGCTAGAGCGAGGTTCCGATGAACCATGCCAAGTATCCAAGCAGGTACTGCCACCTACACTTTGATTGGGAGCATTGACCAATCAATCTCCTAGGGGAGCTAGAGTTAGTTCTTGAACACTTTATCAAGTTACCCCACTTGTATATCCATATTCACTCTAGCCTTGGATTCCTCAATGGTTTTATCAACACCCACCACGTATAACTTTCCTTGGCACACTTGCCTTTCTTGGCCAAACTAGCTCCACTAACTCTTCCCCCTACTATACTTTTGGAGCTCACCAAACCCCCCAGAGTCTAGGAGATGAATGCTTTGGGCTTTCACCCTTGGATTTGAACTCAGACTCGGTCTTAGTCTTGGTCTCGGTATTAACCTCGAACTCCATCTCGAGTTCATTTTGGATTCCATCTCAAGTTCTTTTTGGACTCCATCTCGGACTCCATCTCGGGTCCATCTCAGACTCTATCTTGGACTCCATCTCGAACTCCATCTTGGGTCCATCTCAGGTCCATTTCAAACTCTATCTTGGGTCCATCTCGGACTCCATCTCAAGTCCATCTCAGGTCCATTTAGAACTCCATCTTGACACTTTAATATGTCATGTGTTGATCCTTTTGTATCTCTTTCCTAAAGACTCACTTATTGCTTGCTTTATGCTTGTTCCTTGAGCACTTCGTTGGGAGTTCCACTCCCACTCTCGATTATCCAACTTGGAGCTTTTAGTCCAAATGTGTTTATTTGGTTTCTGCTTCAACCACTACTATGTGGCACCTTTTCGGCTCCACTTTGGGGCTTAAGGATTTGTGTTTTACAAGGTGGCTCAGTTTTTGGGAGACAGAATTGTGGTATGGATGGTTTTGGACTACCAATGAGACAAAAGTGAATGGACATAGCCTTAGTGTAACAGGCTAATATGTCAATGGTACCTTTGGGTGTTTGTAATGGGATTGGACACGTAGAGTATTTAGACCAAGTGCAAAGGCTAAGTGGCATAGATGTCATTCACAGGGCTAGCACGTCCCCAAGTTGGGAATAAACTTATAGATGTTATAAATGAAACTCCTCCAAGTGGTCGAAGGTGTGGTTAAATAACTAAAGTAAAATAAAACATTTAGTCGTTTACAGCAATAACTTACCATATCTACTAAACACTTTTGTTATTATGCCACTTGTGTTGTCCTATTGGCTATTTATAGAAAGTGTCTAGATTTGCTAATTAGGCATATCTACGAAATGTAGAAGTGTTGCTCCCATATTCAAATTCACATTCTAGCA
This sequence comes from Selaginella moellendorffii, assembly GCF_000143415.4. Classification (NCBI taxonomy): domain Eukaryota; kingdom Viridiplantae; phylum Streptophyta; class Lycopodiopsida; order Selaginellales; family Selaginellaceae; genus Selaginella; species Selaginella moellendorffii. Next base: position 477,912 of record NW_003314274.1, read on the forward strand.
CTATTTCATATTTAGTAAAGAAGGGTTCCAAATGTATAGTAAGGATAGTAGGTATATTAGTTATGGCTGACCAACCCGAGGTATAGTTTAGCTCTTGCTTGTGTGTTTGTCTTTGTTTTACATTTAACTTGGGTTTAAGCCCAAGTTCAACACCATGCTAGCTAGTGGAGTCATATCCTTGTGTTAGGCCATCGGTATGCTTAAATAGCACTAAATTACGTTTGGCTCCATTTTGTGTGTTAATCCTAGTATAAGACTGTTCCAACATCGCTTCGTGCTCTTGTTTCTTTGCTCCTTGGGCTAAACACTCAAGAGTCACTTTGTGCTCTAGTTTCTTTGTTCATTTGCTACAAGCTTGGGAGTTTGGCTCTATATCTTCATTTAGTAGCCCAAACCCTAAAACTCGGGTTCCATTCTGCTATTTTTGGACACATGGCATATGACATGTGGCACATGGAAGGTTTAGGTTCCACTTCTACTTCTTAAACTTCTACTTCTTGGATCCTTTTGCATCTGAAGTAGTCACCACCGACTTCAACTTGTGATGCTTGTTCCCATCCTTGTGTCCAAGAAGTAGAAGTTCTTTGTGAAGAATTATAGACAAGGTTGTCATCATTGCGGCGAACTTGGACACTACAAGGCTAATTGTCCGCAGTTGAAGAACAAGCAGCAGGACAAGAAGAATGGCCAATCATCCTCACGCTGTAAAGCTTGCAACTTTTTAGTATCTGACTTACCGTGAGAAGATGAGTTTCTTCCTCCGACCGGAATGGTCGTTCTCGTCATCCTCATGCTGTAAAGCTTAACTTTTTAGTTACTGAAATTTACTGAAGAATATATTTTATGCGGTTTTGGTTTTAGAGGATTTAATCCATTCTTATTAACTGGGTATATTACTATGCATATTATTTTTAGTTTACAAAACCTTAAGCTATTAAGCTAATAATTTAGCAAAATGTATGTGAATTCCATACATTTTTCTTTATGGGTTTAGTGCTGAATACCTTTTGATATGAGAAATACAATACTAAATTACAATTATTTTGTAATACTAAATGTGCATTTTCATAACAATTATTATACTTACAACATGGTGGATCTAGAGGGAGAACCAAGGTTTGGTAGACCCTAAGAGAAGGACCATGGTGACCGGATGGTGGCCTAAGTATGATCGCGGACGATCATTCCCTGACGAGGGGGAGGATTGTTAGGCACCAGGTCAGGATAATAGGATAAAGAAAGGGCCCTGCAATCAAGTGATCACCCTTTTAGCCAGTTGGCTTAGGGTGTAAGGGATAGGATCCTAACATTGGTATCGGAGCCACTTTTTAGTATGGTTATCTTATAGTAAATCACTATAACATAAAGGGTGAAAGTCACATGTGCTACAAGGAGTGCTTGGATTTAGGATTTTGGTTTAGATCTAATTTTTGTATTATCTAAATCTCACTTTCCTTGCTTTTTAAATTTCTTCTTTTTCGCTTTTTTTCTTTTTTTTTCATCTTCATGGTAGAGCTGCAACCTCCACCTCCTTTAACTATAGAGTAGCACTTATGGTGCAATTAGTCAATGTATATAATTATAATTGAACAATTAAACTTAGTTGATAGTAGTATTTATGGTGTATGGTACAACTCTTCCTACTCTTGCTACCAATCTTCATATTGGTTTAGCCAAAGTTTTTTTATGGAAATCCTAGGGATGATGTGTACAATTGGTTCTACCACTTTATGGTGATAATTACCTATCATTCTTAGGATGATGTTCAACTTTTGCATGAGGATATCTTCAAACACACATTTAGACATGTTGATAATTGTAATGATGCCTTCTAACAATTGCATCGTCTTTATCAAAAGTGATCTAAGTTAGTGATGTAATTTGGCATTCACTTTTAAAGCCTCTTGCTTTATGAAGAGCCAAATATATCAAACTGGATTAAGATAGGACTAGCACTTTATCAAGATATTGTGGGATTTATATATACATTTGCTCTAGCCATCCTTGACAATGTTTTTCAAGTAGCACAATATTATGAAACATCGCCTCTTCCACTTTTCATTGCACATTTTTTAACTCCACTTTTGTGAGAGATGGTTTTGTTCCAATGGAGGTTGATGCTATTACTGCTTGTGTTAATAGGGTGAGAATGTGGTTGTAGGCATGATATTCACTATTGAGCATATGATGAGGTTGGCCATATGTATCAACATTGTCAATGTTTTCTGGATTGGCATCCTCCATTTCCTAGGTGGAGGCTTTGGTGTCAAAAACATTATATGGGTGGTGCTGTAGTGGAAGTTCTTGACATAGAAATTCTTCTAGAGTTGCTTGAGTAGTGGAGGGGTATATATGAATAAGTCAATAACCCCTCAATCCTTCTTTAATAAATACCATCAAGGGTTTCACTTGGCACTAGTTCATCTAATGTTTATTTTCTAAGCTCATTTATATAACAAGAGGTTTCCTATTATTCTCTCTATATTGGGCTCAAGTTCTATTCTATTGCTTAGATTGTTACTACAAATTGCCATTTATAGTTATATCGTGTGGTAGAGCGAGTATTCATTCTTTATAGCAACAGCCAGACACATGCATATACACGGGATAAGGTAAACTTAGCTATGTGCGTGGGAAATCTCAAGTTTGAACTTTAATCATTGTGGGTGGTTTCGAGTCAAACTTTTAACCTCATCCTTTATATTGATTAATTGTAATGTAATCATGTTAAATATGACTTTAAGGCTTTTCTCTTTATCTTATACATTTTTATATTTCTTCCATTCCTCTCACTTTAATTCCCTTTTGTCCATGTGCTTCCATCACTTTTATCTCTCCATTACTTCCCATGGTGTTTCTATCTTGCTCTGCTATTCCTTCTCCAAATCCCTCTAATGGTCTTTATGTTATAATGGTGGATTGACTAAAAAAGAAGTATGTTAATCTTTTCGACTTTGACCTGTTGTCTAGGGCCAAGATAGCAATATGTCATCATATTCCAATTGGGGATGCTTGTCCAATCAAAATTTCTATTTAGCATTGGTCACTAAAGGGGATCAAAATTTTATCCGTGAACATCAAAGAAATGCTAAAGAAGGGTGATATCTCAAAGTCTCAAAGTCCTTGGGCATATAAACCTCATTTTGTGATGAAGCATAATGGGAGTATTTGCTTCTGCATCAACTATCATTTGTTTAACGAGATGACTATTTTATATGTATACCTTTTTCCTCACACTATTGCTCTCTTGGATTATTTAAGGAAAAGTTGCTAATTCACCAAATTAAATCTTGCTTATAGGTACTAACAAGTATTAATGGCCAAGGAAGATGTTATCAAAGTTACTTTTTGTATAACATTTAGTTTGTATGAATTCTTGGTTATGTCATTCAGTTTGAACAATGCTTTAATGATTTTCTAATAGATGATAAACAAATTTTTTTGTGATATGCCAAAGGTGATTGCTAATTTTGTTGATGATGTCTTTATCCACTCGGAGGAGATATAAAAGGAGCATATCCATGAAGTTTGTAAAGTGTTAGATCAATCGTGGGAAGTTAGTTTTAAACTGAAGTGGTCGAAATGGGACATGACTTATCTTAGGTACCATATTTCTCATAAAGATTTACAAGTTGATTCTAAAAATCTTATGGCTATTTTAAAATTCTCTACTCCAAAGTGTGTGAATGATGTGTAACACTTTTTATACATAGTGTAATATCTCAATCATTTTGTTAATCATTTTTTTGATCATACTACACATTTATGAGCATTATTGAAGCTATTAATATCATCTTTTATTTGGTTTATGGACTATGAATGGGCATTTATGGATCTCAAAGTGCTATTGATGACTCCTTAAATTTTGATATATACAACTAGTAAAAGTAAATTACTCCATAGACTATTTAGCAATATTTTGGGGTTTTGAGAAGTTTTATGTGTATTTGCATGGTGATCATGCTACAGTTACTTTGTTATTGAAGTGGAAAAACTAAATTAGTCGTATTGCTTAATAAGCTCTAAAGTTTTAAATATATGATTTGGAGGTTGTTCGTTGCCTAGGGAATTTTATGACCGATGCCCTTTCTCGAGCTCCTCTCCCTTCTTTACTCTCTTCTCCTATTTCTAACAAGCCTATTATTCTAACATCTATAGATTTTCAAGACAAGGATTCCATACCATCAATGGTTGTTATACTTGATATTTAATGTCTATAAAGTGTGGAACAAGATTTACCTTCTCTTGACAAGGTTTGTAATGCTTAAAAGGTTGAGTTGTGGATTTAAAGGATTTGTAAGAAGTTTGAAAATTTTGCATCACTTACTGATAACTTACCATTTCCACATATATATTCTCAATATCGCCTTAAGAATGAACTTCTTTATTTTAATAAAACTGATCCTAATGATCATTTACAAATGGTGGTGCTTTCAATATTTATTCCTTACTTTCTCCATACTTATCATAACTCTATTATTCTAGGTGGGTATATATGATTGAGAAGTTATATAGGTTTTTCTGTTGGCCAGAAATGTTGTATAGATCTTTTTATTGACCAGAAATGTAATGTAATGTTGTCCAATACATGTGTAATTATGTTTAGTGCTAAGCTCATAATGCTCCTTTCATGCTGCAGAAGGATGGTTAAAGTCAATTGCAGTTTCCCATCCAATTGAGTTGGTGGCATTTGATTTGATGGGTACTTTTTCATAATTAATTGCTTACAATGTATTGTTTTTAATTGTTTGACTCGCTAAGTGGAGATTGGTGCTTTTGTTAGTGCATTTTCAACTACTATTGGATATTTCCTCCTCAATCAAATGGTATTTTAGCATTCTTATCTAGAGTGGATTTTCTTAGATAATAGTTCTGTATTTATGGCAAAGGTATTTCATGTTTCAACATGTTAGTTAAGGATATGCTATACTTTCATAAGTGCTTTTCATCCACAAGCAAATAATTTAGTGGAATGACTTGTTCGAACATTCAAAGGGATGATTGCAAAATTTATGAACTTTTAACATTCGGATTAGGATGATTATTTGTTGTTTCTTCAGCATGTATATATCATAGGGGTACAGATTTATATTGGTGCTTCATTATATAAACTCTTATATATTTATGATTTGATACTGCCAATAGAGGTGAATTTACCTTTGTGATTACCATAAGCTACCGATACTAGGTTTTAGGATCAATATTTGATAAACATTCTTCCACTTGTCCAAGCAAAATTTGCTAAACATCTAAGCCACATATAACTAAGACAAAAATAATGTTATAATTCCCATTATTGTCCACCTATAGAGTATTAAGTGGATGAATTGATGTTCATCTGTATTCCTAGGGGCTCCTTGCTCAATAAAAGGGACCATATCAAATGTTATAACAAGTTAAATTGCAAGTTTATAAGGTTTGGCATACCATTCAACAATCTAATTTTCCAAAAATTGTACATATGTAATAAATAAAACATTTTGTACAAAGGGATCATAAACAACTAGCACTATTTATAGATTCATTAATGCATCCCTTTGATGTTTTTTGTTGTATATTAATATTAGTGTAGTGGGATTTTAATACCCATTGGATTGGTTTAAATCTGGACCATTTGCTTTTGTATATAAATTAGGGCTAATTAATATTCACATTTTTGTATTCTATATCCATATTTCATGCACTTATAAATTTAATTATATTTTGTTGTTTCTTGCTCATATTTCAAAATAATGTAATGTTATTTATAAGTAAGTTAATATATATACCATCTAATTATTTATGATTTATTTGATATTAAATATTAAAATCAGTCAAGATTTTATAAATGGCTCTAAATTAGACATTAATTAACATGTGCTGCTCTTTAGAAGAGTTTCTTCTTTAGTGTTCAAAATGTTAATAATTATAAATTATTTTCATTGTTATCTTGCTAAAATAAATAGTATTTAATATCTTTTGTCTTAAAAGTTTTGCATTTTTTATCAAATATACGGTTTGTAATCCTGAGCACTTACAATAGCTAATAACATAAAATTATTATATTGATAAACTCATCAAAATTAATCAGCTCCAAAATATTATTGCATGAATAATGAGAAAAAAGTAGTTATCACTTTAAAATACTTAATTAATGTTAACATCTATTAATTTATTTTTATTTTTTAGTAAGAACAATCTTGCAGGCTGATGGAAAACCACCTGCTTCTATGCCTTCCCATGTCACCTGAAAGCATTGCTCTAGCTCCAAGAGTTCCAGCCTTGGGCAACACTCTGCAATCTTCACAATCCCTGCGTTGGAGATGTTTGGACAGTGATTGAGCCTCAGCTCTCTCAAAAACCCAGGATTCCGGAGGGCATCCAGCGACAAATCCGTGATCTTGGCGCAGCTCTGAGCGTCCAGCCTCTCCAGGAAGTCACAGCCGGAGAAGATCGCTACGAGCGATTCGTCGGTCACCTCGGAGCACCAGTCGAGTTGCAAGTGTTTCAGAACCTGTCCCCGTTCCTTCGCCACCACCTGGATGGAGGCGTCGGTGAGATTTCTACAGCCCCCCAGAAGCAAACTCTCGAGGCTCCAGCACTGTCGGGCGAGCGAGGCGATGGATTCGTCCGTGAGCTTCGAGCAGTCGAGGAGGTTGATGCCTTTCAAAGCCGGACAGGACGCTGCGAGGCTCGCCACTCCACTGTCTCCAACTTTCACGCATTTGCCAAGGTCAAGTAGCTGGAGCTTGCAGCAGCCGCGGGCGAGCGCTCGCAAGCCTCGGTCTGTGACACCAATGCAGCCACTCACGTCGAGCACCTCCAGCTCTTTGCAGTTGCTTGACAGAGCTTCCATGGCCCTGTCCGAAACTAGCTTGCATCCACCAACTCGGAGGCTTATCAGTCTCGAGCAAGAATTTGCGAGCACCTCGATCGCTCTATCGGTGACTTTCCTGCAGCCGGACAAGACCACGCAACGCAATCCTGGAATTCCTTTGCCCAAAACTCCAACTCCCACATCAGTGATTCCTATCCAAGAACAAACCAACGAAGAACTGTAAGAGCAACACTCCAGAAAATAAAAAAGGAAAGCAAAGAAACCTTTGCATTCTTGTAAGTTGATGCGCTCCAAGTTGTCGAAGTTCTTGGCTATGGTCTCCAGATCCGCGTCGATGACTCCAGGAAAGAAAGATCTGGAGGTACTCTGCGCGAAGTCGAGCTCTATCAAGTTCGTGAAGCGAGCAGCGATTTTTTGTAGCATGAGTGGCCCGGCTCGTGCTGCGAGGCGCCGTCTCTCCGTGCTTTGGACCATCAGCCAGCGCTTGCAAACAAGGCTATAGTTATCCCTCTCACCCTGCGTGTCGAGCTTGGAAAGGATCGCTCGCAAGCTATCATCCGTGAGGATCGAATTGATGCAAGCGTTGTCACCAGTCTTGCACGAAACCTTTGCAGCAGCGTCTGGCTGGGTCGGCTCCAGCTCGTAGTCCCGTTCGAAAGCCATGCCTGCAAAACAAGCAAGGCGATGAGCAGGAGGTAATTCTCGATCGAGCGAAATTTCGAGCGACACTGATGAAATTTCGCGTTTATCGTGCGCGAGATCGAGAATGCGGGCAATGGATTGCATGAACGCACCTCGCCGCCGTGCCAAGCCGCCCCGGTCTGCGTCGCTCGTTGGAGGAGCCCTAAATTTTGGGCTTGCTTACCTAGAGCCCTAGAAAGCAATGGCGGGTGTCTTGGCTCGGCGCAAGCGGCCGCTTCTCGCGATTCCTCTACAGATTTCGCGATTTCGAGCGCTGTGCGAGAATGCAGGTAGCCGAGCTGGCGTTTCGCTCATCCAAGGAGCATCCAGGGGGTTGGGGCTGGAATTCGTGTGCGATATTCTCATTTTCTTTGTGTTCCTGTCTTGGTTCTCAATGTTCTTGAATCTTTCGCTATCGATCGTGTGATAATCTTCGTCTTTGTCCAGGTGAGGCAGTTGCTGGAGAGGAATTCCAAGGATTTCGTGGTTGCTACTTGCCGAAATCCTGTAAAGGCCGAGAATTTGGCAGCTCTCAAAGAGCAGTATCCTGATCGACTTCAAGTTCTAGGCCTGGATGTCACGGACGAAGACACGATCAAGGTAAACTTCCTGGATTTCTTTCTTGTTCATCGTTTCCAAGTGGCTGCGTGAAACTAGGAAGCAGCTAACCAAGTATCAAAGTTTCATGGGCCATTGGAGCTACTTGTCAACACCGCGGGAATCCTTCACGTCGAAAATCTCGTCACACCGGGTACTCTTTTCTCTTTTCCATGCCCGAGTTTCTAGCTTCTGGTTTTAGAGACATCGCTGAGCAAACTGGAGAAGGATGCGCTACTTCTCACTTTCCAGATCAATGCCGCTGGTCCAGCACTTGTCATGAAGGTTTCTCCATCTTCTTCCTTCGAATTCTCGTCGTGACTTTGTGCCGTTTCGATTGAATTCCAGCATATGTCGCCGCTACTCAAATCCGGAGGAAGCCGAGAAGTTCCAGTGATCGCCAACTTGAGCGCCCGAGTTGGATCGATCGGGGACAACAAGCTGGGAGGCTGGCTGTCATATCGAGCGTCCAAAACAGCACTGAATCAGTGTAAGTTCTCGCTCCATTCCTCTAGAATTCGAGCTCACAAGCTCTCTCCAGTGACGAAAACCATATCGATCGAGCTAGCTCGGAGGAGAGATCCCGTTGCCTGCGTGCTGCTCCATCCCGGAACCGTGGACACCGATCTCTCCAAGCCATACCAGCGCAACGTCGCCAAAGAGAAGCTCTTCACGAAAGAATTCTCCGTGAGCAAGCTCCTGGCGATCATAGACCGCGTTGGGATGAAAGACACTGGCAAATTCTTCGCGTGGGATGGGCAAGAGATAGCGTGGTAGCCGCGGGGGAGAGATATTCAGCGTGAATCTTTTGAATCTCTCAGACAGTGCTACGTGGCAACCGCGCGTTCGCTGCCGGGACCACGCGGCAGACGCCCATTGGCAGGCGACGTGGCCACGTAAGATCAGTGTACCCTAAATTTTAGCGTTTTTACTGCAGAAGTAGCCCAGGATGGAAGTCGCTGGCGATGGCGCTAGATCGCTCGGGTTGGAGCTCGGCGGCGCTGGATTTTGCGATGGCTGCGCGGCTCGATGCTTAAGCGCGGAGTAGTCTGGTTGTTGAATCGGGTGTGCTAGCTCCAGGGATTTCAAGGAGGAAGGTGAGATTAGGTGGACGCCGCTGCGATTGTCACTGGATAGATTGTCGCTGCGAGAGGCCGGGCAGATTTAGGTCTGGTTTTAGGGAAGCGCGAGGGAATAATCCTTCGATCGAGAGAGGGAGCCACAGGAAGGGATGGTGAAGCTTGGGACGTATGCGGCCGCGAGTGTGATTGGCGCCGTGGCTGTGGTCTACCATGCCTTCTACAGCAGGGAGCAATTCTACCCGGCCATGGTTTACCTCAGCACCTCCAAGATCAGCGTTTTACTGCTCCTCAACTTCGCCTTTGTGGTGCTCTATGCGGTGTGGCAGCTGATCAAGATGATCTTCCTGGGGTCGCTGCGCGAGGCCGAGGTGGAGCGGCTCAACGAGCAGCTGTGGAGGGAGCTCATGGAGGTTTTGTTCGCCATGACCATCTTCCGGGAGGAGTTTAACGTGTCCTTCATCGCCATGGTGACAGTGCTCCTGTTTGTCAAGGCCTTCCACTGGCTGGCGCAGAAGAGGGTGGAGTATATCGAGATCACGCCTACTGTCTCTCGCCTCTCCCACGCCAGGATCGCGTCCTTCATGGCGTTCCTCTTGGTTCTCGACTCAATCTTCGTGCATTCGTCCGTGTCGTATCTCCTCCGGACGAAGCAGGCATCAGTGTCGCTCTTTTTCGCTTTCGAGTGAGTTCTCCTTGTCGCCTCGAGTTGTAGACGCTCTATAAAGTTCTTTGGTTTTGCAGGTACGTGATCTTGGCAACTTCGGTCGTCTCTATGTTTCTAAAGTACTCGCTGTATATGGGTGACATGTGGATGGACGGCCAGTGGGACAATAAGGCCGTGTATATCTTTTACTTGGAGCTCGTTCGTGATCTGCTCCACCTCTCGCTTTATCTCTTCTTTTTCCTGGTTATCTTCGTGTACGTTCAAGCTTTTCAAATCCTTTTTTTTTGTCTAATGTTTGTGTTTTTGGCTTGCAGAAACTATGGTCTGCCCCTGCATCTGGTTCGTGAACTCTACGAGATCTTTAGAAACTTCAAAGCCAGGGTGACCGACTTTATACGGTATAGAAAAGTGACATCCAACATGAACGAGCGGTTTCCGGATGCCACTGCAGAAGAGCTGGGACGGTCTGTATTTGTGCTCTTCTTTGCATTTTCTTTTATCTGAGACACGGTTTTTCTTATCGCAGTAGCGATGCGACGTGCATTATTTGTCGCGAAGAGATGAGCACAGCAAAGAAACTCCCTTGCGGCCATCTTTTCCATGTCCACTGCCTGCGTTCGTGGCTAGAGAGGCAGCAGACTTGTCCGACTTGCAGATCTCCAGTCATAGCAGCAGAGGGAGGACCGCAGGCTGCATCACAAAGGCAGCAACAGCAAGGCCAGGCACCGGAAGGTATGTGGCATTAGCAGCTCCTCAAGTGCCAACTTATTTTACCTTCGCTTTTCCAGGACAAGCTACCCCCGCCAACGCCGCGGAAGGCAACGTACCACCGGAGGCTGACCAAGCAAGAGCAAGGATGCAAGCTGCGGCAGCCGCGGCCGCGCAATATGGCTCGTCTTTTGTTTATCCTGCAACTGGAGCCTCTGGAACAATGAGCTGGTACTTTTTTTCTTCTTCTCGTTCTCACTCTTTTTTTCTGACTTGGTTAACCAGGTATCCTATGTACCTTCCTCTAGTTCCGCAGAACCAGCAACCTCTTAAAGACGAAGCGGCATCGCCACAAGTCGAGAAGAAAGCTACCGCCGACACAGGCGGCAGCTCTAACTCCCCTGGGCAGCTCCACGCTCGACATAACTCCCCTGGGCAGCCGTCGGTGGCTTTAGGTGACCGCGTCTTCTTTCTGCCAATACTACCAGGGCCTTCTTGGCCCTCACAGTCCAAGTCTGGAGAAAGGTCTGCCGCAACTAGCAGCAGTCCCCAGCAACAGCAGCAGAGTAACGTCCAACACAAGTACCTCCAAAGCACGATCGAGGTAAGCCACCTCTTTTGCTTTTCTATGTTCTCGTTCTTTTGGTCTTGTTCTAACTCATGGAATCTCTTGTCTAGCTTCTCCGGCAACAGCTCAACGTAGCACTGGAGCTGCAAAAGAGTATGGGCGACGCGTCGTCTCAAGAGGAGGAGCAGCATCTAGGAGATAGCGACGAGGCCTTCCGGGATAGGAAAGGAAAGGCCCGTGTCGACGATGAAGGCTCGACTTCGCTCGAAAAGCAGTGAATCCAGGCAAGAATTTATTGTTTTTGTTCTTCCTTATCGACGACTCCTACAATAAGAGAGAGGTACATACATAATTTACTCACTTGCGCTCGTCGTTGTCGTTAGCACCGAACTGCGTGGCATTCCCATTCCAGTACGTGTTGCCTCGCTTGAACATATCGTCGTCCTCGTCGTGCCTCAGAGTGTGGACGTTACTTCCCCAGCTAGTGCTTGATCTCTTCGCAGGTGGCGGCGCTTTTCTCGAGTTATCAGCGTCATTGATGCTGGGCTTCGAAGCTGGAAGAGAAAATCACATAATGAGAGCAAGAACAAGAACTAAGAGCAAACCTGCTGGCGATGGCGATGGAGGAGACTTTGGCCTCTCGGAAGGAGAAGCGTTGCCACCACGAACGTAAGAAAGAGGATTAAGATACGTGAGCCATCGCCCCATGCCACCAGTTGGACTGGAAGGCTTCGAGGGGCTTGTCACAAGCTTGGCATCGCTGCTTGGTACCAGGATAAGCACAGCGCGGTAGCCGATATCAAGGTCCACCAGAGCGTTCTCGTAATCTGGAAGACGAGATGTTAAGAGTAGAAAGAAACCATCAACTCTACCTTCAGCATTGAAGATCTTGCGAGGAAATGGAACCGCAAAGGCGTAGCTCGCGTTGCCATCCGTCCTGTTCTCGTCGACGAAGTATTTCACTGTCCAGAGAGTGTCGCTCTTCTCAAACTCGCGGCGGATCACTGCTCCATCCGTGAGCTTCACCTGCAAGTGGACCTTGTCTGGGATTCTCAAAGGTCTCGGCTCGGGTGGCGGTGGCGATGGTGGAGTGGTGGTCTTCTTCTTGGCCACCGGCACTTCGAGCACGCAGCCCTTTACTTCTTCCACAGGCTCCACGCTCTGGTCGGGTGGAGTTTGGATTTCCTCTTCCACGGCTCGACCGATGGCTGGCGCAGTCAACACAGGCATCTGGCTCGTATCTTCCGAGAGCTCCTCACCACGATCGGACTCGGTTCGTGGCACTGGTTTCGAGAGCTCGTCACCCGGGTCGGACGTGGTTGCTAGTGTCTCGTTCTTTTCCTCGACTTTGCAAAGAGACGCTTCTTTTAATGCTGGCAAAGTTTGTGTCGGCTCCTCGGGTTTTGAGGATGCGGCGTTCTGCGGAGTTTCAGGGCTTGATGACAAAGTTTGTGTCGGCTCCTCCGGTTTTGAGGATGCGGCGTTCTGCGGAGTTTCAAGGCTTGATGACAAAGTTTGTGTCGGCTCCTCGGGTTTTGAGGATGCGGCGCTTTCCGGAGTTTCAAGGCTTGATGACGCTGTTGGCATGCCCAACAAAGCAGCCATGGCTGTTTGCACCTATACAGAAGAAGGAAGGAGCGAAGGTGTAATTTATCTATCCAAAACTGAAGGGAAAGGCTACCTGGAATTGGAACGTATCCACGGCATATTGCAACCTTTTCGAGAGTTCCTCTGGAGTGATGAATCCGTCTACAAAAGCGAGTTGAGAGCAAGAGAAAAACCAGCAAAGAATCCTTACTTTGCTCCCATAACTTTACACCTTGGTAGCCAATGGCTGTAATGCTAGGCACAGCTGATATAGGATCTGCATTGAGACATTGGAAACAAGCTTGATCGTTTCCAAGAAGATCAAAATTGCAAAGCATACATAAAACCGAGAAGTGAAGCGCATCAACGCTTCCATGCACCAAACGAAGAGCAACAAACTTTTCCAGAATCAAGCTTACAACCTGCGCTTGCGAAAATCGAAGCTCTTCCTTGAAAGTATTGTGAATTCTCTTACCTGCGGCGCTCTCCAGGTCGTTTCTTCCAGCCTCGCCGACTCCTCGCCATCATCTAAGCCACACATTTTAGGAGAGAATCGAAAGGGGGAAAAGCAAGAGATTGATTACTGGCAATGTAGACAAGAAATACTTTGGAGCTCTGCTGCGCGGTAGCTACGGCGCTCGGGATGGATCCCGCGAAGAACAGCGCATCCTGAAAGCCAGCGATGAGACGATCGATTGATTGTCGAGAAGCTCTTACACTATTTTGTGACATAGAGTGCCCACAAACCCTAACCCTAGGTAGGACCAAGTATCCATTGCCATTATATTGTTTTAAATTGTAAGAAAGTGTGATTCTTCTTCCCGATCTTGCCGGGATCTTTCCCCGGTTCCTTCGGAACTGGAACTGTAAAATTTTCCCGGCAGCCTTAATGGAAAGTCAGTTCCAATTTCTACGACGTAGGTGGATTTTCGCCTTGCCGAACCTTGTCCTTTAGTAATTTCAAAAAATTTTGGGAGAATTTCAACACAAGATGCTGATTCACAAAAAAAAAGCCAAAAGTTTTACCATGAAAGCTTGGACAGGAAAAAGCGCGAGCCAAATTTTATCACATTGCAAGATTGATGATCAAAGCTTGGACAATGAATGATTCACAGGAAAAAAATCAAGTGTCTATACATTACTAATTAGCTCTCCAGGTACAAATCAATCAGTCGAATCGTTTTCTTCATCTATCTTCCCGTGCTGGATTGATGTGGAAACAGAGCTCTTTGCGGTGTAGGCATGGAGTGGCCGCCACTGCTGCCCTCCTCACTGCCGCCGGCCTCGAGATCCACCCCCGCCCAGCCTAGCTCCGCCGCTCTCGCCCTCGCCAGCGACGCCTCTCGCCGCTGCTCGATGTACTTGCGCGTCCGGCACACATAGACCGCAAGAACCACGAACGCGATCACGAAGAACACTCCCACCGCGATCCCAGCGATCGCCTGGTGCGAGATCGTGATCGTCTCGTCGTCGTCGTCGTCGTTGTTATCATCGCTGGATCCGGATCCATCGCCGTCGCTGGAATTGGATTGCTGCAGTAGCCAGCGTCGTCCAATCGATCCAATCGCTGGCTGGATCCGGTGGATCATGGATCCAGGAACTTCAAACCCGTAGTGGGCGATCTCATATGGTGATTCCTCGGCACCGCCGCCTGGGATCCAGATCGAAAGTAGCAGGAATAGAGAAAGAAGAAGAAGCAACGCGCTCCTCTGGGTCGCCGCCACCTCTCTGCCAAATAGCGCCATTTTCATCGCTGCCAAGATATCAAGCTCGAGTAGAATGGAAGTCTTTATAGAGAGAGAGACTTGACTCTACGTATTCTTCCACACAATACATGATGCGTGTACGCGACCAGTTCAAAGTTTAAGGTGTCGTATTTCTTGTGAATAGCGCGTCATAAGAGGGTTGTGCTTGGCCTGGGAAGTCGACAGAACTTTTTTACCTTATATCCGCATGGTCAACCTTTTATAACCCTTCTTTCCGAACATTCCGAAAGCGCGCACAGATATAATCTAGTCAAGCACGCAGTACAGATGGCAACTCAGACATATATTGATATAAAATACCAGTGACCATTGATAATTATAATATCCACAAAGATCATACCGTTCTCCCTGTCCTGTATTCTCTCAAAATACTGCAACCTTCAACATCCATGAAACAGAGCCAGTGAGCAAACACACCACAGCATCTGCATGATCACACTGAAGCAGGCAGAAAAGCAAAACTTGGACAATGTACCTTGGTACCGATCCTCACAGTTTTTGTATCCTACTGTTCATTGAAAATCACCCCAATCCAAATCCAATTCTTCACAGATTCTGGCAAGCCGCGAACAAAGTAGGGCACACTCGTTTCTTCAAGAGAAAACGCCTAAGCTTCTAGAGATTTAAAAACTGTTAAAAGAGATCAAGCCAATCTCCAGAGCCTAAGTTGTAGCCAACTCCTCCCATCAAGGAGCCCTTGCTCATGTGCTTGCTAAGAGGATCTCGATCTCTTGGATGTCCTGGACGTGGTGGTGGCAATGGCGGGGGCAATGGTCGCAATGGTATGGTCACCGCACTGATGATTGTATCTTTTTCCTCTGCATGGTGATGTGCTGTCATTTCCGCAAACAAGATCACGAGGTATGAAGTTAGTACTAGAATCCCCCTTTGCCACATGCTCTTGACTCCCACCATGAAAGGTGAGACTGTCCAGCAGCGGCAGCACACTGGCTACGCCTGCCCATAGATTTTCTGCACTCTATCGAGGGTTGATTATGGAGGTAGTTTTGTAAAGATTTACAGGTTTCTTTAAAGTGATAAGATTTTTAAAAGAAAGATAATGATCTGCATTTGACTTTAGTGATTGATACATCTAAGATCCTAAGATACATTTGACTAGAGTGATAGATCGATAGAGTCTTCTATAATATGATTGCATTTCTAATCCAATAAACCAATTAGTATTTGAAGGTAGTGAGGTGAGAATAATTTTTGAAAGAATTTTAGCATTCATTCAAGCATAAAGAATAAGACTTTTAGAAGAAAATAAAAAGTGTGAACAACAGGT
Organism: Selaginella moellendorffii; assembly: GCF_000143415.4. Classification (NCBI taxonomy): domain Eukaryota; kingdom Viridiplantae; phylum Streptophyta; class Lycopodiopsida; order Selaginellales; family Selaginellaceae; genus Selaginella; species Selaginella moellendorffii. Next base: position 493,670 of record NW_003314274.1, read on the forward strand.
TGGTTTTCCAAATTAATGTTGGCACAACTTCCCTTTTTTCATAGTTGTCTAGAAAATCCCCATGACCCAAGGAGCTCAAGATCATAGTAGCCTTAGATTTGTTACTTTTTCCTGTGCAAAAACACCTATATTCTTTATCTTCTTATTAAATTTTTCATTAGTACTTCTTCCACATAAAAACTGTTAAAGTAATTAGTTTTTATTTTCATACTGAATGGCTTTCCAGAGGAGCAATCAAGCACCACCACCATCATTAAACTTTGTGACCTTAAAGTGGTTCTGATGGCTATATATTAGTTGACATTCAAAATGCATTGACTTTATTAAGTAATAATATTACTTGATTCAATGGTATGAGAGTTTATTAAAATCCAAACTCAACAAAAATAGAAAAGCAATTATAACATATTTTTTCAACCAAAGATGAAAAAACAATATAACTCTTTAACCTTTACTATGCAAGTAACATGATGTAACCTCTTAAATTTAGATTTCTTGAGAGGTAGTATTATTTAACACTTAACCCTAAGACCCTTAATAGGTAAGTGCAAGTCTTTTTCCTTTACATTTGAATCATAAACTATCTTAAATAAAACCTAAAACTCTAGAGTGTTTTTAGATGCTAATTAAAAAGCTTAAAACACACTTTCAAAGAAAGAAAGTGTCAAAAACTATATAAGATAAAATCATTATACACTTTCAAATCATGTTGTCTTGTTAGCTTTGTAAATTAGAGAAGCAAGAGAAAAGAAATAAACCAAAAATATTTTTTTTTGTATAAAACACATATATTTCTTTAATGGCCTCTTACATCGCCTATATCATTACTATAACTATTGATTGTGCCTTCATATAATACTAAAAGAGTGATCACCTAAGGGGAGGCGTTTTGCTATGGTGGCATTAGTTTTGCTCCCCTTCCTTACTCCATATTCATTGCTAGTGCTAGAAATTTTAACATGGTTCATATTAACGATAAGGAAGAATATTAAAATTAAAACTTGATTACAAATGAATTAGAACCACTAGATTGGGGAATATACTATAAAATATACTTGAATATTCTAGATACCTCTTCTTTTATATGTTTTCTAAAGTAAACAAAAAAGATGGAAGAATGTTCTTTTTCAAGGATGTATCTAATTTGTAAGCTTTTTTGTTTTTTTATTACCATATTCAATTGGATTACAAACTTTTACTAACTTTGATAACTTTCTGATTCAATTATTATTTTGGGTAAAGACATAATATTTTTTACTTAAATCTGATGATTGAACTAGCTAAATTATTTACTTGAATTTTTTTATTTTTACATACTTAACTATGAAAGCTACTGTTTTTACCAATGTGCTTTGAGGATACTAGTTTCAAAGTACATATTTGATCTAATTACAACCATAGAGCAATGTCACTAGATTCAGTTTTCCATGATCATCCCATGTGGATAGAGAGTTCATCACAATGCCATTCGAAAATAGCTAATTAATTATAATTAAGCTCAAAATTATTTTAAGCAAGCACTCTCAACTTGCAAGGATCTTACAAAGGAGACATAAAGTAAATTTATAAAGCGATATTTTGTCTGCTACTAAAAATAACATTTCCCAGATGGTAAATCTTACAGTTGAAAAGTAGAAAAAAAGCATAAAATGTTAAAGCATACTTTACTAGCACTTCAACTAATGGCAAAGGGGGAGTTATTTTAGGATAATGGATAATCAATATAAAAGCTTACAAAATACTAGGTAGAGGATCTTTATTTTTAAATCTCTTGTCTCATGCCTGTAAGACTATGTGTATATGAATAAATGAATGAATAACATTGCCACCTCCCTTAAATTCATATTACATGATAGATGTCTGGACACATTATCAAACAATGAAAAAGCTTCAAAACTATAGATACACAACTAGATAAAAAGTTATCTTATCAACCAAAATATTATTGGATAAAAAAGCAAGGGCCCTCTAGCTTCTTCGTGAACAAGTTGGGACAAGTACATTTAGGACTAGTACATTTAGGTTTTTGGGCAAATCCCAAGATAGTGAGATGAGGTAGTATATTTGTGTATAGTTGGTAGTCGAATTGGCTATTGTCTGTGATAATACAGCATTATTAATAAATTGAACTAAGGCACCCGCCTACATGTGGGTGCAGGGCGGGGCGGCCTATTTGGTATAGTACTAAATCGATGTATTTTAATGGTTTAAGGCAACGCTCTTCTAAATTTATGATACTTTGTTTTATAAATTAATTTCAGAATAAAAGCTTGGTATTCAATTATATTGTAATTATGATTTATCATATATTTAAACTGAGTGTTCCTAGTTGTGCTCTGTCAGGTCGTGCTGCTCCACAGGATCTTTCTCGCTCTGCCACATGATCTTTCTCACCATTAGGTCTGCTGCCTCAATATCAAACCACTTGCACTTGCAACCGTGATCCCAAATCCTGAGCGGCTGCACGATCCACTACCTAGCAGCTAGAGCCCATGGAGTGATTCTTCCAGCTGATCAAACACCCAAATCTGGGGGAATCATCTTTTCGGTTGTCCAAGAACCCTCTGAAGTGCGCTAAAGTGACGTGGCACACATGATCCCACGTCACTTCAGAGAGGTGCCACTTAAGCGCTAACACCATAATCTCTCTCAAATCCCAGCAATAGCATATTGTAGCACTGACTGTGATGTGGATTTTAATTCAAGGACAGCGATCGACAGCGAAGAACCTATATAAGAGTGAAAAGATTTAAAGGGCCAACAGGGCATTTTAAAAATTTCCCTTTCCCTTTGTTTTTAAAACGTAGTTTTCGCGCCATTAAGCAGTGATTCCAGGTAATAGATCCCGGAATCGCAAGCCGGTGCAGTGACGGAGCACATAATCCTTTATTTATTTATTTATTTTTAATTATAATATCGCGGCTTACAGCGTTTGGGAAGGAGAGGCAGGCAGATTAGGGATATTTGAGGGTAATTGCGTGGTACATTCACCAGAAATTTCTCAAAGCTCTATAGACAAAGAGCCACGCTCTCAAATCTGTGCGTCCGCAGCATCGGCAACGAATGGCAGCCTCGGAGTTCTTCCCAACACGCACGAAATCACTCCATACGCGAAGCAAGCGACCAAGAACAAGAACACGGTGTTGTAGAAGGAGACGAGGAGGCTGTAGCCCAATCCTCTGGCGGGGCCAAATGTCCGCTCCACCAGATTCGGGACAATCGTGAGAACGTCCAGCACCACCGCTTGCATCGCGTTGAATCTCACGTAGCGGCTGAAGCTCTGGTTCCTCACCACTGTCAGGTAGAGCACGAAGAAGGCCACAAAGCTCGCGTAGGGGAAGCTCTTGTAAGCCCGCAGCAGTGGAAACAGAGGCTCCAATGCCTGCTCCAACACGGGGAATTGCATGAAGAGGTAGCGCCCGTATTGGATCCCATCGAAGAGCGGCAGCAAGTAGCTCACGGCGGCGACGAGCCTGTCCACTGCGTCCACTGAGCCGCCGCCTCTCGCCTCCACCACTGTCAAGCTCCTCCTGGATCTAGGGTGTGGAATCCCGGGCCGCAGAGAAATCCTTCCCGGCAAGAAGGATGATAGCACTGCTGATCTGCTGCTGCTATGCCTAATGCTAGAACTAAGGGGCGTGGATTGGATGTCCCTAGCGATTCCTAGCGGCGGAGAATACCTGGGCAGCGATACTGCCATCGCCATCGCCATTTTAGGGCAGAAGAGTGCTCCTAGGAATGGAACAGTGCACCTTCGCTTTCTAAAAAGGTAAGCTTTGCAAACGATAAAGTTAGGTACTCTAAACAAAGCTAATAAAATAGAACCTAGGAATATGCCTTTTTTATTTGACAACAGGATTCGATCCCGAGCCCGGTTACAAGGGTATAAAGTGTGGCGAGCGGGGATTTTAGGCTATTCGAAATGCGGTGTCCCAAGTGGGCGAGGAAGGAAATGAGCGCCTCCGAGAAGCTCCAATCCCTCGGCTACGTTGTCAACAAGGATCTCAAGCTTGAAGACGCTCGATCAGGTGATCTTCGCTGCCATCCCGTGAGATTCCTGCGCGCGATCGATGTTATTGTGTTTGCTTTCTCGGATCGCTTCTCTTTCTTGCGAGCGCGATCGATATTTCGTGCCGGCAATCGTTCTTTCTTGATGATCTGTGTGCGCGATTGATAATCTAGTGACTCTTCCGCCGTGGATCTTTCTGTGCCGGATTTGAGAGCGCGATCGATATTTCGATTCGTGCCGGCAATCGTTCTTTCTTGGTGATCTGTGTGCGCAACTGATAACCTCGACTCTTCCGCCATGGATCTTCTTTCTTTCTTGCATCGAGCTTGCATTGCATGCGCGCCGGGGCATTTTCTGATGTCTTGAGCCTGCATTTCAAGCCTTCTCTTGACGGTTTTCTTCTTACGCAGGCGAACCTTACAGCTTTGTGAAGGTGAACGCACCGGTTCGAGAGAAGTGTCGATGAATCTTTATTTTTTCAGGAAAGTTACGATGAGGTCGCAGACGCAGTCGCGGAGGTGATCCACGAGAAGATGCAAGGGGTTTGTTTGCTCTAATGCTTATTGCTATCACTAACATGTTTTTCCTTCTATAGGCTCCATACCACATGGAAAAGGTGAATCTACCTTCGCAATCGATCCTGAAGAAAGAGGTCAGCTTCCATCCCTGGATTTCCATGTTATCTATGTTTACTTTCAGGTGCGAGCCCCCGTTTACCTGTCACCAAATGCCTATGAAGCTACAACGCTGCTCGTCCTTCTGTGTGGCTCTGGAAGTGTCTCGTAAGTGATTCTCTTATATTCACTCTTTCTAAAGCTGTTAATAATCGTCTACAGTGCGGGACAATGGTCAAGAAGACTCTGTATCAACGTACTTTCCTCTTGCTAACTAGCCTAGAACTTTTGTCGAGCCTGCTAATGCTATTTACTTCTGCAGGATTCCTTTCGCTCTGGAAGCGTCTTGCCTTTTCTCGGTAAACTGTGTAACTTCGTTTCGAGGTCTTAAGCATTGATATATATGCAGATTGGGCACACACTCAGAACATGGCCGTGCTCGTTCTCAATCCAAACACCTATCGCCAGAAGGTAGAGCGCAGCAAACGCAAATCAAAGGGCAAGAGGAAGGTACATTTCTCGCAACTCTTGGTATTGCATCCAGGTCGATTGTTTCGTAGGTTCCGGCGCATCCGGATGCGCATGTCAGGCATGCATGGGACTTCATTCGCACGAAAATGTCAAACATACAGAAGATTGCCATGGTTGCTCACTCTTACGGTGGCGTACAGACATGCCTTCTCTTGGAATACGGAGGTAGCCCGCTGGCTCATTAGAAAGATTTGCTATCTATTCGCTGCTATCTTACAGGACAAGGCCTGCTGCAGCGATTACAATGTGTCGCGTTTACTGATTCCGTTCATTCGTCAGATCACATCGAGGTGCGTATTTCCTTAATCCAGGATGTGATTGTGATCCAAAATGCTTGTACACGCAGAGCCTCCCGGTTCACGCACAGCACTTCCTCACACACAAGTGCATCAACTGGGCAACAAGCTCGAAAAACCTGAACACTCCTCTGGAAAGTCCGTTTCCTCCGATATCCCACTTCAAACCAGAAAAAGCCGCACAGAGTCTTTTGGTGAAGAAGGGAGGAGGCAGCTCGGCAGCGGGACCTGAGGAAGAAGCTGCACCACCTACTTGGTTTGCTGCTATGGGAGAAGGTGAAATCGTCGAAGTGAGTCGTGGCGGCAAAACACAGCTCTTCGAGGTCTGGCACGACAATACTACCAAGAACAACGAAGCCATCGTTGACAAGGAAGAACAGGACAGATCCAGGAATGGGAAAGCGATTATGGTGGAATCTCCCTCTTCTGACCACGACGAAGAAGTTGACGAGCTGCCCCCAATGAAACCGCAGCCGCCCATGGAACAGCAACGATCCACCAACGAAAGCTATCGATGCTTCGTACTGTCAGCTGGGACAACGGTGCACGAGCGGACGACGATGTCAGCCTTCAGGCCCATCTGCGAGTTCATCGAATACGTCATGAAGCGACTCGAGCACTGCAGCACATACGACACAATCGTGCCGGTTTGAAAGGTCCGTTTTCGAATGGAAATGCCTGTGTTTTGAAGTGCCGGCCTGCAGGTTTCATCCAGCTCGTCCCTGGAACGTAAGAGTTAGGAAACTCGTCATGCAGAACACGCATCAAATACTCTCTATACTGAATCTCTCCAGGAAGCGGTAAATTTCATTGACGGTTCCATTTGATCTGAAGAGCACAACAATCCTTTTTCTTGTATGCAGATAATAAAAAACTTACCGTAGGTAATGATCATTGGATGTACCTAGCAACGATCTCTGACTCGTAGGAAGCCACACTGTCATTTTCTCATGTTAGTTCCGGATCCATCGAAAAGGTAAATACGAAAACTTACGCAGCATTTTCAGTTCTTCTTTTTGCCACCTCGTTCCCTGAGGAGTAAGGTAAGGCTCTCGCCAGGTGCAATGTTGTAGAAGGCAAGAGACTGCGTATCTCGCAAGAACCCAATGCGTCCGCTCAGCTTCTGCTTGTTGGCCGGTAGACCGATCTCTGCAGCAATCTTCTCCTTGAGGCTAGCAATCGTCTCCGACACCGACGGCATTGTCAGTTGCAGCACCTGGCCCTTGAGACTGCCTTCACCTTCGACTGTAGGTACAGCCACCGAGACAGGAATTGGTCCCTGGCAGGAAAACAAGAGTTAGACAGGAAGGAAGAAGCAGAGAGTAAACGCACCGGGTACTGGAAGGCAAACTGGTGCTCTGGGATGAGAAGCGAATCTTCCAGCCTCAGTCTCTTGGGCTCGGGCTCCTCCGGAGGTGGCGGCATCAACATGTCATCGTCGGGTAGCGGAGGCATCGCTTGATAAGCTGGTGGAGGCGGCTGCATTTGCATAAGTGGTGGTGGAGGCATCCCAGGAACAAACTGATAGTGAGGCATTGCCATCGTCGGTAGCGTCATGGGTCTGTTTCCAAGCTGAGGGACCGCAGGCATGGGAGTTGGAAAGAGAGGCTGCCTCGGAGGAACAGGAGGAGCCTGGATAGTCGCCTGTACCCGAGGGATGTTAACAGCAAGTCCAGCAGGTGGTGGAAGTGGCTTCAAAGGTGGCGTTGGTTTGGCCGCTCCGGTAGCTGCGTCCCACTCCTCAGCGTTTTGAGCAAGCGCCTGGTTGGCTGTCCTGCTGATGCTCCCACTGTGGCCGTCCCAGATCACCTGCTTCGGCTCCTCCTTCTTCTTCTCGATCTCGGCCTTGACGGCATTGGAGACTTCCTCCTCGGTGGTGCCGAAGATGTCGGGCCTCAGCCGAGCCAGCCCCATGAGGTTCCGCGAGATCTCGTCGTCGGTAGCGAGCGTGCTCTCCCGCAGCTTGGCCATCATCCGCTCCTTCTGCTCCTTGAACTTGGGGTCGATGAGCGAGATCCGCATGTGTTCCGCCATCTCGCTGATGGGGATCACCTCCGAAGTTATGGGAGAGATGACCATCCTGGTGGGGTCCTTCTCGGTCGCCATCCTCTCCTCCGGCCTCTTCCAGTTCCTCACGATCCTCATCGGCGGCTCGTCCTCGTCCACCGGGACAATCACCTGGACAACCTCCTTGGCGTTGGCGGCCTCCTGCTGCCGGGCTGCGGCCTTGCGACTTTCCTCCACCAGGTGCATCTCCTCCTCGTCCATCTCCATCTCCACCTCCTTGACCGCCCCCGCCCCCGTCTCCGCCGCCACCTCCTCGTCCGTCAGCGCCTTGCTCCTGCGGATCACCTCCTCCTGCGTCACCGGCGCCGGCAACGCGTCGTCCTCCTCCTCCACGAAGTGGATCGTCTCCACCACCACGAAGTCGTGCCAGTCGATGCTGCTCATCATCATCCGCTCCTGCTCCTCCTCGTCCTCGGCCTTCTGCCGCGCCTTCTCCTGCGATCTCTCCCACTCGAGCCGGTGGAGGCAGCGCTCCAGGATGGACATCTTGTCCGACAGGTCGCGCTTGAGCTTGTCCAGGAGGCCCTTGGGCGGCAGCAGCACCTTGGAGTAGGAGTCCGTGAGGCCCGTGAAGGTGGTGAAGAGGCTGTGCTGCGGCTTGAGGAAGCTGAACTGGACGCTGTTGTGCTCCCGGCTCGTCAGCCCGGTAAGAAACGCCTTGCCATTCCTTGCCACGAACTGAGCCGTGAGTTTGATGATGTCCAGGTCCTGGCCCGTCAGCCCCTCGGGGAGCTTGAGGAGGAACTGCTCGGCCTCCGGCGGCTCCACCACCTTGGACGGCTGTATGAACTGCGAGATATCGAACTTCTGGGCCGCGGCAGCGGCGGCGGTGGCGGTGGCGGTGGCGGCGGCGGTGGCAGTGGCGGAGAGCGGTGGCTTGGATGGATCGGTGGCGGAAGAGGGCGGCGGCGGCGGAGGGGGGCCGTTGCCGCTCTTCTCCTCCGAGATCCGGTGCTGGTAGTAGGCGTGGTATGGGTCGGAGGAGTTGAGGAAGTTGAACTTGACGTTCTTCTGCTCGTTGGTCATGATCTTGCGCTCGAAATCCAGGCCATTCTTGGCGACGAAGTGGGCGGTCTTGTCGATGATGCTCCTGATGTCCGGGGGGGGATGGATCATACCTATGTTGCGGGTCTGCGAGGCCACTGTGGCGGGCTTGGCGCCGGTGATAACATCCGCCGCCGCCGCCGCATCCTCCATCTCCGTGTCCTCCGCCTTGACGAGCTGCGCGGGCGGGAGGGGGCCATCGATGTCGCCGGGCTTGGGCGCCGGAAGGGCGAGCACTTCGCCAATCCCCGGCATACCTGCTTGGAAGAACCCTAATCTGGGGCTTCGAGTGTTTAAAATGGTTAACGCTAAACGAAAGGAGTTTATAGGAGACGTTAAGAACTAAGACGTGTCGGCTTAGATGGTTAGAGCATAAGGCTGGCAAGGACGAGGTCGCGTATTCGAAACCTTGCATGCGTCGGAAATCGACTACTCTGACATGATTTTCCAGCGTACTCGTACCCACTCTTCAGAAGAAAGTTTGGGGATATGACCAATCACTACAACGAGGAGCACTCTACAGTGCCCCTTTTGCAGCATGGGAAACAAGTAAGCCTAGATTTCTATGGAAATCGCGCGCTGCCTTTGCGAACAGGGGGTGCTCGCTCCACTTTCCCAGTGCTTCTTTTCAATTGCCTCGCGGTTCTCTCGCTCTATGGCGTCTCTTACAACTTGGTCCTGTTCATGGTCTCCAAGCTCGGCCTTTCCAACGCGGCCGCGTCGAGCCAAGTTAGCATCTGGACGGGCGTTCATGATTTCTCCCCGCTGCTCGTCGCGTACATCTCCGATTCCTACCTGGGGACATTCGTGACAACTCTGGCCGGTTCTTTCGTTTTCTTTGGCGGACTAGCTCTGCTCTCACTCGCGGTCCTGTTCCTCGAGCACCAGGACTCGCCAAGTCTCGCCGTAACTTGGCTCTTCTTCGTGGCGCTCTACGTGGTTGCTCTGTCCAAGGGATTCGTAGCGTCGCTGCTGGCATTTGGAGCCGGGCAATTCGATGAGGAGGATCCGGTCGAGGCCGCGTCCAAGAGCTCCTACTTCAGCTGGTACTACTTTTGCTCCTCCATGGGTCTTCTCCTGGCGGTGCTGGGGGTGGTGTATATCGAAGATCGGATGGGATTTAGCACCGCTCTCTTCGTTTGCGGGGGTGCCATCCTCCTCGGGATTGCGGTCTTTTGCGGAGCTGCCAAGCTCTATAGATACGATTGCATCTTGACCGGAAACCCCTTTGCCAAGCTCTTGCACAAGGACTCCAGATCCAGCTTGGCGGGAATTCTCTGGGTGTGGCTGGGATCGGTGGTGTACGAGACCATGAAAGCTCAAACGTTCTCGCTCTTCGTCGAGCAGGCCGCGCTCATGGACACCAAAGTTGGCGGCTTTCGTATCCCGCCAGCTTCGCTCAACTCGTTTGATCCAATCAGCTTCCTGGTGTGGACGCTTGTCTATGATCGAGTCTTGGTCCCAGTGATGCGTCGAGCGACTGGGAATTCGCGGGGTTTCACGTTCTTCCAGAGGATGGGAGCTGGGCTTGTGGCGATGACCGCGGCCATGGCGTGCGCGGCTGTGCTGGAAACAGAGCGTCTCGCGAATTTCCATCGCCAGCGAGGGACCATCGTTTTGTGGCAAATCCCCCAGTTTGTGCTCATCGGCGGCTCCAAGGTGTTCTACTACGTGGGATTGGTGGAGTTTATCTATGAGCGAGCTCCCGAGAATCTGAGAACCCTGGGCGTGGGCATGGTGTTCTTCGCATCGTCAGTGGGGTGTTTTCTCTCGGGATTTCTCGTGAGCATCACGTCGAGAATCACTGGCGAGCGAGGGTGGATCCCGCGGAACCTCAATGATGGGCATTTGGATTACTTCTTTTGGTTGCTTGCCGCTCTGGGCAGCGCAAACTGGCTCTTCTTCTTGGCCTATACAAACTTGAACGACTGGTCCAAAAGGAAACTATAGAGACTCCCTGGAATATCTAAATGCCAAAATAATAATATGCCTTTTGTGGCAAGATCCTCTTATATGTCAGTATTTGTGATGAATCAAACTTTTAATTTGTTATGTTTTTTTTGGACTTTGTGTGCCATGTTGGGATTCACTAGGCATTCATCATCATCAGGTAGAACAGGCAATGTTCGACTAGAAGAAAGAATATGAAAGAATATGGACATTGTGAGCAGTGATTGGGTTATTGCAAATAAGATGCATCAAAGTTGATCAAAGATCAAAGTTGATGTGTAAAGTAAAAGTGACTGTGGTCTATTTAAATTTATCAGGTGGTTAAAATGTTTACACTAGCAAGAGAGATGTGAGTGTGACATATAAATTTATATGCAATCGAATGCAAATTTTGTAAGGCAGGTCCCACTATGATGCATTTCGCCAACTTTTGACCCTTCTAGTGATCTTGAGCATGAAGGATAAACATCCCTCTGGCCCTTGAAGGTCTTTATCTGGTGGCCTCTAGTTGTTGTTCTAGTTTTGAAAGCTAGAATTGCTACCTCTTTGCTAAGTGGTTAAGTGGTGGTAATGTGGGGTTTAAAGCATAATCCATGGCCATTCAAGTGTTCAAAGATCAATGTAACCAATTCCATTGTTAACTCAGACCTCATCTTGGAAGCACAGAATGACATTGAAGGAGTCATACCACCCTCTTACTAGCAATGTCCCTTTTCAAAGTGAAGATAGATAGATAGATATATGTTTTTATGGTCATTGTAGCACCTATTTGAGCATGGACCAGTTTTGAAGAGCCATGCAAGCAGCTATGATCCTAAAGGAAGAACAAACCTCACATAAAGCAGGTAGTCTTTTATTGGATCTAGTCTCACTCTTTTTTAACAGGTTTCATCCCCAATCTAGGAGTTCAAAAGAGATTATATCATGGAAATTATAGAAGTTATATGTTAAAATATATTATTCATTTGCAAGAATGTCTTTGAATTGTACTATGACAAATAATTTGTGATAATGGGAGGGGGAAGGTGCCAGAAAACCAAGGCAATATAAAAATATATATAAAAACTCAAGCTTTAAAATGCTTGAAAGAAGAAAGAGGGCCAAGTTGCAAAGTAGTGGCAAAATTGATGGGAAAATCACAAGCCACCACATGTTGTGGAGTGTGAATTTAAGCCTTCTCTTGTTAAGGCTAAGGCTCCCTCAACATTGCGAACAAGCTACATGCTTGATTACCCCATTTGCCTTGTATCTCATTTTTATAGGACTTTAAGATATGTGACGGATATTCTATTCTCACTCTCATGTGTGCTAAACACTCTCACTGTGGTAAAGCTCTTAATAGGAAATAACTAGAAGATCAAGTGCCTTTGGCATGAAAAGAACCAATGGCCATTGATAATGCAATCAAAACAAATGCCCAAGAGTAACTATTGGAGCAAGAAAAAATTGAAAGAAAGAAACTATAAAATACAAAGAAAGAGTAAAAGATAGACTAAGAAGTGAAAAGGGAGGTGTAAAGTTTGGAGTCACAAAAGAAAACCACATGGGAAAAAATATAAAGCCAAATTGAAATATAGAAACTCACATAAAGTGACAAAGAAAATAAAGAATCTAATAAAAAGAAGAAAGAACTGAAAAAAGAGGAAATGTAGGCTAGGAGGAGAGAACACAAACTTGGTTCTCCAACTCAAATGCTCCCACATATCCCAAAAGTACCTTGCATTCCAAGTTTCAAGGTAAATGGAATGAATGAAATGGACTGAATTGAGAGCATTTTTTTGACAAATTTTCGCTGTCTGCAAAGTTCACTTTGACACAGTGACTTCCAGGCTATCCCTCTTCATCATCCTTCCACCACATTCATGAGCAAAAAGCACTTTGATCCTCCAATAGTGATGCTTTAACCGATTTGTGCAACATTAAGGTGAGGCAAAGAGATGGTGGAATCTATAGGTGATAAGAGTCAGCCACTTCGAAGGAGGGTGGCATTCACATGTTTCATATGATCATTTTCTTTGTCAATTTCTACGCTGAGATTGCACCATCAAGCATAGTCACCTAAACATCCATTTCTTTCGACCTTTCCATGTCACTCTTGTGGACACGAGCTCGTTCGTACTCTGCCTGCACAAAACAAATAAGTACTCAAGGGAAGGGTTACAGGTTTTCCAAATTTTGTTTTGTTGTGAGCTTGTTGGTGCATAAACAGTAAAAGGAATGTCAGTACAATCGGCTAATCAAGCGAACTCGAATTAATTTCTATGTAAACTCTCTTGCTAAAAATATTTAAAAAGACCTTCTGGACCACCGCGTAAACTTGGAGACAAGGCTGTGAAAATCACAACCAGTGGTACGAAAGGCTCTTGCTGAAAATGCGTACGTGCTCAAACCAGCTGGCTTTGTGAGCATACCCAAGATCAAGTCCATTATTCGCTCAGAAGTACCTGAATGATATGTCCAGGAAATTGGAGTTATAGATGAGCTGTCATATTTTTGCTCAGATATTAAAATGTTTTTGGCATTATCGATGATCATAATCAGCATGTATGCTTATAAGGTCGCCTTTGTTTGCTCCTATAGGCAGGGTAACGAGTAGTTACAGCTATTGCATGCAAAAGTGTCTAGAATCTGTGTATTTGCTGTAGTAGCTATGGCTTCTGTTCTTCGACAGATGACAATGGGCGAGGCTAGCTTCCTTTCGCTGCTGACAGACATCATCGGCAAGACGGAGAAGCTTCAAAACAATCCTCCAAATCTGATACCACAGGAATCGCTTGTTGTGACTAAGGTGCTTGAAGTGCCGAGCATCGACAACGGTGGACCTTTGCTCCTCAAACCAATCTATTTTCAAGGCCTTGAAAAAAGGAAGAACCTCATATCCTGGTGAAGAGCAAGATAGAATAGTCTCCATTGTTGGCTGTCATATGGACGTGGTAGTGGCTGATCCGACCAAATGGGCAACTACTGCTCTTGCCTCTTGCAAATTGAGCTGATTACTAGCTGATAGTTGTTTGGTTTTCTTCAGGAACATTCGCCGTTTAAGTTAACCCAGCTTGAAGATGGCTATGGACGAGGCACTACAGATTGCCTCGGACATGTTGCATTAGTGACGCAGCTGTTGAAGCAGATGGCAGAAGCAAAGTTGAGGCTCAAAACAACTGTGGCAGCTGTGTTCATTGCAAACGAAGAGAATGCCACAGTCCTGGGCATTGGGACTGATGCACTAATGGATGCACATGAACTCGATTTCCTCAAAAATGGTCCTTTGTAAGTTCGAGGCTCTAGCCAATTGATTGAGCTTGCATACATGGTATTTTCGTTTTGTTTCTGCAGATATTGAATGGATTCCTCCGACAAACAGCCTTGCATTGGAACCGGTGGAATGCTTGCTTGGCATCTCACAGCTCATGGAAAACTTTCCCACAGTGGTCTACCAAAGCAGGTACATTGTACAGTACAGGAAAGTAATGCTCACCGTATCTAAAGCTCTTGGCAATGTGTCGCAGGGAATCCATGCAATTGAGCTTGCTTCTGAGGCACTGAAAGAAATTCAGGATTGTTTCTATAACGATTTTCCAAAGGTTGTTCCAGACCTCAACAATGAAGCCTACACAATGGACATGACAGCAACCAGATTGTGGACTCTTAAGCTTGTTAAATTCTTCTTTGCAAGAAGACCCTGGGAGTGCAATTAATCAAATCCTATCGAGAATGTGGTTTAGTGTTTGTAACTAGGTCCAAAGAAGAGAGACACTCCAAAATTAATAGTGCATTGTGGTTGCAAAGATAATTTGTAATTAGCTCATATGGTTTTGCTAATTTTTGTTGCTGCATGTTGAATAGAAGAACATGTTTGATGAATTAACAGCCTTATATCCCAAAGATGGTGTGAAATGAGTCTCATGCCATCTTGATAAACACACAGCTGCAGGCAGGTAAAGAAACTATGGCAATATGCTAGTGATGAACTTGCAAGGCCCCAAGATGGCATGAGGCCTCATGCCATCTTGATATACACATAGCTGCAGGCAAATAAAAACATACATGACAATACGCTAGCCATGAAATTGCAAGGGCCCAAGATGGCATGTGGCCTCATGCCATTTCTAAATGTGGTCCTAAGCCATTCCATGGTGAACATACCAGGAAGCACAAGTGCCGAATATCAAGAGGAAGCGGTAGCCACACCAAAGACAGTGCCGCTCGCAACACCGCAACTATTCGTAGCACAGCTCGCAACACCGCAACTGCTCGTAGCGCTGCTTGCACAAACTGCCACTCGCATAAACTGCCGCTCGCAATGGCGCTCGCAATGCCGCAACCGCTCGTAGACGCATAAACCACAGCTCACAACGCCGCTTACACAAGTAGCGCTCATTGCGCTCAGCAAAACCAAGAACACGGCGCACAAAACTGATAGATCTAGGAATGAGTTTGAGAATTCAAAAATAACACACGCTTGAACGTCACATCAAATCCTCTGACAAACCAGATTTTATGATTCCTCTGACAAATTTCAAACTGAGTAGCTTCTAGACTTTGTTGTCGGACGTTGAACTTTGTCACATCATGTCCTTGCCTTGATCCAGCTGTGCCATGTCAGTGATTCGAACTTTGCCATGCCATGTCAGCGATCCGCGCCAAGATTATTCGCCGTGTAAAGGAATAATTATGCTGTGTGTGTACGTCCATTTATGGCAATATAAGGCCACACGCCATTCAAAGAATAATGCTAGTCGAGCATTTTTTGGTGCATTTTTGGGTTCAAAATTGTATGAGCCCACACATTATAAAGTTTATCTTTGCCAAATAGAGAAACAGCTTTATTTACTTGGGAATTTAAGTGGTTGAGGCATTTTTAAACTTACAAACACATGCCCTACTTACATTCCTTTGGTTACTTAAAATTCAAAAATATTATAAACTTTTCTTTTTGCATTTTCAATGTTTTCAATTATGGTTTTTGATTTTTGCAAGACCAGCCTAGTAATCTATTTACATCCCGTCATGTTTATAGCTAGCTTTCGTTTGTCCCCTTCGCTAGCCTGAGATACATCTGCTCGGCATCTGCCTCTTACAGCATTTGCCCAGAAAGGGCATCTTTCTTCACACAGCATTTGCCACATGTTTAGGGTTTAGGGTTTAGCAATTCAGTAGCTTGATAAACATGCAAATACAGAACTTGATGCAAAATCCTTTGATATGTCACAATGCCCCTAGGACCATAAACACATTTCAATAGAAAGGGTCCTTTCATTTCATAACTCCTTACGTAGATCTTGGTGAAACTAGAGTTAGTGAAGTTGGTTTCTTGTGATCCCGCATCTGATTGTGATGTCCCTTTGCAGTGTCAATGGAAAGGTCAATGCACACCAAACTGTAGAATCTTGGAGCAAAATAACGGTTGGATCTATGGCAAATGCCCCTGAAACATTGTAAGGCTCGTGTGGTCTCATGTAGTGTCCGATCGAGATGCTTCTCTGCAGGGTCATCAAGAAGGGCATTGTATACCATTCTGTAAAATCTAGTTGCGATCTAACGGTTGGATTTCCAGAAAACTCAAAAAAATCTCGCGCGTGTCAGAATATCCTAGGAATATACTTCTATGTGCCCCTGAAAATGGCATGCGGCCCCACGCCATTCAAGAGATAACGCCAGATGACGCCAAGAATTTTTTGGTACATTTTTTGGGTTCAAAATTGCATGAGCCCACACGCTATAAAGTTTATCTTTGCCAAATAGAGAAAAGTTTATCTGTGTCATGTGAGGTAGTTACAGTCCTTTGTGCTCGGCATCTACCTCTTGCAGCATTTGCACTGAAAGGGAATTTTTCTCCATTCAGCATTTGGCTCTGAAAATGGCATGCACCCACACGCCATTCAAGGAATAACGCCACAGGACACCTAGACTTTTGGGTTTAAAATGTTTAGGGTTTTTTGGGTTTTTTCAAAATATTTCGGGTCCAACATTTTTTGGGTTTCTTTGGTTCAAAATTGCATGAGCCCACACGCTATAATATTGATTTGAGAGATAAATAGAAACAGATAGAATTTCTTTATTTAGCTGAACATCTGCCATTTTTGGAAATACAAGATGCTTTGGAATATCCAATCATGCATGGTATAAATATAGCGAGGGTATTAAATGATATGCCAATCATGATCTTTCTTTTGGATTTCGCGTGCATGCAGTCCAAGGAATGATGACGTTGTGGATTTCTTTTGGATTTTGCGTGCTTGCATGCGCGCGGCAATCCAGAAATTAATGGTGGCGCCCAAGTCCGAGGAATGATGACGTTGCGGGATTACCAACTGTCGTGACATTTCGCGCGTGTGAGGTTAGGTTTTGCATTTTGCTTCGTACTCGCGCTCGCACACTTGCGCTCGCATCGCGCTCCCACTCGCGATCACGCTCACATTCGCACTCATCTACCTTCTCTACAGGTTTCTCGTGTGCATCGGCGTCCACTCGCGCTCGCATCGCGCTTGTGTGCATCGGCGTCCACTTCGAGACACACCCAGTTTATAACTTCGCCGCCAACTCCACTGCCCACACGCAGCCCACTTGGCGTCCCGGGAGATTTCAGCGCCACTCTCCAACTGTAAGTGGCAGAGTAGCCTTGCTGCTACGATCTGCTGCACACACAGTGCACATTCGCCAGCGAGTCCGGCCTCGATTGTCACGCCTCCATTCGGCTTCGAATGGTAAGTTTTTTAGGCCAAGTAGAAAATGGCATGAGGCCACATGCCATTCAGTAGCAACATTGGCATGCACCAATTGGGCTCTTGAGTGTAGTCCGGTTACAGATGGCGTGTAGCCTCACGCCATCTTAGGATGCAGCCTCAAGACATCTGATGCAGTGGTGAATGGCATGTGGCCTCACGTTATTTCCAGCTGCTAGCTTTTCATCTGTTAGCTCTAATTGTAGTGCATTTCTGAACAGGTGAGGAATTACGTTCTTCTTCCAGCCACTGTCAATGTGGATGCAGAGAAGGGGGAGGAGCTCACCAGTTGGACTTTCAGGATGGAAGGCGAGGATCTGAGGCTGTACAACATAGATGGTGGGAGAAAAGAATGCATGGGGATCCTCATCCAAGTGACAGACACTCCATGCAGTTCCATGCAAGAATATGGACTGGCACTTGTGGTAGAGACAGCGTCTGCCTTCAAGATCCACCTTGCACATCCTAGCGGCTTCCCGGAGAGGGGCAGCGGCTATGAGGAATTCCTAGAGGGAGCTAGGGAGAGGTTGTCCAGGAGGCCCACAATTTCAAAGACGTTGCAGGTCTATAAAGATCACATGGAATCCACGGACCTCACCTACGGCGATGTTCAAAAACTATATTCCAACATTGAGCCGTTGAGAGTGACTCTAGTTCGCGAAGCGAAGGGGAAGGGGGTCGATCTTGAAACTACCCCGAAGCAGAAAAGGGTGGTCAAGCTCAAGCCGACGTCCAACTCTCCTGCTCCAAAAAAGAAGCTACTAGGTGATGCCATTGCCTCGGGTTCGAACACTACACCCACCAAAAAGAAGAGCCGCAAAGAGCAGAAAGAGCAAGAAGAGGCAGCAAAAATCATCGCAGATAATAGTACTTGTTACTATTCCAACAAAGTATATACAATCGACGTGAGCCGTATCGACATCCAAAGCAAATACAACCACAGGCTAGTATCTGATGAGTGGGTGGAGAAACTGAAGCAGAAGATGCTGGCAAGTCCAATAACACCCGACATCGCAGACGTGATCCCCTACTACCGAACATTGAAGGGCGAGACGAGGTTTCCAGACTTGATCAATAGGAAGGTGTTGGACGATCAGAACATCCAGTTCTATGCCGTCTCTGGGCAGCATTCTAGCTTGGCGATGCAAGAGATAGTTGTGGATATTATGGTGGGCGAGGAGGTGAAGAAAGTCTTCAAGACAAGAGTTGTCCGCCTGATAAAAGGCAACTCGCCCCTCCGATCTATCATATACATCTCCCACGCGCAGAATGTCAAGCAAGAAATGTGCTACAAATCGGGTCTGCATGAGACATTGGCACGAACACGGAAGCTCTAGGTTCAACTAAAGAAGCCACAAAAACCAGGACAAGGACGTGCATTAGCAACTAGTGCCTGGCAGGTAAGCCTCGTTGCATGTGGCATAGCATGTGGCCTCATGCCATTTTTATTGCAGGAATTCTCGAGTCTTCTCTCGAAAACACTAAGGGTCAATGACACACTCAGCATCCATAACATTCTACTCGCGACAAAAGTTGTTTTTAACAAATGGGTAGATGTGTTGAGGAGATACCATGACGGGGAGTTGCTAAACTCAATGGGTGTGGAGGACGGCCGGAAGCCCAATGATTTGAAGCTCAACGCCTTGCATTTCTCGCGGTCTCTAGACGACGACGACCTTCTGACAGTGGCTAATGCTCTTCTACGTGGTGAGGTAGTCTTCAACAAGACCAAAATGACTCCCGGCCATATTGTGACATACGAGGACTTGTGCACGACTCTGAGAGCTCGTGCGCTATTAAAGGATTGGATCTTCGAGCAAGTGGCCATGGAGAGGGTGAGCATCGACACCATGCAAGAGATGATGGAAGCGCTGGAGTTGTCAAATGAAGACATCGACGAGTACGTGAAGGGGGCCCCAAAGTTCATCGTTCTGCTGCAGGATGCCACGAAAAGTAAAGCTGAGAAGTTGGATCAGTATCCAAATTTCATTAAGAGGGATGTCAACCGCCAGCTTCAGAAACAGCTCGACCCCGCAACAGAGGCCTATCGAGAACCTTACCGGGTATACGTGAATTCAGATGAGGATCAAAGGTGGAGGAGCATCGTTTCCCGCGGAGATGAGCAGGTCAAGAACATCTTTTGTGTGATGGACTTCACAAACGAGGAGATCACTCATGCAGACGAAGTCAGCTCCATCATTGACTTAATGGTGGGACTTGTGGAGGTGGAATCTTCAGTCCACTATATGATCTACAACTCTGAATCCTATCACAAGTTCTGGAAGGCCTTGAACGAGGTGAAGGCTCGGTTGAAAGGCAAAGAAATGCGGGAGACCCATGGGATAATGGCTAAGAAGAAGATACCGACGAATGTCCACATCTTCACACTCGCCCTTGTTATTGGTCCTGCAGCAGAGTGGGACTGGAGTGACTTCCCAGCTTCGTTCGACAAGGCCGATCGAATTGATTTGAGGGAGGTCAATTTACCCATGCCTGAGGAACTGAAGACGGCTATGAAGCTTTCGAATCCAGAGAAAGCTCCAGGTGTAGCATGGGAAATGCTCAGCTGGGTCTTCAACGCAATAGCGGGTGGGTCACCTGCTTCCAACTCCAAGGGCAAATGCGTTGTCGAGTACAACTGCGGCAGACTATTCTTTCAAGCCGCACTACTCAAGGGTGTCCCATGTGTTGCGGTGACAAACTCCATTGAATAGGTGACTTCAATGGAGTATATAATTATAGTTGCCAAAAAAAAACAGTATCTTCTCTGCGAACCTGGTGAGTACGCACTTTAAGTTTGAATGTTATCTCACAAGCTCTGTATGCAGGAGCCTGGCCACCCCCAGATGCTGAAACGGCGTTAACAGCTGTTGTTGAAGATACCCATGTTGGGCCGAGCTCACAACCTGCACAAGGTAAGGTCACGTGAGGCCTCACGCCATTTTGATTATAGATCGTTGTGAATATTCAGACACGAGGACTGAAAAGCGCATTGGTGGCGCGTCGAAGAAGGACAAACAGACAAGGAAGAGGAAAAAAAGAGGTACAAATTATATTTGCAATGGCGTGTGGTCTCATCCCATTCCTTGCAGGAGACACTTCTTCAAAGGCAAAACAGGCAAGCACCAGCCAAGTACAACGGACGAGAGGTACCAATCATTTTTGTTATACGTGAATTCTCATGCCATTGCTTCTTGCAGCTCAAATTCCAAAGAGACTAGGGCAAGCAGCGCAGACCTCACGACAAGAACCTGAAGGTTTGATGGCGTGTGGCCCCACGCAATTAACTAATGTTCTTGCAGATCGCGTCGAGGAAATCGAATGGAACAACGTGCCTCCAGTGGAGGAGGGGGAGGCCTCGGAGAGTGATAAGGAGAGTTCCGAAACAGGTACGATCATGACATATGGCCCCATGCACTTATCTAAGTTTGTATTTCAGGGGAACGAGTTGAACCAATGGAAAACTTTATAAAAGGTAACTTAAAAATATTATGGGATGTTGCATGTGTTGATGCAATAATATACAGTTCAAGTGCCAAGGAGACGTCGTGAACCTCAAATTAGGCTACCTGCAAAATAGCTTTCAGACGTTGTAGACAAAGAGATGGACAACCGACCAGGGCAGAGGAGGAAGGGTAAAAGCATTTGTGTGCTTATCGCATATGTCCTCATGCTATTTCTGTAGAACGGGCGCATAAGAAACGAAAGCGAAAGGGAATTGAGGAGTAGGCACCTGAGGATGCAGAAGGCACGACAGAGCCTCCAAGGATGGGAAGTAAAGCGTCATGGTTATTGCGTGGGTCCTCATGCCATTTCTTGCAGATCAAGCTCAAACTGACAGTGGTCATAAAAAGCGAAAGCACGTTGGACAGTCGTCGGGATCAGAAGTGTTTGATTCGAAAAAGAAGAAGGGCAACAAAAAGATGATAGGTAATGCCTCGCGGTTATGGCGTGTGTGCTCATGCCATTCATTGCAGATCAAGGGCTAAGTGAAAGCAACCAGTCACCACCTCCTGACTTAGATTCCTATGGCAGACTCCCCTTCCCCAATCTCAATGGAGAGGTACAATGGATGAGGGATGCTTTTCAAGTCAGGGCCACGTTTTTCTCATCTCGTCGTCTTCGAAGGGTGCAAGAACTTGCAGAAACCATGTTAAGACAGTCGGGTGAGGATACAGTCCTAGGTCACGCACTAAAACACTCTATGGATGTCTTGTATTTTGAGATGGAGACTCGGCCAGATGGTTTTCCCAAGATGGTCCTGGAAGAACAAGCCATCCAGCCTGAGCAGCCTATGGAAGAAATGCAAGAGGGGGATGAGGAGCCAGAGAAAGATAATGAGCAGGAAGAGCAGAAGGACGAAGAGGACAAAGAAGAGGAGGACAAAGAAGAGGAGGACGAAGAGGAGGAGGACGAAGAGGACTTGGATGGTCCTCACAATGGTGACGATCACAATAACGACAACGACGATGACGACGACGATGGCCAGCCTGAGGTGGCCAAAGAGCAGCGGAGGAAGGTCATACAAGACAAACCATCAGGTAAATAATAGTACATCCATTCCTAACCTTTTACCATTTCTAACATTGTCCATGTAGGTCACAAAGCAAATGGTAAGTAGAGATTATTCAGTTGAATTAAGATACAAACTCTAGCCTTTAGTGTCAAGGAAGGATAGTGCCAAGCAAGGGTCAAAATGTATGTCCAATCCTTCAGAATCAATAGTGCGCCCAAGTGATATCGGTCCTAGTTCCTCAATAGCAGTTGATGGTAAATACAGTATAGTCGATTCAATGTGCTAATGAGTTTGTTTTTAGTAGCACGAGAGGATACCATCTCAATCGAAGGGAGATATTTAGACATGCATATGGATCCGCCAGTGGACTCTACTTGCCTACAAGAGTCATCAGAGCTAGTGGAGGCTACTATCCATATCAACACCAGGCAAGCTGACCACGCTCCACTTGATGCTGCCCATACCACTGAGTTAGTCTTATCCACGTATCCAACTGATGGTGACCAGGCGCCATTGGACCCGCATGAGGCCGCCCCGGCCGCCGAGCCGGTCGTTTTCCAATGGACTCGAGAGCTGAAATGGCGTGTGCCCAATCGTCTGACTACGCGCCGTTGGAACCTCCCTACACCGCCCCTGCTGCCTGTTTGGTCATGTCCACATTGCCAACGGAGGCACCAGCTGAAATGGCGTGTGATCACACGCCATCGGAACCACCCCATGCCATTGTTGAGTCAGTTGTACTAGAGTCTATAGCTGAAATGGCATGTGCCCACACGCCATCGGATGCAATTGACCCCACATTGCAGAGGAGAGTATTTCTGCCCTTCACGTTTCCCTCTCAACGATCATCGGGAGCACCATCCGCTAATATTGTAGATGGTAAAATTAACTTGTACCATTTTTTATGCTGACGCATTTCATTTCAGAGTCACGGCAAAGGTACTGTATCATTTTTTATCTGAACGGTGTCCTTTTCTCCCATGAGCGTGGCTCGTCCTTGAATGTCACTGCACCCTCCAAAGTCTACGGTCGCAAGTTGGTCAAAAGAGACAGATTCACATTAATCACACGGGAGAAACTGCGGGATCTAATAATGACCATGCAACACTTAAAACAGAGGGCTGGATTCAATTTGCAATTGGGAGTTTGGACATCCATGATGCGCCACAATGCATTAACGTTGCTACAGATGATGCACGATCAGACGCGAGTAATATTACCATTTGACTTTCTCCTAACGCAGGAGGATTGCTTGACTATGGTCCATGTGAGGGGTAGCAAGCCCATCTTCGTCAAGCCAGAGGCTGTAGTGATGAACCAGACTGCTAGGTCAAGTGAAATCCTCATCATCAATGACTCGCTGATTAAAACTGTAGTGAACACGCACACATATGCAATGCACCCCATCTCTTGCAGTATGGAAACTAGGGAGAAGAAACCGTATGTTCTGGGGGACCTTGCAAAACGGCTTGGAGCGATGGTGATAGAGAACCGGCTAGTCCAGGAGGTGGCTACAGAAATCAACCAAATGGCAGATGGAACGGTATATCAGAAGCCATTTGATCGGACAGACACCAGTCATCATTTATGGCATGTATATTGTCTAGCCAAGCACTATCCGCATCTCCATAATCTGCTCAACCGGATGGGTTCTTCAACCACTGAACATGAGCGTGGACGTATTAGAGAAGAGATGGCATTACTATTGAGTTTAAATCCTGATAGTGTGAAGAGTGATGAAATTCCAAAATTATTATATAGGCATTGGAGGCAAAAAATAACAGTCTGAGATGGCATGTATTTATTTAAAAATGTAACTTATTATGGCATGGGGTTCCATGCCATTGTATTAATATTAAAAGACAATTCTTTGAGAGGATTTGCATTATACTAGAAGTGTTACAACATGTTATTGAAAGTCTACGAAGTTGTTTTATTAATAAGGGGAAAGTAAAGATTGAATGGGGACTTGGGCTCCACCTAGACTCGGAGCAACTGAGCCAACATTAAAAGGATGGAAAGAAATTGGATGACGATGACAAGGAGAAGAGAGAGGTGAAGCAGTGGCAGGGGGAGGAGAAGTGATTGAGTAGACATTTCCTTGTTTAAAATAAAATGGCATGTGCCTCAATGCAGTTGAATTTTGTTATATTTATATACTATATAAAGGTTTGGAAACCTTATTTTACAAGTGGGATAATGACAATTCCCACTTTAACAAAATAGAGCTTTTTTCAAAAACAACAAGACGAAACTACAATAAGATGTTTCAAAAACTACAAGACAAAACTACATAGTAATAAAAACTACAATAAGACTTTTCAAAAAGTACAAGACAAAACTACACAGTGAAAAAAAACTACAATAAGTCTTTTAAAACTATAACATGAAATTACAATCAAATTAAACTACAAAAAAAAAACTACATAGAAAAAAACCTACAGTGTAGTTTCAGGCCTCTGGGGTTGTTGTGATCTGCAGTTGAGAACAGCTGCAGATCCGATTCAAGTTGCTCAAAGCGCCGATGTTCTCCGGCTTTACATGCTCACCTGTAAGACACGGAACATCAAGCTCAGCGTTCTAGGTCTCTCCTGCCTCCAGAAGCTGCTGGCTCATGACGCCATTCCACCTCTGGCCGTCCCCCAGATCCTAGAGATCCTGCAGGAGGTTAGCATTTGCAAAGTTTTTACGTACATAATTTTTTTGATATCCATGTTTTTTGTAGCACTCGGAGATCCACTACGAGGTCTTACAGCTCAAAACCCTGCAAACAATTCTGACACTTCTTCAATGTAAGCTACATCCTGGCAATGAGGTACATATATTTGTCTCTAGATTTTATTTTATTTTACTTTTCAAATAACATATACGTGGTTTTATGCAGACGAGTATGAGTATACTTCTCGGACTCTGTCTGAGGCTTCTTGGGAACTCTAGAAGTCTGGACTCGGTTCAGAGGTAAGCTTTTGTACAAACCCTGACAGACCTTACAACATGTTTTCACAGTACTGCAGCTGCAACTTTGCGTCAGGCTGTAGCACTTATCTTCAAATGCGTAGTGAATGCGGAAGAGTTGCCTTCACAGAAAGGTGGTGGAAGCAGGCATGCAGCTTGATCTAATTCGGTTTCTGGAGATGTTAGTCGCAGCATGATGGCAGCAAAGTATGTATATTTTTTCTTTTATAACTCAGCTTCACTTAACGAGGAAGAATGAATCCTAATTCTTGTACCATAGGGCTGAGGAAAGTGTTTTGGGTTCCAGTTCAGAATCCAGAGTCACTATGACCCAAGAAGGCCGCCTAGGATTCAGCCATGAAATTAAAGCTGGATCTGGGTTGGCTCTTTCAAAATTTCTTCCTCTACAAAAGAAGCTAGCCTTGTAATCAGAACAGAGATTAATCCTGTAGGATCAACTGTGCAACACAAGGAGGTGAGCTGTTTGGAAAATTTCTCACTGGAATGAGGCACTCTCTGTTTCACAAAGATAAAATAAAATAAAATAAAATAAAAATGCAAGCTTAGAACCCTAGATGCGAGAGAATATCCATCTCCTCAGACTAATCACTCTCTTGTTTAGGGTTTCCGTTTACGTTTCAAGTTTTAGGTGGATCAATCTATGTGTGGCAAATGGCACTAGCAGCTGCATTGGAAGCTGATCTCCGAGCTCTCTCCACGGAAGCAAGCAATTCGCCACAAACAGATCTAGCTGTTTCTTCTCCTTGCTCGGCATGGAATGGATCTCCATCCCGATGCGTAGAGCTCTCTCCCTCTTCTCGCTGGATTCGGTAGCAAGTGTGGAGCAGGTGCTGATCACCACGTCATGAGTCCGATCGTTGGGTTGAATGGTGGTATCAGCTCTCAGGACAGAGTAGTACTCCAGAGCAAGTTCAGCTTGCCCGTTTGAGCCGCAGCCCTGGATGATTGCATTGTAGGACACAACACTCCGTGTTCCCATGGAGTCGAAAATGCTGCAGGCCTCCTCAAGCTCGCCACACTTGCAGTACATATCAATCAATCCATTCATTAGGTAGATGTTGCTTTTGTGCTCATCATTCTTGAGCACAGCTTCATGGGCTTGTTTCCCCAAAGAAAGGCATCTGCTCTCAGCTGAGTCTCTAATCAGCCTCCCTAAACTCACTGGGTTATCACCAGCTACAGGTGGGGCATGTGGAAACTTGTAGCAGGCCGTGGTGGCCTTACCTACAGCTGGGTCAGCGAGCGACTCGAGTTTTGCAGAGACCCAGGTGGGTGTTTTCCTGTTGGCGATCCACGCTCTCTCCGGTTGAAACATGTTTGAAATCTGGGAAGTACTTGTTTCTCTTGTTGAACCAGAAAGTGGGATCCCTGAAAAACTTTTCCACTTCTCGAGCATGAGATTGTTTGTGTCGACCCGCCCACCCAAAGACCCGCCGCGCGGCCCCGTGGCAGTCATACAACACCACGAACGAGGTGGCGGCAGTCGTACAGTGCCACGAACCACAAACGAGTCTGGAGCAGCAAGTCGACCTTGGCCTGAGCAAAATACACGATCAGTGGAAACTCCACGTGTTCTCCACCACCGCCTTGTGCACCCAATACGCCTCCATGGATGCACTGCCGCTCTATCGGCACACAAACCGCACGCAGACCTGGTGACGTGGATGTACCACGTCACCAGTGCCATGTCATCTGTGCGGCGCCGGGACGAAACTAGCGACCTCAACCGGAAAACTAAATCCCAGCACCGTTGGCCAGCCAGCTGTTAATGTGGCCGGAGTGATGTGGCGCTCAAGCGCCTTGCTCGAAAGGTGTTTGAACTCCTGATCTAACTCTTGATCCAGCCTTTGATCCAACTTGTATATGTGGTTTTGTGTATTATGTTACAGGTTGGTGGGACTTTCATGCTCTTGTTCACTGCGGCCACAACTCCAATCGTCAACAAGCAGATGGGAGGGCTCTCAGTGTTGGCTGTAGCACCTGTGGGTGTAGCTATCATCATCTCCTCAACAGCTCATATTTGTGGAGCTCATCTCAACCCCACTGTTACCATCAGCTTTGCCGCACTCAGACCGAGAAAAGCTTTTTGTTTCTCTTTTTTATAAATCTTTTCACACCACAGTCTTTCAGGTTCCGGTATTACCGCACAAGTGCTGGGTTCGGTTCTGGCTTCATTTGCTTTGAAAGTCATCTATGTCCCGGACATGCTGGCGGGGTGACAGTTCCTGTGGGATCAGATGCTCAGGTCTTCATTCTGGAGCTCATCATCTCCTTCATTCTCATGTTTGTTGTCACTGCCGTTTCAACAGACAAGTTTGCGGTAAGGACTATGGAGGTTCTGTTGAATCAGAGGGAAAAAACAATTCATTCAAATGGCAAATGAAATTTCAGTTTTATATTGGTGTACTTCTTGAAGTTTTCAAAAGTAGTCGGTGAAAAGGCAAACAAGTTTGTGAAAAAACGAACCAGTTTTCAAAAGTAGTTGTCACAGGAACATCTGCCATCCTGGAACACATGAACCCGACTGGCATCTCTAATGATGATTCGCCTTTTTTCCACCTTAGAGATGACAGCAGTGGCCGCATGGCAATCATCACAAACTCGCAGATTTTTCACAGTCCTGATGGTCTCCTTCTGGTGTGAGTTCAACAGAGCACACGCCACCGCAAGCTTCTCGCTGTGGCCGCACATGTGATCCTCTCTCTCTTCCTCGGGTATGTCTTGTAGAACGTTGATCACATCGCTGGCATACCCCTCCTCTTTCATTCTCGGCAACAATTGCTTCAGCTTGGCCTCAATCTTGTCGATCTGCGAGTGACTCCTATCACCGACAGTCAGAGAATGCACTTTCCCTGAGCTAGCATCCGTCCACCAGCTTCTCCCGGCCTTCCTGATGCTGCGTTCACCTCTCATTCTCTCCACAACAGCATCCCTTTCACTGAGCATCCCCAGGTTTCCAAATATATTGGCCATCAACACGTAGGGCCTGCCACTCTTGGGATCCATCTCCACAAGACGCTCAAACGCGAGTTTGCCGATCGTGTAATTCTTCCACTTCCGGCAGGCTCCGAGCAGGGACCTCCAAACCACTGCATCCGGTTCAAAAGGCATGGCTCTGAGAACTCTCACCGCTTCGTCGAGGAGGTTAGCTCGCCCAAGCATATCGATCAGGCACACATAATGCTCCAGACGTGGCTCAACTCCATACTGCTTGGGCATTTCATCTAGAAGCTGCCTTCCTTTCTCGACCAGACCGCCATGGCTGCAAGCGTTCAACACCGTCAGAAAAGTCACATCGTTAGCTTTACAGCCCTCCTCCTGAGTCATGGAATGGAAAAGCTCCAAGGCCTCGATCGATCGGCCCTGGAGAGTGTAAGCCTGTATGAGAGAGGTCCAGAGACCCGTGTGGTCCCGAGCTCGGCACTCGTCAAACGCTTCCTGAGCAGAATCAACATCGCCGCATTTGCCGTAAAAGCTCACCAGGCTGGAGGCCAGAACTGGATTGTTTTTCAGCAGCCCTTTATGCTTCGCCAGCTGGTGAATCTCCCTCCCGAGCTTGATCGCCATCACACTCCCGCAAGCAACAAGGATACAGGTGTAGGTGCAAGCATTAGGTTGAATGGTGTTATCAGCTCTCAGGGCAGAGTAGTACTCCAGTGCAAGTTCAGCTTGCCCGTTCGAGTTGCAGCCGTTGAGGATCGCGGTGTAGGACACAACACTCCGGGTTCCCATGGAGTCGAAAATGCTGCGAGCCTCGTCAAGCTCGCCACACTTGCAGTACATGTCTACCAGGCAAGTCTCCACGTACATATCTAGCTGTTTCTTCTCCTTGCTCAGCATGGAATGGATCTCCATCCCGATACATAGAGCTCTCTCCCTCTTCTCGCTGGATTCGGTAGCAAGTGTGGAGCAGGTGCTGATCACCACGACATGAGTCCGATTGTCAGGTTGAATGGTGGTATCAGCTCTCAGGGCAGAGTAGTACTCCAGAGCAAGTTCAGCTTGCCCGTTCGAGTTGCAGCCCTGGATGATTGTGTTGTAGGACACAACACTCCGGGTTCCCATGGAGTCAAAAATGCTGCGAGCCTCCTCAAGCTCGCCACACTTGCAGTACATGTCTACCAGGCAAGTCTCCACGTACATATCTAGCTGTTTCTTCTCCTTGCTCAGCATGGAATGGATCTCCATCCTGATGCGTAGAGCTCTCTCCCTCTTCTCGCTGGATTCGGTAGCAAGTGTGGCCAGGAATGCGGTAGTGAGATTCCTCGCGACCTTAGTGGTGGGTGTGAGCTCGTTTGGAGCTATGCCCAAGCATGCACTTCGTTGCTGCTGCTCCTTCTTGCGGTAAGCGACGAAGCGGCTATTGATCCTGGCGTGTGCTAGGAATGAGTGTGGTGGCGCTATCGCGCGGCCTTGTGGCGACCCACACTTGCTCTGCTTGTAGACGCGCTCTTGGAGAATGCGGCGGTGGTGGATTGAAGCGAGAAACCCTAAAGTTAGGGTTTTTCCAGTCTCCTCATACCTTTCAGTGTGAGAAAATCCAGCGCCCACAACCATGAAGTCGAATAACTATAGCTTGTAATTAGGTTTGCCTATCCGTACGGTTTCTAAATGGGCGCAAGATCTTGCGAGGAATCCAAAGTTTTGTATTTTACCATGCCACGTCCATCATTGTCCCATTGAAATTGTCGATGGGATAAAGTGGAATTCCTTAAAAACTTTTTTTTGTTTTTATAGAATAATTTATGCGTGTGGGTATGTCTCAAAAAGAGAGCAGGATTTGTGTTGCATTAATTATCAGAGCACAAATATAGTCAATGGTCAGCGTCAATGTTATTTACTTAGTGCTTGACCAACAACTTCATGGTAAATTCAAAAGGACTTTTTTGTTCATAGTCCAAACGGGCAATTATATCGGCTCTATTAAGTTTCGATATGTTGCCAAAATTGTCTAGACGACAAGATTCCTGGTTCTCAGCTTGAATTTGCTGAGTCGTCGAGTTGTGGTGGGCGCTTAGCTGGTTCTCTCCAAAGGTCAAAGAGAATTTCAAGCACTGGTTGCATCGGTGTTAAGGGGCTGGTCAAAGTGATACGATCTAGGCTGCGCAAGATAAGTCGTCTTGATGCATATTGATGGAATCCTTTTTCCACGAAGCATTCCACAAGATTATCAATCTCGAGAACAATCCCACCGGCAGTGTTTATAAGATAGAATAGTGTGAAAGCTTGTCCTAGGATGACTTTAGATGAGTTCATCACGGGTCTGTTTGAGTCTCGATGAATATACATCGAGGCCTTGAATGGAAGTGATCGGCCTTTATCATACTTTGTAGTTAAAAAGGTACCATCTACCCGAATGATCTGGATTTGAAGGCTCAAGAAATGAGCAGCCAGATTTACCAGTGATCCATCTGTGCTAATGAATGGATTATCCATTTCATTTTGCATGGCAAGGAATCGTAATGGATATATCCAAAACGGATTTCCTTCGGATTCAATCTGGTTGGGGTCGAGAAATCGGAGGATCATGGGATTGTTCATCGAAACAAGATCGTCCATATATCTGAAGGTATGCTCGAAAAGGCGAAGCAAATCATAGCGGCCTAGTCATGCTAGTTGAGTAAGGAAATTATACTCGAAGTAGAACAGATATAAGTTGCACCACAAGGGTGAGCATGAAAAGCCCATGGGGATTCCCCGGACTTGTCTCCATACTCTGTTTCCCAACCGAACATATGTATGTCGGATGATGAAATTATTCATCTCGATTACTTTTGTAGGATCCATTCTAGTGGCTTTCACTGATGAGTGGCGTAGAGGTTTCCATTTGGCCTCGAAATCACCATTTTTCTTTTGGATCAGAAAGAGGTCCTTTTGGAGGTGATTTTGGTGCGCGAAGGCAATATTGACAAGGTGTGTCATAGCCGTCGTAAGGCCTTGATCTCCTTCAAGGGGGATAGCCTCATAGCACTTGGTTATATCACCTATGTAGATCGTTGTGATCTTATCAGGGAGATTAATTGCAAATTCTTGTGTTGATCCAAGGATCCAACACGCATTTGTTTTTCCTCCGAAGAACTTTGCCCGTGCGTAGAAATCATCAGCTACGTTTTGTAGTGCCTCTTGTATCCCATTCAGGATAGCTGTAAGACAAACTATGATTTCCGAGAAAACACATCCATCTGCATTCATTAACCAACGCATCTTATTTTTATGTGCCTTATAGATTCCCATAAGGTACGGGAGATCTGGTTTTTGAGGCGGGAATTCCTGTAGGATAGGATCGCCAAGTAATTGTTTGACAATCCTCTCAGGCGTTTCCGGGACATTGTTGTCCGAGATCGCTAATGAGAAATCGTCACTATTCATCCTTGCAAGTGCTTCCCCACGGGCTAACGTTTTGCAAAAGAAAGTGGGTGTGTTGGCTGCTTTATCAGCACCACTGATATATAAGTGTTGATGTACCCAGTCCAATTGCTGTTGTGCCTCGGGGGAGGTCATCACATCCATGGTGGGTGTGCTCTGGCAATTTTTTACCGTCATGCGAACCCTGTAATTAATATGCTGTTTAACAGCTGCTTCATTACTAGGCCAGTTACAGATGTAAACATCCGGGATGATACTGGCGATCTGATCCCAAGCTCCACAAACTTCAGCAATGATCTCCACAAACTTGCTGTGTTTAGTGGTTTCGGGGTGATGTGATTGAGACCTTTCTCGATGACGGTCGTGAGTGTCCGTGAACCTAGGATCTTTGGATCCAGTGTTCGTACATGCCCAGTCTCGTCGAGGTAAGTTGCCCATGGCCATCGTTTGCATTTGCAAGTAAGAGGCTCGAGGGTGTCCCAGTTGCAGAAGACCTCTTTGGGCTTGTAGAAGTCGTGTTTGATCTGGGATTCATAACTCCAGCCAAAGACAATGGGATCCAGGAGTTCCGTATCCAGGCCAATCAACTCCATGCACTCCCTTATAAGGGTGCGGACATTGATTCTTTCGAAACCAGTGCTGATATATCGGAGATGTACGAATTTTTGTTCATTTTCCGTTTCCTCTTTGACCAGCCATTTTCATCCGGCCAGATGATTGATGTAGTGTAAGGTACACTGTATTAGCAATCACGAGAGCATTATCATTAGACTCCAAACATAGAAGAAGAGAACAGAATTTTTTTTAACGCTGTTTTCTTGCGCCGAGCCTTTTGCAGAGCTTTTGCTTGGTCGAGCTCGCATTGGCCTCGGATGTCTTGGAAATTGATGGTGGTGTGCCCGTCTCCTGTGACGTCAATCCTGTGGACGTTTGTCCTTCGGGACGATCACGTTTCCGATTCAGTGGTAAGCCTCGAGACTTTGCCGGCGTGCGTTGTGAGGACAAGGTAGGTGAGAAAGCTCCATTACTCTCACTACCATCTCGTCGTGAGGACGTGGGGGACTTGTACTGCTGGACTGGGATGAACTTACATATGTTCATCTTTGTTTGTCCGTGTGGGATAAACTCCAGATCCGGGTTAGCTGGCTTTTTTGCCACCTCGATAGCAGCTGCCTGCATCCATTCTCGGATTTAAAGGAAGGCGGCTATCTGGAGGATCACCTGCGGATTGGCCATGAGCAAGGACAGGAAGATGGTGAGACGGTCTGACGACGTCAAACTCTTGTCTGTCCAGAACTTGTCCAGGTTGTTGAGCATATACCAGAACAAGGAGTCAAGCCAGACAATCCCCCCTTCACATCCCTGGCAGTCACAGCGACAGTACGGTCGCAGCTGATTCCATGTGCGTTGATCACCTTGTGATAGGTTCCAGCTTTTTGTATTCAAGAAAGCGTCACCTTCGCATTTTCCATGGAAAGCAGCCTGCTTGAAAACCTCCTCCGCATTCTCCTCAGAACTGGCGATGCGGGATGAACAGAAAGCCAGGCTATGGTGCCAAAGTGCGCGCTAACCTAGATCCCACAAAGGGTGTTGATTGATTAAGACAGCAGGACGGTGGTCATGGAAGTCGAAATCTACTAAGGAGTGTGTAACAACTCACCTGCCGAATCAACTAGCCCCGAAAATGGATGGCACTTAAGCGCGCGGTCTATGCCCGGCCCTCACGGCGATTGCGAGGCCCTGATGAGTAGGAGGGCGTGGGGGTTGGTGGCACAGCTCTGGGCGCGAGCCCGAGTGAAACGGCCCCCAATGCAGATCTTGGTGGTAGTAGCAAGTATTCAAATGAGAACTTTGAAGACTGAAGTGGAGAAAGGTTCCATGTGAACAGCAATTGGACATGGGTTAGTCGATCCTAAGCGATGGGGAAATCCTGTGTGAAGGGCGCAATGCACGCCGCCCATCGAAAGGGAATCGGGTTAATATTCCCGAACCGGGACAAGGCAGTGGGTGGTAACGCTGACAAATCCAGAGACACTAGCAGGGGCCCCGGGAAGAGTACTCTTTTCTTTTTAACGGCCTGCCGACCCTGAAATCAGTTCAACCGGAGATAGGGTCTCACGGCCGGCAGAGCACCGCACGTCCTGCGGTGTCCGGTGCGCCCCCGGTGGTCCTTGAAAATCTGGAGGAGCGAGTGCTGAGCTTGCCCGGTCGTACTCATAACCGCATTAGGTCTCCAAGGTGAGCAGCCTCTAGTCAATGGAACAATGTAGGTAAGGGAAGTCGGCAAAACGGATCCATAACTTCGGGAAAAGGATTGGCTCTGAGGGTTGGGCTTAGGGGTCTGCGGCTTGACCCTGTAGGCTGCTGGCGGTCTACCCGAGCTGCTTGCGCAGCGAGGGCGGGCCCCAGCATGCCGACCTGGTGACGGACGCAGAACGCTCCCCCCGGGGGGCATTCCCTAGGCATCGAACAACTGACTCAGAACTGGAACGGACAAGGGGAATCCGACTGTTTAATTAAAACAAAGCATTGCGATGGTCCTTGCAGATGTTGACGCAATGTGATTTCTGCCCAGTGCTCTGAATGTCAAAGTGAAGAAATTCAACCAAGCGCGGGTAAACGGTGGGAGTAACTATGACTCTCTTAAGGTAGCCAAATGCCTCGTCATCTAATTAGTGACGTGCATGAATGGATTAACGAGATTCCCATTGTACTATCTAGCGAAACCACAGCCAAGGGAACGGGCTTGGAAGAATCAGCAGGGAAAGAAGACCTTGTTGAGCTTGACTCTAGTCCAACTTTGTTGAACGGGGCTTTTTATTTACCAGAAAGGCCTTAAACTGGGTATAGTTTTGACACACTCGAAACCAACAAAGAGTGAATGTTTCTAACTAGAGCTGCGGGTGGACTGAGTTGATGAAAGGGGGATTGGCGAGCTTGACTGCGATTTCTGTCTGGAGAACGTCGTCTGAAGCCATTCGCTTGGTGGAGTCCATTTCCACTCACGTTTTCCGGTCTCATCATCTTCCCACAGGAAGTCCCACAGGTCTGCCTCTCGTGACACTTGTTCCATCTTGCCTCTTTGTTCCAATTGTAGTACCTTGGAAGCAGCAGCAGTGATCATATGAGCCCACACTCACGTTGCTACTATCTGAGGCTTGTCGTCTTTATTGTTGAAAATCCTGTTGCATCTTGCTTTCCATATCTCCCAGAGAGTCACCCCCCTTATCAAATCTAGAACTTCAGGGGGTACCCCAGAGACATTCGTACGCTTCCGGTTGAGTTGATCGAAGTGTGGTGCCTCCTCTTCAGGCTCGCCCTTCTTTTCCCACACCCATGTGTCTGGTCTATCCCACTGTCCTTGCACCGCATCTCCCCATAAAGCCGCTGTGTACGTCAAGACAGTCTTGCCTTGGTGACTGAGTGAGCGTAGCAGCCTGCACGTACATTCCCACACATCTTGTGCTCTGTCGCACTCCCACAGTATGTGCCGTTGTGTTTCCTTCATTCCACAGTGGTCACAATCCAGTCGGGGCAGGTGGGTATTGGCTTTGGACGGCAGTCGCTCTTGCATGCACAACCACATAAAGTACTTTGTCTTTGCAGCCCATCTTCCCTTCCACAGATTTCTGACAGTCCTGGCTCGGGTGAAAGTCTCCATTTGCCGTGTTTTCATTTTCTTGACCAACAAGCTGTCCGTTTCTGGTCTCACCAGGCTTCTTCCCAGCCTGGCCTCGTACTTGAAGATGCCTTCCTTCTTCCCCCCCTTTCATTCCCACTCTTTGGGATCCCATGCTAGTTCTTCGATTGGTTGCTGTCTGAACCAGTAGAGTCTGTAGAACCCCCCTCGGGCTACCTGAGGGTCTACATCTGCCGTTTTCTTGTTCAATGACACAACTCGTACTGGCCTAGCTTCAGGCGAGCGCAGGAACGGGCTCGGTTCCCCCGTGACCTCATGCGGCAGTAGTCGGCCGGCGGTGCCTACCTCAAAATAGTGTCCTACCGACTTGTCGTCTTGCGAGACACACCAGATTTTCCCCCCGTCCTCCCACCATGTGGGAGTGGTGCTGTCCTCTGGTCGGTTGGAACTCATTAGAGTTCTCTTGGCTTCGAAGAAGGCTCTTTGAAACTGTCGTAGTCTGTGGGATGACATTTCCAAGCCATAGAACGCTCGCAGCATATCTCGATTTCGACTTGTGTTCCCTGGCTGTAGCATCGTATCTGCTTCGACAAACGTCCGCAGCCCTGCCGCATGCAGGAGCCGACTGGTGTGGTCCAAGCCTCGGTCTCCCGTATCTCCCAAAGTTTTTCCCCTGTATCGCATGAACGTGTTGAGGAAAATTGGTTGGTGGTTGATTTCGAACACATTGGCGGGCCACTTGTGTGTCACCTTAAGCTTGAACTGTTTCCACAGCTTGAAAAGCTTGCCAGAGAAGGTGTGGCCTTTTATCATCTTGAGCGGTGCATCGGCGAAGAGCCATCGTTCATCACTTTTCCAGTTTTGTCTCGTGTGTTCAAGTCTGTCCGGAACGACTTTTAAGAACTGCCGGCAGAGGAGAAGTTTCCATGGTTGGTCGCCGGGTAGATGCATTCTGATGAATATTTTGATGAGCAACGCCTTGCACTGTTCTTCAATATCTATGATGTTTAATCCTCCTTCGTGTTTGGCCTTGGTGACGGATGACCATTTCACTTTCGCTCCTCCTCTCAATGGTGTTGCCGATTCTTTCCAGACATACGCCCTTATTAGCTTGTTCATGTTCTGGCTGTCCAGATTCCATGAGGTTGCTAGGAACCAGATCGCCCCCAGGAGAATGCTGTTTGCTACCACACATCTCGCTGAGAAGGAGAGTTGTCTTGAAGCCCAGAATTTCAATTGATCACGCAGTTTTTCCACTGCCTTCTGGTTCTGGGGGACTGGATCGTACCGTCTCCCCACTTGGAATCCCAGGTACCTGGTGGTGTCTTGCTCTTGCAGCCACTTGAAATCCCATTCTCGACCCCATGCCGGCGGGGGGCCTTGAGGGAGCCAGATGCCGATTGATTTCCCCCAGTTGATTTTTGAACCTGCCGCTGTGCTAAAAAGTTCCAGATCCACTTTTACTTTATTCAGGTTGTCCGGTGTTCCCTTGGTGATTATTCCCGTGTCGTCGGCGAACACTGTTGACCGAAGCTCATTCTGCGCATTAACTACCGCGTCCTGGTGTATGGCTCTGCAGCCCGGGAGGGTGAGACCCTGCGGGCCTTCGGGGCGTGCGAGGTAATGGGCGAGTCCGTCTGCCACAAACAGGAATAAAAAAGGGGCTAGCGGGCATCCTTGTCTGACAGATCGTTGTAGCTTGATCTTTTCTCCCACCGTGCCGTTAATTGAGATGCGGCTGTGCACTTCTTGATAGAGGGTGGATGTCCAGTGGATGTATTCCTCTGGGATCAGTTTCCACCTGTGAGTAGAATCATCCCATCCATAACTCGGCTGACGAGTTAGTTTGGCACTCTCCTCATGGCAATGGATGCCATTTCTCCCACTTCTGCCTGATCTAGAGGCTGGAAGAATATCTCTGAATCGTTCCACACCAAGTACTATTTGGTAGTCCTTCTCAGTAAGAGGCCGTTGTATTACAAACTCTGGCACTATTTCCTGCAGTCCGGGTGGTGGCGCTGAAGTATATGAAAGATCAATTTCCTGGAAGTAAAGCAGTTAGAAAGGGAAAAGAAAAGTAGTGACGAAAGTGATATACCTTGAGTTTCGAGGTTAGACGACTGAGTTCTGCTTCATCTTCATCTACTTCTTCTTTGTAGTCTCTGTCCATTTGCTTGTACATATGCCAGTCCTCATCATTCATGCCAAAAGTATCTTCGTCCAAAGGTTGCTTGCATTAAGAGTTTCATTTGTTCTCTCTACACGGCAGTCAGCTTTTCACTTTTGACCGTGAGTCTGCAACTACAGTACCATGGCCGTTGGTTGTGCAAACTTTCTGCTGTTTTCTTTGGTCTACCTTTGTTGAAACTTCACAATGCCTGGCCTTCAACTCCTCTAGATACTTCTCCAGGTTTTCCTACGATGAGAAAGAGTTGTAAATATTTAGAAAGAAAAAGATGTAAAAGATGTACAAGCGATACTCTTCTTCCATTTGTTGCTTGTGCTCTCTCTGCAGGGACTCTTCTTAACATCTTTGCCTTGCTCGAATGTGTCTATCAAGTGCACGATCCCGATTTTTTGGGTTTTCTGCCAGTGGTGCTGTTGTTTGTAAAAAAATCTTTGCTTTCTTTTTCGCTTCAATTGCCAATGCCAAGCACACAACAGCTGACAAAAAGAAAATTTGATATACACAACTGTTCCTTGAATAAAAGGCTTTCTGCATTTTTGAGCAGAGGGTACTTTTGTGATGCTAGAATGTCACCACTATTCACTATCTTTTAACACCTTAATGCTTTCTCCGTTAGCTTTACATATACTACTTCAATCAGTCTAGATCCCGAAAAAGGTTCTTCAAGTATTCCGCCTCATTTTCTAAATCAATAAGCTTTGAGGATAGTTTTGCTGCTGCCATTTCTTGAAGCTGCTATCACTGCTTTTCTCTCAAAGCTGCCAGTTCATCCTCCCCAGGCTGCTCTTTTTCAGGTGGCAGTATCCATGGCACCTACCACCATCTCGTTTTCACTAATGCCTAGGGAGATTATAACTGATGAAATTAATTGCTACAACATTGACACACCGAACTGCTTACCTAAAATAGTTTTAGCTTTGCAGTATAGTCGACTGTAATGCAGCTATTCTCTGTTTTTCAAAAACCACATGTGGTAGTTATGCTATATTCAATCAAATCGCTATGGACTTACAGATATTGAAGGCACAAAAAGCACTTTAGATAATCAGAGACATGAAAGCCTCCTACCGATTTTCTGCAGCATACTTCCATAATAGGCTCCTTAATAGATATCTGACACAATACGAGTTTTGAACTTACAACAAAAGCAAAAACTAACAGAAAAACCATCAGTGTATTGATATAATATGAGTTGTAGCAAACAAGTATACCATCAGAATTGCACGTGTGTGTGCATGCATGTGCGTGCGCTCACACACACACAGACAGACAGAGAGAGAGAGAGAGAGAGAGAGAGAGAGAGAGAGCACGCACCTGTCCAGTTGGTTACAGTGTCAATCCATAAGGGTGCAAGAATTGATCACGTCCACAATCAGTACAAATATGAAACCCTCAGATACAAAGAGCCATAATAACTGTTTTTAAGAAAGTATTACATCTAAACCATTGATTTGACAAATCGAAGGGTAAGAGAATATCTGTCCCCCGATGCCAATAGCACTTTTAAATAAAGAAGTACTAGCAAAAGTCCCAGCTATGCTGGGAGCACGTCTTTATTTTTGATATTTTAATAATTCCAAAGAGTTGTAAACGTAATTGTAATTTTTAACACAATCATAATTATAAGATATATAGTTAAACATAACATAATATTTATATTAAAAATATCTTCTACAATTGATTCTATCACCAACACACATAATAACATAATAAATATAACTCAGTACATTATATCATATTTAAAATTCTGATTGTTGAGTGAAGTCTTGGATATTCTATAAATGGAATTTCTCACTATGGGATCCCATGGCCAGATGAGTCATTTGTTTAATAACTAATTTTTTATTTTATTTGAAATCTCTATATAATTGATAAAAATATTATTATTTGATGATTTATTAAACTCTATAATTTTTCCTCTTAATAAAGTATGTGTAACTTAATTACACTCAAATATAGTGATGTTAAAAATATATTTAATATATATTTAAAAACTCATTTAAAGTGTATACATCTTTTAAATTTAAAAAATATAAACATTATTATGGAGTTTCTCTTTTCATCATTTCAGACTGAAAGTTTTGGAATTGCATGATAATAAGTGAAAGATGTTAGCTTTATGTGTTATATTTTCTTTTATAAAATTATAATATTTTACATATTTATCATTGATATTCCCTTTTAACCTAATATTTATATTCATGAATTTTTTGAGAGTAATATTTAAAATAGAAAGTATTCTATTATATATCATAAACATTGTTTCTGTAGTTTTTTTTATAAATCTGAAATAAGATTATTATCTCCCTATATTCATGTATTTATATTTAAAATTAAGGCTTTATAACACTGTTATGAATGCTGAAATTTTATGATGATAAATGAATGGTAATGTTCTACTCTATACTGGGGTAGAGTAGGGTCAATGAATACCATCTTTGTACAACTAAATGTTTAAAATCATTTGAACCTAGTGCATTATATCATCTTGGATCAGTTGTCCAATTGCCTTTTATATGTATTACAATATCACTTATGCCTCCTTGAATATGTTTTGAATTTAACTCTTGATTCTCTATTTCTTACCATTTTTTGAATGCATTAGCATAGGGATTTATCTCTTTTAATAATTTATCAAGACCACCCATTAGTTGCTCATATCATTTATAATTGTGTTTTTTTATTTATTTTTATTTCCGTTTCTTGAGAAGTATTCTAAAATATTTCATTGTGAATAAGCTGCATATTTTTCATTATTTGGTTTTAAACTTCCAATATTATATTAAATTTATATGTATAGATTAAAATAATTAGGGCCATCTACTGCAATGATCAATGAGGCTCTTTCATTTAAATATATTGGATGATTAGCGAAAGATCTCGATTCAACTTTGGTCTTTATTTATATATCAATAAACGTTTTACAATTCTTTCTTTACATTTCAACTCCCTCGTTTTCCTTTTCGTTCCAACTTGTTTTCATTCTGCAGTTGTTCTCGGCAGCCACCAAAAATGTTTTCCAGCCATAGACATAAGAGATGTTGATGTCCAGAGAATACAAAAAAGAAAAACGCAAGCAAATGAAGTTAGTAATGGTGAAAAGGAAATAGGAACTTACTGCTGGCATTTTCTTTTAAGCCGCTCGAACTTGCTTCATGCCCAAGTCGTTCTCAAGGCCGGGAGCACTCTTTTTTACACCACTCCTTCACAGCTTGTCGATCTTAATGCTGCAATTTTTGACAAATCCATGGGTGTTGCCAATTGGCATAACATCTCCAGTTTCACATATTCTGCAAGCATTGTTTTTGCCCATATTAGTTTCCAAACAAATCTCCACATTAGTGGTAAAAGGTATGAGTTCTTGATTTTCAGTAGCATTTGCTCCAATTACATCCCCTTCTAAAATGGCATCCACAGTTTTCTGCTTTCTTTTGTGGCCCATTTCCAGCTAGTTATTTCAATTTGTATAATAGGCTAGTAGATTTCAGCAAAGTAGAATAGCTTTGGGTAGGTGTTAGTTCTGTTTAGATCGTCATGCAATGATGCAGTTTCTTATCGATAAGTTTTTTTTGGTTTTTTTTTCTGTTTTGTATTCAAGCAAACATAGCAATAGCCAATAGAATAGAGATTCTTGTATGTGCAGGTCACTCTTCTGAACTGTTTTCTGCCTGCACATTTCCTTTTGAATGTTTTAAGCATTTTTAGGAACGACATATAGACATTTTGTTTTTTACCTAAAACCTTTACGAGAGAGAGCAAAACACTAAATAAAATCAAACACGGAAATCATTTCTATGCCCTGAGTTAATGTACAAATATTATGTACACAACAGTTTATTTAATGCTGTCTTATTCCTTCAGAAATGGCTTTTTTAAAAACAGTTCATGGCTTTGTCTGTAAGAAAGTAGAGTAGGCTGTCATGTAGAGCTCCAATCCTTGTTCTCCACCACCTCAGCTGCCATGTACTTCGCTGTGGTGATATCTCCTAAAGGTACTTTGTCGCACATGTTTAGCTTGGAAAGAATGTTGTCGAGCTTGAGATCCTGGTGAACCACGCCCCTCAAATAAATCTATTTGAAGGTCTTTACCAGCTGCTTGATGATTCTGGCTGCTTTCTCCTCACCAATCTTCTCGCAAATATGCTATATTTAAAAGACCAAATAATTATGGAATAACAGGAAGGCAATATTTCCACCAATGAACGTAACCACTCGAGAAAAAATGCCCGTGCCCTGTCCAAAAGGAGACTCGGACAACACCACAAAGTCGGCAAACTTTCCTTGCGTCAGCGACCCAACCAAATCCTCCAATGCAGCTGCATACACATGGTTTAGCCTTTACTACGGCCTTTTGGACGTCCTGTGGTTTCCTCCTGTGATGTTTTCCTTCCTGGCTTTAGAGAGTAACTGAGGATCAAATGAAACAAACCTTGCCATGTAAGATTGCACTGCCTGAGCAAAGCCAGGCTTGTACGAGAAGAGCAGCCCACGGAAGAGTTTCCCATCGATGGACGCTTCTAGCTAGTTGAATACGTCACTTTCTCTAGCCTCGAACATCTTCTCACCTAGCAGCTGAACGTG
This sequence comes from Selaginella moellendorffii, assembly GCF_000143415.4. Classification (NCBI taxonomy): domain Eukaryota; kingdom Viridiplantae; phylum Streptophyta; class Lycopodiopsida; order Selaginellales; family Selaginellaceae; genus Selaginella; species Selaginella moellendorffii. The sequence goes on from NW_003314274.1 coordinate 535,170, forward strand.
AGCTTGAAACTCTGTAGCATGAGTTTGACAGGGAAAAATTGGAGAGGTCCAAGGTTTTCCGCAGATACCTCCGTGAGATGAAACCAAGCTCTTGTCCGCATCCCGTTGCTTGTCTAGCACGAATGGTGTGGCATGATACTTTTGCCACCTTCTCTTACATTCCTTATGCATGGATAGCTTTGGTTCTGATGGATCTTTCTCCCTCAGCATCTCTTCACATAAAAACAGCAACCATATTGTCAAGAATGGCAGCAATGTCAATAAAAGGGAAATACATGTCATCCAGAGCTTCAAGCTCTTTGTTACATCCCTCATAGAAGAATAATATGCCTTGCTTTGCATCCACGGAATCTCCTGCAAGGGAGAAACGTGGAGAAGGCCCGGGACCAGAGGGATTCGAAGTCGCCCAAACACCAGTCGCTACAAAATACGTAAAAGCCCCATGAGAGACCAACAGGAAACAAATCTACTTACAAGCGAGAAACTTTCCATGGCTGATTGTTGTGTGCCCGGCTCCTGGCATCAGCTCGGCACCAGTCATCTTTACCTCCCACCATGCCATTGTTTCTGGATTACTACCATCCTCGCCACCCGTGACAACGAAACAGTTCTTATAGGAAGAGCAGGTATGGCTATCCTGAGGAATAGGCAAGACTCCAGTGGTAGAAATCTTCTTCCAGACAAAAGTATCTACAGGAAAAAACAAAATTAGAAGAAAACATGGAAAGATAACAGAATATTACTCGTGTTCAAAACATGGACGTTGTAATACTCCTACTCTGAGTGATCGCTGGATTTCCCACATCCCTCAAACATGAACAGGTTGTCACCAATGAGAGACGTGCTATGTCCTTCTCTTGGAGCAGGAACATCACCAAAAACGTCGGGTTTCCCCCAGGTGTTGGTAGCTGCATTAAGAATGAGAAAAAAAAAATGATAGAACTCGGAGCTTACCATTATCCAAAACAAAGAGGCCATCGAGCGTGCTGGTTCCATCGGTACCACCAAACACATAGAGCTTAGACCCGACGGCCATGGAGCTGTGGCTGTCCCGAGGAGAAGGGTGTGTTCCTTTCATCACAGGCTTGTGAGATTGCGAGATTGAGAGAGAGAGAGAGAGTACCTTCCCGCTAGCGATGATCGACGCTGTCTCCTTGTGGTCATGTGCCCTAAAAGACATTTGAAATTTTTTATGATCCCAAAAGTCACGACTCCCCATTGTTTAATCTCAGCCGTTAGATTTTGGCATATGCCCAGAATAAGTGACGCTAGCATATGCCATTATTATACGGGCTCTTTCGTTTAAATATATGAGTATGATGACTAGCAGAGACCCCAGCTCCGCTGGGAGATATAGCATACCCAAGATCTTCTTTTCTAATTTTACAATGTTAAAAATTTTGATTATATACAAGTTCAAATGATATTATATCAATTGTTATAAGATATAATTTCTTTCCCTTGTTTAAATGCAAAAGACTGGCATTCTGGCCATGCACAGCTCTACATGACTCAATGCCATACAACTCCATACAATGTTGGGATGCCTTTGAAGGAAGACATCACTCGAGCTCTTCAGTCAACTTTGCTCCTGGTTTCAGCAAGACATAGGTGGCCTTGCATCCACAAACAATGAGCTCCTCCTGTACAAGTGCCTCTTTATGGGGCAAAACCGTCACAAAAAATGAATAAAAGCATTTCAACCCTTTTACCATGTGTTTTAATCTAGGCAGTCATTTGAAAGTGATCAAATAGTAACTGCCCAAGTCCTCCAAGTGAGAATGGAATTGAGAGATAACATATAATAAGTAAAGAAAAGATTCTTAATTAGCAAATCAGCAAACATGACAACAGATGATGTACCTGCTGACAAATCTTGCAGATGGTGTCCTCTTTTTTGTTGCACTAGTGCTACACATGCGTTTGATGAGCATACTACCAAACACAAAAGAGAGAAAAAAAATGAGGAAGAGCCAGAAAATTTCTTAGAACTCTCAAACCACATATTATAGAAAATTATAAGATTATTAAGATCTAGAAAATTTCAGTTCAATCATAAAATTAAAATTAAATTATTAAACACAGCAACTATCTAAAGGAGAACATGATTATCAACAAACATAGATTATAAGACATATTAATATATTTTATAAACATAGATCTAGCACTTAAATAATAATATTGTTATATTTTTTTTATGGTACTATAATTAATAGAGTATAATAACATTATCACTGCTAGATTATATATATTAATCTATATATGTGGTCTTAGAACTCTCAGACTAAGTATTTCAGTCTTCAAGATTAGCATTTTCTACAACATCCATCTTACATTATGTAAATATCATATAATAGTGTATTACAGAGTTCAGTAGTTATAATAGAATCCATAATCTTAGCAAAGACCCCAGCTCCACTGGGAGATATAACATACCCAAGATAATTAATTCTTCTTTTCTAATTTTACAATATTAGAAAATTTTATTATATATAAAGTTAAATTTATCGAAAATTTTCTAGTATTCATCTCCAAAGAAATTTATAATAATGTAAATAAATAATAATGCATGTTGGGGAAGTAAAATCATTTTTTATCATCATTAAATTTGAATTTGATGTTTTTATTGTCTTTATTTAAAAATGCACAACCCTAAATACATCTACAGGATTGCTGTCATGCTTTAAAAGCAATTAAATTTTCACAAAACCAAAGAATCATAGACTACCAAAAAATAATAGATTAGTTTAGAGAAATTATAATTTTAATTGCATACTGAGTTAAATTCTTTTTATGTGAACTATAATGATGCCTCTAACATTCATACTTTACTAAATAAAAATAGAATTTCTATTATATGTCTGGTTTAACATTTTAAAACATACATAAATAAATCTATCTAGCTTGCTACCACGTTTTGTTTTATTTGAGAAAACTCTGGAATTTCAACATTTTGGGAGGTCATCCTACTCTAACCCTAAGATATTAAACCCCCCGAGTATCCTAATACCCTTAACCAATTGGAATAAAATGTGCA
>NW_003314274.1:538524-545777 GCF_000143415.4 Selaginella moellendorffii
GAATATTTATCATCTGGATGTCATGCCATAAGAGATAGCAATGAGTAGTTTATTTCAATGATAGACAATTATTAGTTTGTCTATACATTTTATATATTTCATAGAGCAATTTTAAGTCATTTTAAGACTGTAGTGTGGAGTCAATTAAATATAAGTATGTAGCATCAAGTGTTTTTAATTTTCATTTTGCTGTTAATTGTGTCAAAGTTTTTGCTTTAGTTGTGCATGTATAAAGGACCTAAGGTTGTATTTCTTGTTTACCTTTCTCCTTATATACTAAGAGGTTTATGTTCTTATATGATAGATAAACAATCTTTTGGGCTCCTCTGTGCTGTTGTAGAAATAATACTTACAATGACAAATCACGAAAGATAAGGAAACATAAAATAAAATATCAAAGCACTAGTTTTACCATCAAAGATAGAAAAACTATTTCAAGAAAATTTTACATAAGAGAAACCTTATAGATCTTCTTAAACTAATATTCTCTTTTATCTTCATCCAAAGATAATAATTGCATTATAAAATGTTTGTATTAAGACAAACATGCAATAATGCTTCATGATAAATCTATGCATTCATGTCTATTATATGACATGGCATTTAATATGGTATAAGATATCTCATACATATACAAATATCAAATCCATATCTTAATAATATCTCAAAAATTAGCAAAGTCTTTGATATTTTTAATCAGTCTTGCTCATAATCTTACTTAAATCTACCAGCAGCTTTACATGAGTTTTATCTAGTCTCAATATTGACGAAATGATTTATTTCTATAGTTAAAACATATGGTTTACATAAGTCTTTTGATCTTGCTCTAGATTTCTTCTGCATTTGTATTATCTCAATCCCTATCAAAACATAAGGAAAATATCATAATAATAACATACATAGTTAAACATAATATAATCTTTATATTAAAAATCCCTTCTACAATTCACTCTATCACTTACACGCATCATAACATAACAAATATAACTCATAACATTATATCACATTTAAAATTCTCTTTGTTGAGTGAAGTCTTCTATTCTAGTCTTGTACTGTATTTTCTATTGTATCTACTATATACCATCTTTGCACAACAAAATTATGTTTAATTTTAATAATATAGTATTGAATCAATAAAATACTCTTTGTTCTGTAAAGGTTTTTTTCTATAGAACAATGAGTATGCTGAAATATTTTCAGGGAGATATATCATACCCAAGATAAATAGATCTTCTTTTTTAATTTTTCAATGTTAAATTTTTTTATTGTATGCAAGGTTAAATTTATCTTAATTTTGCAACTATTCATCTCCAGAGAAATGGAAAATAATGCAATTATATAATAATGCAAATTTTTGGGAAGATAAGATCATATTTTAATCATCACTAAATTTGAAATTGAATTCTTCTATTGCCTTTATAAAAAAGTACAAAAACCTAAACACATTTACAAGATTGCTGCCATGATTTAAAATAAATTAAATGTTCATAAAAAAAAAGAATTGTATACTACCAAAACATAATAGGTTAATTTTGGGAAATTATAATTTTGATTGCATATTGAGCTAAAGTGTTTTTATCTGAACTGTAATAATACCTTTAACATTAATTTTTACTTAACTGTAATATTGCCTCTAAATTGCATAGTTTACTAAAGAATAATAAAATTTCTATTATATATTTGTTTTTACATTTAAAAATATACTTAAAGTAGATATAATGTTCATCTTAACAAAAACCAGTAATAATGCTTTATGATAAAGCTATGGACTCCAATAAAAAATAAATTACTATTAACTTATTCAACACTACTCACTAATAAGGATTTATATAAAGGTGAACATGATCACATATTAATATAGCTTATAAAATTATTATTGTTTTAAACATAAACATGGATCTAACACATTACTATGAAAATACTAATATTCAAATGTATTGTGTATTATATAAGAAAAATTTAGGAATTCACTATTTCAATTTATATTTCTAATTTAGAGAAAAATATTGTAGTATTAAGTTTCCCATTTGTGAGTAAAGTGCTACCATTGCATTTTATTCTTTACTTTATTTTATTAAAACATAAATTTTTGATACTTAGCAAAGGGAGCTTTCATGGAACCAATGATCCTGGAAGATGCTCCCTTTGACACGGACACAAGGAAGGAAGAGATTTTCGGTCCCGTGATCCTTCTCTACTCATACAAGTCAGCTCTCAAAGTTTCTTAGCCACTGAAGTTCTTCTTTACTTCCTTTGTTTTTCTCTAAACTTAAACGGTGGTGACGCAGTGATTTCAAGGAAGCCGTGATGGAAGCTAACAACACGCATTACAGTCTCCAAGCCGGCGTCTTTACGTGTGATCTAAACAAGGCCTTCTATGCATTTCAGCATATAGAGGTAGCTTTGCATTTGAGATATAGAAAGTATTGATCGACTGTTTGATAATTATTTGATCCTCACAGGCTGGAGGAGTTTGCCTCAACGATTCGCCAAGCATGTGCGTTGATAGCCAGCCATATGGTGGGATCAAAGACTCTGGAATCCAACGAGAGGGTGTCAAGTACGCGATGGACAACATGCTCGAAACCAAAGTTTTAGTCATGTGCAATGTAGGCAACGCGTCTTACTTTTGATCAAGCTCGAGCTCGAGCTTTCGAGAAGAGTAAATACAGTCTATCCACAAATCATTGCCGAGTTGTCCTTGTTTGCTCGCTCACTCTCTAGCACCATCAACCTTTTACCTTTAGGATGGAGAATGCTTGTCTATAAACTCCTGGGAGAAGGTCCATAGCTTGTGAGCAAGCTCGGGATCTCTGCCATAAGCGCTACAGTTGGATTTGTTGGAATCCACGAAGTATTGCCCAGTGACGTCCTTGAGGCTTGGATGTAAAGCCACGTATCACGTTGTAGCAGCGCCCTGAGAGATCGATCACATATTAGTCAAAAAAAACTTCCAGATTATTGGGAGAATTCTTCTTACCTATGGCACATTTTTCCAAAGGAAGCTGGAAAAGAACTTGAGAACCCCTGCATGAAGATCAAAGTTCCATAAGTAACCAAAAACAATGACAAGGCAAAGAGACAAACTCATTATGTAGAATGTGTACCGCATCAAAGGTGTCATTATAAACCCTGGATGAACAGCATTGGCTGTGCTGTCAACTCCTTCGGCTTAATCAGCGAAAGAGAAAGCATTGACGAAAGAGAAAGGTGGGAGAGATTTCAAAGCATTAGACGAATACCTTGAATCTCATTGCCAGTTCTTTGGCGTGGAAGATGTTTGCGAGCTTGGATTGACTGTATGCTCTAGTGTCGGAGTACCTTTTGGAAGAAAAAAGGAAGAATGTAAGCTCACGAGAAAAGAGAACTGTTTGGTGTACTAATGATGAGATTCCCAGGTGCCTTGACAGTTTCACCACCTGCTTGAGCAGCCATTGACAAGCTGTCCTTTCCACCTTCTATTGCGACCTCAAGCTCGATCATAGTGTCGCGAAGAGCAACAGCAGCATTGTACATATGTGCTCCTTCGGAATCAAGCTCAACCTGCAAAGTCAAACATATCATAAGGTGAAATATCCTTGACAAAAAAAAAAGTTCTGGCTGAGCTGCAGGATGCTCATCAATGCTCTGGTATCAATTTATATTCCAGCAGAGCTGGAGTCTCTGCTATAATAGTACTGCACGATAGGAATAAAGTGGGTAGGTAGAGAACAAAAATAAGTGCCCATTCCATAGCCAGGAAAAAAAGCTATTTTGATTCACTAAGATCAAGGTACAGTTCAGTATAGTACTTTTTTCTTTTATAATTACAGAATTTTTTAAACTCTTACAGATTTGAAAACTCATGGCCTCTGTTGTGGCAAGAAACTGTGCTGTTGGGATCCAAGGCAGTCCTCCTACAAACACCAGATAAAGTAATAATAGCACTAATAATAAATATTCACCTATAGCCAGCAAAGAAGTAATGGACGACAATGAAGATTTGAAGCTTGGCAAGCTCGTCGGACCCATATCTCGTTACCCATTATACTTTTAGCATTGACCATTGAGCGTCATATACCAAAAGAAGGAAAACAAGAAGAAAAAGAAGGGCAGAACATCGTGAAGAAGAAGAAAAAGCAAAAATCTTAAGAAACAGAACAAAGTGAAAGCTTGGAAATGGAATAGAAAATGCGGCCTACAGACATATGTCCTTTCAGAACCTTTCTTTAGTTGGCTGAATTTTCCTATTTCTTGTGCAGAGGTTCAACTTTGTCAAACTATGAGCGCTAGCTTCCCTGGATTTGGATGATGTCAAAGGATTTCTTAAGCATGGAAACACTCATTAGAGGCAGCAGACACGGTTTGTGACGGCTTAACCTGGACTATAAGAGCCTTGTATCAGTGACCCACTTCATCACGGAACGACTCTCATCTTCAGATCATCGATTACTGCCAAGAAAATTCGAGGAGGAAGAAGACATGCCAAGCTGCAATACCTGAGGATGGGAAGTTGGAGAGGGAACATATTGGTTTTGCTTCTGCTGTCTCTGAGCTAGTGTTTTGGATCATGATGAGAGTGGAGGATACAAGAATGGCTACCACAGTTACTCGAGATCCTGTCCTCAAGCCAAGAGAATCATCAGGGACACTCTGAGCAAGCACACCGATTGGGACAGGACGATACCAGCAGGAGTTCTTCGCTTGCACTTCCACGACTGTTTCATCGACAGGAGTAGCTTTGCAAGATTTAAATTCTTCTCTTCTAACTTTGCTGTTCTTCAGGACTGTGATGGATCGGTTCTTCTCGACTGATGGAAGTAAAGTGTAAAAGTTGTCCCTTCCAAGCCTCATGTCCGCCAAGAGCTTCATTTTTGTCCTGGTGTTGTCTCCTGCGCTGACACTCTTGCCATAGCTGCCAGAGATTCAACCGTCATGGTAAGTTTAGCATCTTTTATCAAGTTCTAAGATGGAGAGAAAAGTATTACCAAGTCCCAACTGGATGCTACGACGGAAGAGTTTCCATCCAGGAAAACAGCAACACCTTACAATCTCCGTTTGGGGATGCATCAGCTCTCATTAAAAACACTGGATATTTCAATTGGCTCCAAAACTGTAAAACAGTTGTAAATCACAAAATTTGTGAACCAGCCAGTTCTCGCCTCTATAGGATGATCCTTTTGACAGCAGAATAGTACGCAATGGCCAACTCAATCCAGGGCACTGGAATTTGAAGACATTGCAGCCAATTCTTGGAGATCTTCCCCATCTACAAGAACAAACAATGGAGGCTGAAGTGGAATCCAGTGAAGTTTACCTTCCATGTACCAACTTATAGCATGGCAGGAGAGTCCCGCAGCCAAGTCGTGGTGCTTCATCATGAGATTGAGCAGTGGCCGCTCCATCACCTGCTCTTGATTCGACACAAACACATCCAGCCGAAACCAGAGTCACTCGTGGGACTCGATGTCTGTGACACAGGAACACCACCTGTTTACTCCTCCCATTTTCTCCTTGGCCTTGTTCTGGATGAAGGCCCAGTCCTCGAGGATGGCAGCATCCATGCTCTTTTTGCAGCGATGCTCCTCTCGCCCCATGTTTGCCCCAATCTGCCCAATCGCCCTACAAAATTTCACTTGATTTGGAGCGTCATTGAAGCGTTGCCACCATGTCACAATCCTCACCATTGCTTTGGAGCATCACAGATCTGGATTGTTGAATCAAGAGCATCTGCCATAAGAAAAAATGGATATTCTAAAAATGGAATAAAAGACGCCGGATGCCATATGCCAATAACACGTTTAAATATACTAGCAGAGACCCCAGCTCCGCTGGGAGATATAGCATACCCAAGATCTTCTTTTCTAATTTTACAATGTTAAAAATTTTGATTATATACAAGTTCAAATGATATTATATCAATTGTTATAAGATATAATTTCTTTCTCTTGATATCAATTGTTTAAATGCAAAAGACTGGCATTCTGGCCATGCACAGCTCTACATGACTCAATGCCATACAACTCCATACCATTGGGATGCCTTTGAAGGAAGACATCACTCGAGCTCTTCAGTCAACTTTGCTCCTGGTTTCAGCAAGACACAGGTGGCCTTGCATCCACAAACAATGAGCTCCTCCTGTACAAGTGCCTCTTTATGGGGCAAAACCGTCACAAAAAATGAATAAAAGCATTTCAACCCTTTTACCATGTGTTTTAATCTAGGCAGTCATTTGAAAGTGATCAAATAGTAACTGCCCAAGTCCTCCAAGTGAGAATGGAATTGAGAGATAACATATAATAAGTAAAGAAAAGATTCTTAATCAGCAAATCAGCAAACATGACAACAGATGATGTACCTGCTGACAAATCTTGCAGATGGTGTCCTCTTTTTTGTTGCACCAGTGCTACACATGCGTTTGATGAGCATACTACCAAACACAAAAGAGAGAAAAAAAATGAGGAAGAGCCAGAAAATTGCTTAGAACTCTCAGACCACATATTATAGAAAATTATAAGATTATTAAGATCTAAAAAATTTCAGTTCAATCATAAAATTAAAATTAAATTATTAAACACATCAACTATCTAAAGGAGAACATGATTATCAACAAACATAGATTATAAGACATATTAATATATTTTATAAACATAGATCTAGCACTTAAATAATAATATTGTTATATTTTTTTATGGTACTATAATTAATAGAGTATAATAACATTATCACTGCTAGATTATATATATTAATCTATATATGTGGTCTTAGAACTCTCAGACTAAGTATTTCAGTCTTCAAGATTAGCATTTTCTACAACATCCATCTTACATTATGTAAATATCATATAATAGTGTATTACAGAGTTCAGTAGTTATAACAGAATCCATAATCTTAGCAGAGACCCCAGCTCCACTGGGAGATATAACATACCCAAGATAATTAATTCTTCTTTTCTAATTTTACAATATTAGAAAATTTTATTATATATAAAGTTAAATTTATCTAAAATTTCCTAGTATTCATCTCCAAAGAAATGTACAATAATGTAAATAAATAATAATGCATGTTGGGGAAGTAAAATCATTTTTTATTGTCATTAAATTTGAATTTGATGTTTTTATTGTCTTTATTTAAAAATGCACAACCCTAAATACATCTACAGGATTGCTGTCATGCTTTAAAAGCAATTAAATTTTCACAAAACCAAAGAATCATAGACTACCAAAAAATAATAGATTAGTTTAGAGAAATTATAATTTTAATTGCATACTGAG
>NW_003314274.1:545877-644453 GCF_000143415.4 Selaginella moellendorffii
TGTCTGGTTTAACATTTTAAAACATACATAAATAAATCTATCTAGCTTGCTACCACGTTTTGTTTTATTTGAGAAAACTCTGGAATTTCAACATTTTGGGAGGTCATCCTACTCTAACCCTAAGATATTAAACCCCCCGAGTATCCTAATACCCTTAACCAATTGGAATAAAATGTGCACTTTTATTTAAAAATCCTTTCCCTTTATATTTAATTTTATATATATCATCTTTCAAATTATTCTTTTTTGTTGCATATAATCCACCATACTTCTTTTGTAAGTTTACACCCTCATGAATGAAAGCTTATAACCATCACTCTCCTAAGACCCGTGCTCTCTTGCCATAGCAAGGATCCCAGCTCTGCTGGGAATGTATCTTGGTTGGCAAACTTACTATTTTAAATGCATACAAGGTTAATTTGTCAAGAATTTACTACCATCTATATTCATTGTATCGTGCATTTGTTATATCATTATGATTTATTAGTTGGTGGAACTGAAGATGGTTTGGAATATTTATCATCTGGATGTCAAGCCATAAGAGATAGCAATGAGTAGTTTATATTTAAAATTCTCTTTGTTGAGTGAAGTCTTCTATTCTAGTCTTGTACTGTATTTTCTATTGTATCTACTATATACCATCTTTGCACAACAAAATTATGTTTAATTTTAATAATATAGTATTGAATCAATAAAATACTCTTTGTTCTGTAAAGGTTTTGTTCTATAGAACAATGAGTATGCTGAAATATTTTCAGGGAGATATATCATACCCAAGATAAATAGATCTTCATTTTTAATTGTTCAATGTTATAAATTTTGATTGTATGCAAGGTTAAATTTATCTTAATTTTGCAACTATTCATCTCCAGAGAAATGGAAAATAATGCAATTAGATAATGATGCGAATGTTTGGGAAGATAAGATCATATTTTAATCATCACAAAATTCGAAATTGAATTCTTCTATTGCCTTTATAAAAAAGTACAAAAACCTTAACACATTTACAAGATTGCTGCCATGATTTAAAATAAATTAAATGCTCATTAAAAAAAATTGTATACTAACAAAACATAATAGGTTAATTTTGGGAAATTATAGTTTTGATTGCATATTGAGCTAAAGTGTTTTTATCTGAACTGTAATAATACCTTTAACATTAATTTTTACTTAACTGTAATATTGCCTCTAAATTGCATAGTTTACTAAAAAATAATAAAATTTCTATTATATATATGTTTTTACATTTAAAAATATACTTAAAGTAGATATAATGTTCATCTTAACAAAAAACTGTAATAATGCTTTATGATAAAGCTATGGACTCCAAAAAAAAAAAAATTACTATTAACTTATTCAACACTACTCACTAATAAGCAATTATATAAAGGTGAACACGATCACATATTAATATAGCTTATAAAATTATTATTGTTTTAAACATAAACATGGATCTAACACATTACTATGAAAATATTAATATTCATATGTATTATGTATTATATAAGAAAAATTTAGGAATTCACTATTTCAATTTATATTTCTAATTTAGAGAAAAATATTGTAGTATTAAGTTTGCCATTTGTGAGTAAAGTGCTACCATTGCTTTTTATTCTTTACTTTATTTTATTAAAACATAAATTTTTTATCCTTGAATTTTAAACAACTTTAAAAAATTATATAATTAGATATCATACTAATATATAATAAAACTTTAATAACATTTATTCGATGATTGAAATAATATAAAATGTATTATTGTTTTATAACACAAATGTAGCATCTACTTATCAAAACATTTATAAAAATAATATTTACTCTTATAATTTATATTAATTTTAAAATGAATGTTGTAGAAAACTCTACTCTTGTTGACTAAATATGATTTTTAAAATTATTTACAATTATAAAAATCCTCCATAACTAATGACATTTTTTTCATTTTCTTTAAGTATATTCATGTTTTGGATATTTACCTCATCAACACTTTCTCTGTATAGAAAACATAAATTAGTTTCTAATATAATTACTAATTTATATTTCATAACAATAACACTCTTTTATTTTATTACTTGCTTCAAATACTCCACTATCTGGTTTTAAACTAAAATATATATAGTCTAAATATTTTTTTTATTAACATTCAAATCCACCTTTCAGTTTTTTTTTAATATATTTGTCATCTTGTAAAACCCATCTATAACACTTAATTTTTTTTGCCACTATTTACATCTCTTGGAGTTATAAAATAAAAATTCTAAATAACACACCTTGTTCAAAAGTCCTAAATACAAACTTTTAGGAGTATCATATAATTTCGTTTGAGAAAAATATTTTTATATATATATTTGAAGAAGGTGGGAATATATTTATATTATAAGTGGACTTAGCATATATAACAAAAGCATGTAATTGTTTTTATAGATATTGAAGTAAAATATAAGATTAAAATAAATAATTAGATTATAATAGTTTGGAAATAAAAATAAAATTATTATGATGAAATTTTTTGAAGGATTTCCTTCATAGTGGGTTTAGTTTGTTTATTTTTTGTAAAGAAGCTGTATTTGATTTTTTCTAGGATTGAATTGTTGTTAATGAAAGTATACCACTATTGATTACAATTAGTTACACAATACTACCAGTAAATCAATCTAGTAGGAAATGTTAGCAATTAACATAAAAAATAACATTATTATATTCATAATAAGATTTAATTTTTTAAATATTGTTTAAAAAATTTATTTTATCCACTCTACTTCATCATTCTCTTGTATTTTAAATTAGATTTTTCAAACCTAGATTTTATTGTACATAAAACTAAAAATTATATAATTAGATCTAAAATAATACTATATACATGAATAATTAAAATATATTTTATATTGCAAGAACCACTGCTTCTGTCTAACTGTAAGAAATTTTTGTATTTATTAAATACTATATAATACCATTATCTACATAAAATATAAAAACTTTTTTTAAATAAAATTATTAAAAAAGAAACATATTTTCAGCTGGGATTTATATCAGTTGTAAGATCGATGTTGTAGAAAATGCTAATCTTTAAGACTAAAATTGGTTTAGAAAATTATTCATACTAAAATATAATGATATTTAATTATATCTTCCTTCGGTTGGAGCTTCACTTTCTTCAACTTCTTTGATTCCTCTTAGAGGTGGTTATGGAGCTGGGAGGCAATGCTCCATGCTTAGTGGAAGTTCTCATTCCAGACTTGGAAGGTACAATCGCTAGGTTGGTCCATGAGGGATTCTATCAGAGTGGCCAGTTGTGCATTCACATGCAGCGTCTTTAGGTGAAAGGTGAGGTATTCGACACTTGTCTTTAAATTCTATTATATTCTTTGTTCACAAATCGAGCTTTGATCTAACGTATTTGGTGCTGGTTGTGTAGGTGAACGATGCATTGATCGCTGCTGTTAAGAAACTCAAAGGTGGAGATCACCAAGATGACACGTCAATTGGGCCCATGATATCCGAGTCATCAGCAGCTATAGTGGAGAAGAGCGTGAACGAGGCAGTGAAGGCAGGCACCAAACTTCTAGTTGGTGGTAAGCAAAGGGAGCTTTCATGGAGCCAATGATCCTGGAAGATGCTCCCTTTGACACGGACAGAAGGAAGGAAGAGATTTTCGGTCCTGTGATCCTTCTCTACTCATACAAGTCAGCTCTCAAAGTTTCTTAGCCACTGAAGTTCTTCTTTACTTCCTTTGTTTTTCTCTAAACTTAAACGGTGGTGACGCAGTGATTTCAAGGAAGCCGTGATGGAAGCTAACAACACGCATTACAGTCTCCAAGCCGGCGTCTTTACGTGTGATCTAAACAAGGCCTTCTATGCATTTCAGCATATAGAGGTAGCTTTGCATTTGAGATATAGAAAGTATTGATCAACTGTTTGATAATTATTTGATCCTCACAGGCTGGAGGAGTTTGCCTCAACGATTCGCCAAGCATGTGCGTTGATAGCCAGCCATATGGTGGGATCAAAGACTCTGGAATCCAACGAGAGGGTGTCAAGTACGCGATGGACAACATGCTCGAAACCAAAGTTTTAGTCATGTGCAATGTAGGCAACGCGTCTTACTTTTGATCAAGCTCGAGCTCGAGCTTTCGAGAAGAGTAAATACAGTCTATCCACAAATCATTGCCGAGTTGTCCTCGTTTGCTCGCTCACTCTCTAGCACCATCAACCTTTTACCTTTAGGATGGAGAATGCTTGTCTATAAACTCCTGGGAGAAGGTCCATAGCTTGTGAGCGAGCTCGGGATCTCTGCCATAAGCGCTACAGTTGGATTTGTTGGAATCCACGAAGTATTGCCCAGTGACGTCCTTGAGGCTTGGATGTAAAGCCACGTATCACGTTGTAGCAGCGCCCTGAGAGATCGATCACATATTAGTCACAAAAAACTTCCAGATTATTGGGAGAATTCTTCTTACCTATGGCACATTTTTCCAAAGGAAGCTGGAGAAGAACTTAAGAACCCCTGCATGAAGATCAAAGTTCCATAAGTAACCAAAAACAATGACAAGGCAAAGAGACAAACTCATTATGTAGAATGTGTACCGCATCAAAGGTGTCATTATAAACCCTGGATGAACAGCGTTGGCTGTGATGTCAACTCCTTCGGCTTAATCAGTGAAAGAGAAAGCATTGACGAAAGAGAAAGGCGGGAGAGATTTCAAAGCATTAGACGAATACCTTGAATCTCATTGCCAGTTCTTTGGCGTGGAAGATGTTTGCGAGCTTGGATTGACTGTATGCTCTAGTGTCGGAGTACCTTTTGGAAGAAAAAAGGAAGAATGTAAGCTCACGAGAAAAGAGAACTGTTTGGTGTACTAATGACGAGATTCCCAGGTGCCTTGACAGTTTCACCACCTGCTTGAGCAGCCATTGACAAGCTGTCCTTTCCACCTTCTATTGCGACCTCAAGCTCGATCATAGTGTCGCGAAGAGCAACAGCAGCATTGTACATATGTGCTCCTTCGGAATCAAGCTCAACCTGCAAAGTCAAACATATCATAAGGTGAAATATCCTTGACAAAAAAAAAAGTTCTGGCTGAGCTGCAGGATGCTCATCAATGCTCTGGTATCAATTTATATTCCAGCAGAGCTGGAGTCTCTGCTATAATAGTACTGCAAGATAGGAATAAAGCGGGTAGGTAGAGAACAAAAATAAGTGCCCATTCCATAGCCAGGAAAAAAAGCTATTTTGATTCACTAAGATCAAGGTACAGTTCAGTATAGTACTTTTTTCTTTTATAATTACAAAAATTTTTAAACTCTTACAGATTTGAAAACTCATGGCCTCTGTTGTGGCAAGAAACTGTGCTGTTGGGATCCAAGGCAGTCCTCCTACAAACACCAGATAAAGTAATAATAGCACTAATAATAAATATTCACCTATAGCCAGCAAAGAAGTAATGGACGACAATGAAGATTTGAAGCTTGGCAAGCTCGTCGGACCCATATCTCGTTACCCATTATACTTTTAGCATTGACCATTGAGCGTCATATACCAAAAGAAGGAAAACAAGAAGAAAAAGAAGGGCAGAACATCGTGAAGAAGAAGAAAAAGCAAAAATCTTAAGAAACAGAACAAAGTGAAAGCTTGGAAATGGAATAGAAAATGCGGCCTACAGACATATGTCCTTTCAGAACCTTTCTTTAGTTGGCTGAATTTTCCTATTTCTTGTGCAGAGGTTCAACTTTGTCAAACTATGAGCGCTAGCTTCCCTGGATTTGGATGATGTCAAAGGATTTCTTAAGCATGGAAACACTCATTAGAGGCAGCAGACACGGTTTGTGACGGCTTAACCTGGACTATAAGAGCCTTGTATCAGTGACCCACTTCATCACGGAACGACTCTCATCTTCAGATCATCGATTACTGCCAAGAAAATTCGAGGAGGAAGAAGACATGCCAACCTGCAATACCTGAGGATGGGAAGTTGGAGAGGGAACATTTTGGTTTTGCTTCTGCTGTCTCTGAGCTAGTGTTTTGGATCATGATGAGAGTGGAGGATACAAGAATGGCTACCACAGTTACTCGAGATCCTGTCCTCAAGCCAAGAGAATCATCAGGGACACTCTGAGCAAGCACACCGATTGGGACAGGACGATACCAGCAGGAGTTCTTCGCTTGCACTTCCACGACTGTTTCATCGACAGGAGTAGCTTTGCAAGATTTAAATTCTTGTCTTCTAACTTTGCTGTTCTTCAGGACTGTGATGGATCGGTTCTTCTCGACTGATGGAAGTAAAGTGTAAAAGTTGTCCCTTCCAAGCCTCATGTCTGCCAAGAGCTTCATTTTTGTCCTGGTGTTGTCTCCTGCGCTGACACTCTTGCCATAGCTGCCAGAGATTCAACCGTCATGGTAAGTTTAGCATCTTTTATCAAGTTCTAAGATGGAGAGAAAAGTATTACCAAGTCCCAACTGGATGCTACGACGGAAGAGTTTCCATCCAGGAAAACAGCAACACCTTACAATCTCCGTTTGGGGATGCATCAGCTCTCATTAAAAACACTGGATATTTCAATTGGCTCCAAAACTGTAAAACAGTTGTAAATCACAAAATTTGTGAACAAGCCAGTTCTCGCCTCTATAGGATGATCCTTTTGACAGCAGAATAGTACGCAATAGCCAACTCAATCCAGGGCACTGGAATTTGAAGACATTGCAGCCAATTCTTGGAGATCTTCCCCATCTACAAGAACAAACAATGGAGGCTGAAGTGGAATCCAGTGAAGTTTACCTTCCATGTACCAACTTATAGCATGGCAGGAGCGTCCCGCAGCCAAGTCGTGGTGTAGGCGTACTTCATCATGAGATTGAGCAGTGGCCGCTCCATCACCTGCTCTTGATTCGACACAAACACATCCAGCCGAAACCAGAGTCACTCGTGGGACTCGATGTCTGTGACACAGGAACGCCACCTGTTTACTCCTCCCATTTTCTCCTTGGCCTCGTTCTGGATGAAGGCCCGGTCCTCGAGGATGGCAGCATCCATGCTCTTTTTGCAGCGATGCTCCTCTCGCCCCATGTTTGCCCCAATCTGCCCGATCGCCCTAAAAAATTTCACTTGATTTGGAGCGTCATTAAAATCACATTGAAGCGTTGCCACCCCTTTGGCACTTGATCTATGCCATTTATTTCAAGTTTTTGAATTTGAACCGTTAGATTATAAGTATATTCAGAAATAATATTCTAAAAATGGAATAAAAGACGCCGGATGCCATATGCCAATAGCACGTTTAAATAAGGGAGTATGATGATAACTCCTGGAAGGGACGGCTTTTGTAGCGCCAAAGTTGCCCTAGAAGCTATGCCGGCAGTGGTCACGCAGTGGGAGAATCTGTGGGAGCTGAGCAGGAGGCTCCTGCAACCTCCGCCCAGTCGCGCCTATGCATCCACCCTGGGCGATCTGCAGGATGCTTCCGCCCTGCTGCTGTTCATGGACCAGACATGCGACTTCCGGGAGGAGCAGGTTCTGGGCGCAGTGATTGGCCTCCTCTACACCACCGAGCTCTTCTCCGCCTCGCCCCAGGCCAAGTCCGATTGCGCGTGCCACCTCTCGGCCTCCGGAGTGCAGGTCTTCCAGCTCGACTGCTTCGTTGCATACGGTGAGCATCTGCTCGCCAACGGGTTCCAGAGCACCGGAGGAGGAGACAGGGACAACATGACGGAGGGGATTGAGGACGCCTGGCGGGACTTTTGCACGGCGAGGGGCGTTCAGGGTGAGCCGAGCTGACGACGGTCATTTTTGAGTTGACGTGTGTGTATTTTATTTGATTCAGTGGTGCGCAGCGAAGTCGAGGACAAGTATCCTGTTTTCCCAGCTGAGGATGAGGCGGAACTGTTTTCAAGCCCATTTCGCAGAAAAAGGAGCAAGAAGAAGAAGAAGAAGACTAAGAAGCGTAAGCTTGTGGTGTCAACTTTAGTGCTCAGTTTTGTTGGTTTCTTTTTCCCAGGTGAAAGCGATGCTAGCAGCAGCAGCAGCAGCAGCAGCAGCAGCGGCAGCGGCAGCAGCAGCATGAAGCCTAGAGGTAAGTTCTTGTTTCGTTTGTTACTTCAAACACTTGTTGCACTGATTATTTGGCTTTCCAGCTCCTACCTGGCCGCTTGGATTCTCTGGTGACAGCGTTCCCACGTTTTTCGAGCTTGCTCATCGGATTCTTCACTCTAAGTTTTTCCTGAGCCTACCTCTGGAGAACTTGGTACGTTGTTTTTGTGAGATGTTTGTGACAACCAAGCCTTGCCTGATCCTCTCATCTTGTTCAGGGCCACAACTACCAGCGCTTCTGCAAAGAAACCAAGGATCCGGATGGCTGGGTCAAGGCCTACGCGGAGATGGCTCGCACGGAGCCGGTTCTACCGGTTGATTCGTTTCGTAGCCCGGAAGAGAGTAGTTATCCCCTCCTCCGTTCGCAGCTCAGGAAGCTCTTGGAAGGGTTGAGGTCCCACGGCCGAGGTACGCTGCTCCGAGCTCTTTTCACCTCGAGGCCCCCCTTGTCAATGCTTCCACACATCCATGCAATGGTGGATTGCACCGTCCATGCAAGGCTCTGGCTCTTGGGCATTGATCACACCATCTACATGGAGTCTGAGCTAAGTTGTCTGTGTTTTTCTTATCTTTCTTATTTTTTTGGTGTGGATTTTGAGCATTTTATTGCTTCTGATAATCAGACGCTGATCTGGGTTGTCGAGGCGCCGCAAAGGAGCAGCAGGAGGTGTATACTTCCATCTATCTGCAGGAGCGAGTGCCTTCATGCGTGGAGTTGCTGCAGCGTCTACAGTGTCATTCTTGTCTTTGTGGCAGCTGGGGCGGGTAAGCTTTTGATAACTGCTTTTCGGTTTTTCATTCATATGTATGCATGCAGAGTTTTGGAGGTGCTGGTTCTCACTCCACAGGATTATGATACCCTCGGAGCTCCGGACAACGAGATGTGGAGAGCAGTAAGGAAGCACATCCGCTACTCCATGTTCTACGCTGAGGGGAAAAAGGTTGATCCAGAGCTTGTCCTCCCGGAGGTTGTTCGCAAATATCGGCCTTTTATTCATGTGGATCGTAAATGGGCTAGGCTCCATCCTTCCCTTGTACATGCCGAGCTGCTGCAAGTCCCACCCATGCCTCCTAACTCATCGGTTGTATTCCTAAGGTAGTCTAGCAATAATACTTTTTTCTAAGCTGATAAATATTCGCTCCAACAATCTTTTAGATTTGTATGGCGATCAAAAACAAAATCACTCTTCCCGGCAAATGCTGCAAACTTCAGAGTCCAACGTAGAACGCTACGACCAAGCTTGTACCTGTCTCCCTCATATGGGCAGGGCACGATTACGCCGACACGTATCCGGTGGAGAGTGGCCGCAGGGACCCAGGGAGAACAGAGGTGCTCCGCCGCCGAGCGATGGACCCGAGCCGGACCGATATGAGTGGATTCGGGCTCCCCACCCCATCTTGCAGCGGCAGCGCCGAGGAGAAGCAGCCGATCAATGGCAAGAGCGAGCTCCGGCGATGAAATCTCCTACTCCTCCCTCGCCGGCGGCCGCGGCATTCGGACGAGCTGAGCTGCTGCGACGCCGGCGCCGATCGCGATTTGCTGCGTGCTGGAGCCGGCACCGCAGCCGGGAGCCCTGAATCAGAGAAAGAGATGGCGTGGCGGACAGTGGCATTTCCTGGTTCACGCAACGAGCGAATCGTCCAGGATATTCAATCGGTAAAATCCAGAATCCTGGCGCTCATGAGACGCGTCCTCGGCGCCTATGCAGACGCGCGCATTGGTTCGCAGGTAAGTGGTTTGCTCGTTTTCTTTGCAAGGAGCTTAGATGGTTTTTGGTGGAGCGGCTCTCTGTTTTATCTATATATGTTTTTATTTTTTATTATCACATGTGATTTTAGACATTCGGACCATACCTGTTCTTGAGAACCACAGTGACGGGGATGACTATATCGTCCATGTATATGTCATGTAACCCTCTCTTGGACGTGTCAGCTAGCTCATTGGCGGAAGTAAGCTCAAACGGTGGCGTAATGGTTGAATCATCTTCCAGCACCACGACGAAGAAATGATCTACGGCCACCTTCACTGCCAGGAGGTGGTCATTGACCAGGTGAGACTGGTTTGATGCCAATCCCCAGTCCCTGTGAAAATGAAACCAGATTACATATGACGACGCAAAAGAAAGGGAGTAGGGGGGGAAGAAAACTCACTTGGTATAAAGGTTAGTGCCAGGATTTGTGTTGTTTTTGTTCCTCCATGCCTGGAATGCACTCTTTGACAAATGGATGTTACCATTGGTGGACACACCACCCTGGATCAGAGTTTGATAGTCCGGGTGTCGCACACCATATTTCATCATGCTAGATTTAAACAATGGAAGTAAAAATTAAAAATTTCTCAAATTCGAAAGCTCACCTATGTGGCAGCCGATTCACGTCAATGGCATCGTTGATCGTGGTCCGCTTGAGAGGAGCCTGAGGACCGTCATAGTGAGCCAGCGTCCCCACAAACTTGAGGATCCCGGGTTGTGGCGTGGACCGACGTGTTGGGTTGGCCAAGGGAAGTATTTCACTCACCACGTAATCGGAGTGCTTTCCATGAACACTGGAGTTGTACATAGTCGCCTCCTCCTTCCCTACTTGGAAATGCGGCTGCTGCAACCCTAGAAACCGATGCGGAGGAGGCGATCCTCTTCTCAAATTGTACAGCTTTTTATTCGCTGCACATGACCGTGCAGTTTGTTACGTTGCAACCCTAAACCCTAAACCCTAAACCTAAAACCGGAGTTCGGTTGGAAGACCATGCACTATGATGCTTCGCAATGGTGGGGAATTGCGAAAGGGTGATTTTTGGAACTGGTGGCAGGGATGTACTGTCACACAGGTGGTAGGTGGCTGCAGCGACATCGTAGCACTTCCACGCCATTTGACATTGAGGATGGTGGGTGGATTCTGTGGTGGTTGACGCGAGGTCATGCGAGGTCTCTTTGGAGACTTCCTCTTTGCAGTGCTTCACGAGGGGGTTTGTGCGGACAGCCCAAGTTCTTTCGAAGATGGGGCCCATTTCGAAGTGTTCTCGAGCACCTCTTTGCTTCACGGTGGAGGGATGCAAGCTCTGGCTAGACGAGTCGGACGAAGTTCACGCCCCGAAGGTAGAGTTGCAACTGCGGACTACACTTTGTGGATGCGACGACGGGATTCACTTGGCATCTTCAGGTTCGAGTGGAGGAGTGCCTCGGGACAAGCTTCGAGTGTCTCGGGGCATAGCAGGTGGCTCTAGTCACGCGGTGGAGTCACCTGGGAGGCGAGACGAGTGGTCCACGAGCGACGCCGGATCATCGTGCTCGAGTGTGAGCTTCGCTAGAGAGTTTCTCGAGAGTGCGCTCTCACCCTCACTGACACCGTATGGGTTAAGTGAGGGATCTATCTTTGTACTTTTGCCACACATGGTGGTCCCTTGGGGACGATGGGGAAATGGATATACCAGTTACTCGAACCGGGGACCTCTTCATTCTCGCCCTAAGTTTTTGAGGAGAGAGCTCGAAGGCACTAGAGAGAGAGTGTGGGAAAGAGGGAGGGAGCGAGCGTCCAGCGCGGCACAAGCATCGCAGACCGCAGCAGCAACACACGGAGCTCGTCTCCCTCCTCTTTCTCCTCTTTTCTCTCGCTCTCGGTCGGTTTTTTCAATTTCTCCCAAACGGCTGGGAGAAAATTCGATTCCTTCGACGGGGGGCTTCTAGGAGTGGAGCTCCACATCCTCCTAGAAGGCCGCAGCGAGATCTGCCACGGATCTGGAGATCTCGCTGGCCCTAGGTCGTCACTGATTTTTAGGGTTCTTCGGCGGCAGCTAGGGTTTTTCGGGGCTTGGAAGATCTGGAGGAGTGGAGAGGGCCGTCAGCAACATCACAGCTGCAACAGCAACACGCAGTCTCCTCCTCTTCTTTTCGCTTCTCTTGGTTCACAGTTTTTTGGGAGCTCATAACTCCTAAACGGCTGGGAATTTTTTCACCAAAATTCACAGGTGGATAGTTGGGATGAGATTCACATCCTCCCAAAAGCGCAGCTCCAAATTCTTCGCGGTTTCAGAGATCTCGCCTGCCCTAACTCGCGGCTAGGGTTAGGGTTCTTGGCTGGCGGCTAGGGCTTCTGCCCTAACTGCGGTTAGGGCAGGACTTAGGGTGGCGGCGGGATACTCGATCTGGCCAAAGTGTCAAGGATCTTCGTCACATGTGGTTGGTACGGCAGCAACATGGTGGAAACGCGGCCGTTGCTGGTCTTGCAGCTTCGAGCGGGATTTCTCGCCTTAGGTCTGGCCATGCAAGGTGGTGGCTAAGGTATGGAGAGCGTGGGGTTGCATGTGTCGAAGGTTCTTGGTGACTTGTGTCATGGAAACATGACCAAGTCATGAGAACTTTGTCACTGGTGGAGGATAATCCGGGACGAGCACAGAATAACTCTTAAATATTTAACCCAAAGAGTGAAGGGACAATCCTAGAGTAACCACAATGCTAAAACTAATATGCAAAACTAAAATTAATACGCAAAACAGAGCCAAATGGAGTTTAGTACTATTTTAGCATACTAATGGACTAATGTAAGGACATGGTACTCCACTAGCTAGTATGGTGTGGAATTTGGGTTTAGACCCAAGCCAAACACAGAACAAGGAGCGGGAGTTAGATTATGTCTCAGGTTGATAAACCATACCCGACCTACCCCCTATCTTTATTATACATTTGGAACCCCCTATATCCCCCCTCCTCTCGTTTGAAGAACACACATCTTGGGCTTTTACCTTAAGCTTCCCTTAGTATCAAGAGTTAGTCTCTGTAAATATGGAATGTCCCTAGATTGCAAATTTGGATATGGGATGAACACCATTGTGTTCAGGATAATCTCTACATTTCAAGCGAATCTAGACACTTTCTATAAATAGTGTTTGGGACCGAAACAAGACTAACACAAAGAACATGATAGTGAAGGTGTTTGGCAGACATAATAAGTTATCATCTAGCGATATTGAGGGACCAAGCTTAATATCGCAAGGGTTCTTGACATTAGCAAGTACAAGCTAATGACACAAGTTTCTCAAACCAAGCCGAGTATGTTCAACAAAGGGTTCTTACTTTATGTTTATCCAATTTAAGTGCATGTTTATTAACTAGTTTCTCAACTAGTTCAAGTGGGAACTGATAACTAGTCCAACAATATTGACCTCATGCTGTCATGGTAGTAAGGAAAAAATATCCAAAAAGACTAGCCGACAGGTAACTTTTGATACCCGAAGTCACATTTGTGACAAACACCATCCCTTAAAGATATATAAAAAACTTTTGGGCATCATCCAAAGAATGATTTGTGGCAATCACTATAAAATGATTGAAACAATGGTTCACATCATCCATAAAATTCCTATAAAGGAAATCTAGCCAGATGCAAGGATTAACAATAAAAGCAAGAAGAGTTACACCATACATTATGAACATTACTATCATCTAAGTTTAATTGTTCAATTGCAACAATATAACATTGAGCAATTACATCAATTACTGGAAGAGGAAGAGAAGGCTATTATAACTATGCAATGAAAATGAACAAAAAGAAGAGGAAAAATAACCTAAGGAAAAGAGGAAAAATTAAAGGAATAAAAGAGATTTAAACAATGTAAAAGTTAAATTTAAACAATAATTTACTATGTGTAGTATAAAGCAATGCTTGGCTTGCTTAATATATTAATCCAATTGATCAAATAGAAGTTTATAATTATAAATATGTTTATAATTTATAAACACAAGATTAATCTTATTGCATATCAACCATTAGATGGTAGAATAAAAAAGAATATTCTAGAAAGTGTTTAGGAAAGTTTATAAATTATTAACATGTTTATAAATTTTAAATACAAGATATAATAAGTAAAATATCCTAGAATATCCAAGCATATTTTAGGTATATTTATTACTTAAGCAAACCAAAAAGCTAACACTTAGACCTCACATTCCTTTCTTGGTTCTCAATAAAATTACCAATTGCACCTTCTTAAGAACCCTTGCATGATGTTAACTAGATCCACGAGCAGCACATCACCCTCCTCGCATGGGTCCTGGAAACTAAAGCCCTGCCTACTGCACAAAACATACACCTTCTTCCTTCCTTCTACGTACTTCAAAGGTGAATTTGCAGCTCTAGCCCACTTGGCCACTTCGTCCCGACTCACGCGGCCTTCCTGTCCCTTGAGCTGGAACCAGAACTCGTACACCTCCCCGTCCACACCAATCAAGAACACTCTCCCATCCGTGCATGCCGTCCCCTTTTTGCACTTGAACACGAAACCAGCGCCTGTGGGTTGTGCCTCAGTTGGGTGCACATGGAGTCTCCTGTCCGCTCCAATCATTTGTTGATCACCTGGGCTATAAAACCTTTTCAGCTGCGGATCATAAAACTGATACTTCTCTTCAACCACTCCGTCACCCCGAGCCGCAACCACAACTCTGGTGTCAACCAGCTTCTTGTTCCCAACGGCCCCCGGAAAGATCTCACCAAGAGAAAGCGTTCGGCCTTCCAACACCCAGAACCTGGCATGCAGCATGTCCAAAAAGCCATCCTCCAGCACGTCACCTACTGCTGGCTGGGGCCTGAGAGCTACTACCCTCTCTGGGATCCCCAACCTCAGTCCAAGCGCATGAATAAGTAACATCGGGCTCTTATAGACAACTCCACCGCCTTCCACCTCTTCAGAATACACATAACCGCTGAAACACGCTTCTTCCTCCCTCGTCATCTGCCCAACAGGTGGCCTTGGCATCACCACCCCAGTGAGGCAAAGCCGAATCATTCGTTTCACGTTGTCGAGGTTTTCCCGCATGACTCGATCAACAGATGGCTGCAGCTGCAGAATCACGGAAGTTCGTAAGTGCGCAATGAAATCCCTTGCTGGAAGTTCCAGACCCTGGGCCTGTAACCATGCAGTGTAAATGTATTGAATCAGCCTCGGGACACAGCCGCAGTCTTCTAGGAGTATTTCCAGCTGCGTCCGAAATTCGTGAAAAAGATTATCCTTGATAAACATACTTAGTACCTCCAGCGCCGATTTCAAATCCAAGGGAGGTAGTGTGACGTTCACCTTGAGCCAGTCTGTTACCCCGTACTTTCCGCCTACAGGAAGAACTGTTCCTGCTAGAAGAGTGATAAAGCCAATGTTGCAGTCCTTGGCGATGGAGTTTCCAGCTGAGGAAGTCATGACTGTCACTAACCAGGAAAACATGCCTTTCAGGAAGGCTTCACCATCACAGCCAGCGGCACTCACGTCCCTTCCCAGTTGCTGTGACTCATCCACCAAAAGGTACAAGGCAACCATCTGATTCTCCGCTACCGCAAGCCCTTTCCTCACATGAGCTGAAACCTTCTGCACAGACACGCAGTCATCTCCCGCAAGGATCTCATTCTGCAGCGCAGACGGTAAGGCACCCCAAGGCTTGCCATACAGTATCTGCGAAACTACAGACACCCGCAGAAAATCCCGGCCAGAATGGTAACCACCTCTCTCCTTACAGATTGCCACAAAAGCCGGATGCAGAAAATGAGGTGATGAATGGCCAACAGCCGAGCCATTGAAGGTGATGTACACCGCTGCCGTAGCTCCAACACGATGAAGCTCCTGCAATGCTGATGCCCTGCCTTTAAGCGCCTCTCCAACACGCTCCTTGGTCTCTAAAAGGAATCGAGTCTTCCCCACTCCAGCAAGGCCCTCCAGAGTGATGAAGAGCGCCTGCTCTCTGCTAATCCCACTAGATGCGAAAGTGGTGAAGTTCCTGTCAATCGTCTCTGCGAGCTTCTGCACGAGGCCGTCTCGACCTCTGAACGGAAGCGCGAAGTCGCAAACCACATCCGAGAAGGGCACCAAATTCGGGGGAATCTCTGTAGCCGCCTTACCACGCCTGAATGATTCCACCAGCAACCCGACGATTCCTGCGCGTCCCGGTAGAACACTCGCCAGATCCTCCTTTGTCGCCACTTCGAAAACCTGCGCCGTCAAGAAGCCGTGGCTGGCCAAATGTTCGTAGTCAGCATCCCGAAAAGGACTCAGATCCAGCTTCCTTTCGCGAAGCAGAGCCTTCACCCGCTCCACCTCCTCCTCCTCCTCTCTCCTCCTCTTCCGATCCGCCATGAATGGAAACCTAACGCCGAATTAGTTGTAACCTAGAAATGCACTCTTTGGTTTGACACTATGTATAATGTACAGTACAGATATGCTTAGTTTAGATCCCATTACTACATAATCAAAGCACGCTATACTTCTGGGAATCAACCGGTCAAAAAAAGATGTTGATCTCCTTTCCATCTTGTACTTCGCAAACGTGCTCTTTGGCTTCAGTCAGTGCCACCTGCATAGCGTAGCAAATGAGAGACTGCTCAGAACACACACACACACACACACACACCCTGACCTTTCCATATTTCGTAAAGAAATTGTTCATGAGGTTTAGCGTCGTGACTGCCGCGTCCACGTTGTTCTTGAGCGCCTGCGCTAGAGCGAAGGCTCCGTTATCCTGCACAAGAGAGGTTACAATCGAGCTATGGATGAAAAGAGTGTGGCTTATTACTCGTATTTCGTTAAAGCCTAGGTCCAGCGACGTCAGAGTTTCGTTCACAACTTTTAGACTGCGAGCCAGGATCGCCGCACCCTGCTTCGAGACCACAATTGAGAAGCAGTGCAACCAAAACAAAAGCTCAACCTCATCGCCCAATCCGTTTGCACGCAGGTCGAGAGTTGACATTGTTGAGTTGTATTGTAAACACTCAGCGAAGGCCGCCGCTCCCTTGACTCCAATCTGATACAGAGTTTAAGTTAAGACGACATAGAGCAAGCCTCCCCACCTGACACCACCCAAGGCGGAGTGTTTGGACGTTGCCATTATGTTTGAGAGTGTCCGCTAAGATTTTTGCGCCATCTCCACCAATCGGATTGTAGCTCATCTCTAGCTGCTCAAGGAGTTAAGCCCAAGATCCAAGAGCTAAACCAAACCTTACCGATGTGATGGTGCTGTTGTCTTTCAAGGCATTGGCTATATGAGTGGCACCTGCAGCCGTGATATTGTTTCCTCCCTGACAAGCATACATGTCGTCGATAAGAAACCACGCCGAACTGCTTTTGAACTTACAATATCGATGGTAGAGATTGTCTTGTTCCGCTTTAATGCTTCTGCGATTTTCTCGGCACCCTGTCACTGTGTTACCAGATTGCAAGAGAGTATTCCGAAAGCTTACTTCGTCACCAATGTCATTCATGTACAAGTTCAGCCACTGTATACTTTTGCTTTTTTTCATATATTCTGCCACGTAGTAAACCCCTTTAGGACCAATGCTGTTGTTTCCAATATCAAGACTCGAGAGTTTTGCTGAGAAAAACACCATCGATAAAAGAGCCCCACGAAGAAATTTTTTTTTAATACCTTTGCTTGAAGCCAAACCCTCCATTAAAGTACGAATACCCTCGTTGCCCATGCCGTTCCCATGCAAGTGAATCTCCTACATAAGCTCCCTGCTTCAATACACGGGGGAAACAATGAACGGAATAAGTCACCCTCAAAATTTTATTTTGTTCCAATCCCTTCGCTAGAGCTAAAGCTCCAAGTGCGCCACCGTAGTTGCCACTGAAACATGAAACAGTTATCCCGATGTAAAGAAAAGCAAGAGAAAATAAGTTACTTCAGATGCACGCCTCTGATGGTTTTATTTACAATCAAAGCCTCAGCAATAGCAGCAAAACCCTGAAGATAAGAAATTAAAGTGAAAGAAACAGCAAACTGGAAACCTACTGGATAATCTATCGTATTGTTGTTCAGCTCTAGCACAACCAGAGTCTGGTTACTTTTAAGCGCATTCGCCAAGAGCTTTGCACCCTGCAATTAAAATAAAATATGAGAAAAAAGGAATGAAACGAAGGAAAAGAACTAGACCTCGTCACTGATGTTGCAGCTATTTAATTGCAGCTTTTCTAGAGTCCCATTCGTCTCCAATATGCCAGCAAAATCCTAAAAACCAATGAGATCTATTAGAAAAACAAAAAGAAAGTCGCAAAGTACCCCTGCTCCATCGTCACCAATAGGATTTCCAGACATGTTCAGCGTTTTCAAGTGGCTATTGGCGCGCAAGTACTTTCTCATTTCCGACGAGCCTACTGCTGTGATGTTGTTGGCGGAAAAATCAGCGTATTCCAGCGACTATGAAGATAAAGATCAGTTCAAAACTGCTTGAAGCAAAGCTCATTCTCACTTTGTTGTATCCAAGGCTCGAAGACAAGATTTTGATCCCCTCATCGCCAAACTTACGACCTGCAAAGAAAAAGCTTGAACAAAACTCTCCAAGGAAAAAAGAAAAAGAAGCTCACCACTCATGTCAGCCTCGGGAAATGTTTGCAGCTCTTTGGAAAACTCACGGATCCGAGACATGCTCTCTTGTATGTATTTCTGCGTAGCCTCCGGAGAAGAAGGCTCCAAATTCGTGATCTCCTCGGAAGGCCGCGAGGACATCCCACCACCAGACGAGAATTTTCGCACAGCTGCCCATCAAACATAGCCCTGTGATTTAGAACACCAATGCAAAGCAGCTCAGCTCTAAACTGGAGAAGAAAAGGAAGAAGAACGCACCAAAATATGCCGCTACCAGCAGCAACAGCGCTCCTCCAGTGCCGATTGCTACCTCGGAAGAGAGAAAATCCACAGGCAAGGAGAACTGCTGTGGCTGCTGCTGCTGCTTGAGACTCGGATTTCGGACAGCTCGCCTGGATCGCGCAGCGCAGCAGGTCACAGCGCCACGCATTCGATGCCTTGCCCGCGATGTGGAAGAGCTGGAGCCCGGTTGAATCCATGGCGCAGGGAAAATGTGGATTCTAGCACCGCAGGCCACCGGCGCCATCAGCCAAACCTCGATAAACCCTAAGCCCCCAAGAGAAAAGATTTTTAGGGTTCTTGAGCTTGAGAAATGCCGCCCTTAAGATTCCCAGAGCCACACTATGTCCGCCTCAAATTCACGCAGAGGTACGCCTATCTTCGCGTGGAGCGAGGAATCCTCAATCGCCCCTTGATCTCGATCGATAGCCGCTGCATCAGGGACGAATTTCCAGATGGATTGAGCGTCGAGAGCAGCGAGAAGCTGGCTGGGATCCTTGCTGCCAAGATCAAAGCCTTCCGGCCCAAAATCCCCAAGCTCCACCTGGACGTGCTCTACGAGTTCACCAAGAAGGACGAGCGATTCCACCAGAACATAATCGCTGTGGCGGATGTGCTCCAGAAAAATGGCCTGCGCATTGCCGGCTATGGCTGAAATAAAAGTCGTATAGAACCCTAAAATATGTGTTAGAACCCTAAAATCGGGGAGAGGGGGCGGTGCTTCGGCGATCCTGGGCGCAATGGTTCTCGAGGTAAGCTCCTCGCGATCTTTCACGCCAGGCCTATCTTCTCTTGTGCCAGGCGACGATGATCTGCATAGACAATTCCGAGTGGATGCGAAATGGGGACTACTATCCGACGAGTAGATTCCAGTCCCAAGCCGATGCTGTCAATCTTATCTGTGGCTCCAAAACGCAGGTTTGTGCGCTCTAGTAGCTGAGCTAGATCACTGACGATCAAATTGGAGCTCTTTGGATCTTGACAGTCTCATCCAGAGAATACTGTGGGGATTTTAACGACTGGGGGCAAAGGAGTGCGCGTGCTCGTCACGCCAACGACGGACTTGGGCAAGATCCTTTCGTGTATGCACGGTGAGGAGGAGCTGTTCAAGTAAAGTTTTGCTTTGTCCTTACACTTTTTTCGTTCTCGTTTTTCCTCGTCCAGGTGTTGAGCTTGGGGGCGAGTCGAAAATCACTTCCGCAGTCCAGATCGCACAGCTTGCGCTGAAACACAGGCAGAACAAGAACCAACGTCAAAGAATAGTGCTCTTCGTTGGAAGGTAGCTCACCTATGAACTCATGTTGTGGTAAACCTTCGTCTTTTTGTTTCTTGTAGCCCTGTGGCAGCCGAGAAGAAAATACTCGAGACTATAGGCAAGAAGCTGAAGAAGAACAATGTAGCTTTGGACATCGTCGAGTTTGGCCAGGAGGACGATACCAAGAGCGAGAAGCTAGAAGCACTGCTAACGTCTGTCAACAGCAACGACAACAGCCACATTGTCCATGTCCCGCCATCCTCAGAAGTTCTCACCGATGCGCTTCTCAGGTTTGTTGCTCAGCGTTTCTTTCTTCAGAATCAAAGCACTGATTGATTCATTGGAACAGCTCGCCGATATTTGAGGGCGATGGAGAGGGTGGCAGTGGCTTTGCAGCAGCCGCAGCAGCGGGAGTAGCAGCGGCCGCGGCCGCTGCTGCCGGTGGAGCTGGTGGCTTCGAGTTTGGTGTCGATCCAAACTTGGATCCGGAGCTGGCCTTGGCTCTTCGTGTCTCGATGGAGGAGGAGCGCGCAAGGCAAGAAGCAGCGGCCAAGCGAGCTGCCGACGAGCAAGCTCCTGATGGTGCACCAAAAGGAGAGACCTCTGGCGCTGTTGCTCCTCCGAGTGACGCTCCCGCTGCAGTTTCGACTGAGAAGGGGCCGGACGTTGTGATGGTAAACACTTTTTTGTTCTTCTTACCTTTTTCATGGCTGAATTTGTTTCTTAGGACGATGAGTCTGCTTTACTGGCTCAAGCCTTGGCAATGTCGATGAATGACGCGGTGGGAACTTCTGGTACCAGCGCCGATGACACGAATATGACTGAAGCTGTGGGAGAAGATCAGGACCTCGCATTCGGTACGGTCTTTGTTCTTTCTTCGTTTCTCTTTGACGAACTTCGGCGTGTGCAGCACTCGAGATGTCCATGCAAGGCGAAGGCAGCGAAGGTGACATGAACAAAGTGTTGGGCGATCCGAGCTTCATGAACTCTATTCTGGCCTCGGTAAAGCATATACTTACTGCATGCTCATCTCACAATTTTGGTCTTGATAACAGCTCCCTGGAGTTGATCCGAATGATCCGTCAGTGCGAGACGTTTTAGCTGCACTACAAGCGGAGGAAGAGGTAGAAAAACTCCCTCTTATGCTAGTTCTCATTAGAATCATCTGGCAGGAAGTACGCAAGCAGCAGAACGACTCCTCCGAAAAGCATTGATTAATTGGAAATGGTGATCTCCATTTGTTACTCAAAGCTAGAATCAAGCTAGAACTTTTCTTGTCAAATCCTCGCTTGGATACAAGGATGGGTTTTTCCTCTTAGATGAAGATCATATTAGCTTATGAACACTGGAAATGTCTTCTTAGATCATAGATTAACACTCTTTGTCATGAAGCATCATCTTAGATCATAGCAGCTTAGAACAAAACTAAGTGTCTTCTTAGATCAGAGCAGCTTAGAACAACTCTTTTTCATGAAAGTATCTTCTTAGATCATAGCATCTTAGCACAACACTCTTGAAACTAATCCCAAAATTCGTGAAAAATCGTGTCTAGTCGACCTCCTCCATCTTGCTTCCCTCGGCGTCCGCGCCCTCCTCCAGCGGCGGCATGTCCACATCCGCGTCCGCTCCAGCACCAACATCGTCGTCAATGCTCAGCCCCAGCTTGAGCATCCGGTGGATCCTCGACCCGAAAGTGTTTGGATCGTCCAGGCTGAATCCCGACGTGAGCAGCGCAGTCTCGAACAGCAGCAGCACCAAATCCTTCACCGCCTTGTCGTTCTTGTCCGCGTCCGCCCGCTTCCTCAGCTCCTCCATGATCGAGTTGTCCGGGTTGATCTCCATCGTCTTCTTCGAGCTCATGTAACTCGACATGGAGCTGTCCCGGAGCGCCTGAGCTTTCATGATCCTCTCCATGTTGGCGGTCCATCCATACTCGCCGGTAACCAGGCAGCACGGCGAGTCCACGATCCTGTCCGAGACCACCACCTTCTCGACCTTCTCGCCCAGGATGTCCTTGATCACCTTGCACAGCCCCTCGAACGCCGCCTTCTTCTCCTCGAACTTCTTCTTCTCGTCGTCCGTGTCCTCGAGCTTGAGCCCCTCCTTGGTGGCCGAGACCAGCTTCTTGCCGTCGTACTCCTTGAGCTGCCCGACCGCGTACTCGTCGATCGCGTCCACCATGTAGAGAACCTCGTATCCTTTGCGCTTGAGCCTCTCCAGGAACGGGGAGTTCTCGACCGCCTTCTTGCTCTCGCCCGTGATATAGAAGATGTCCTTCTGGCCCTCCTTCATCCGGGTCACGTAGTCCTTGAGGCTCGTCATCTCGTCGCCGCTCTTGGTCGAGTGGTAGCGGAGCAAGTCGGCCAGCTTCTGCCGGTTCTGGCTGTCCTCGTGGATCCCCAGCTTGATGTTCTTGGAGAAAGACTCGTAGAACTTGTTGTAGTCCTCCTTGTTCTCCGCGATCTCAGCGAACATCTCCAGGCATTTCTTCACCAGGTTCTTCCGGATCACCTTGAGGATCTTGTTCTGCTGGAGCATCTCGCGGGAGATGTTGAGCGGCAGGTCGTTCGAGTCCACCACTCCCTTGACGAAGGCAAGGTACTCGGGGATGATCTCCTCACAGTTGTCCATGATGAACACCCGGCGCACGTAGAGCTTGATGTCGTTAAGCTTCTTCCTCGTGTCGAAGAGGTCAAAGGGAGCCCGCTTGGGAACGAACAGGATAGCCCGGACTCGAGCTGCCCCTCCACTGCAAAATGCTTCACAGCCAGATGGTCTTCCCAGTCGTTTGTCAAGCTCTTGTAGAAGGCACCATACTCCTCCTTGGTGATCTCATCGGGCTTCCTCATCCAGATCGGCTTCTGGGTGTTGACAAGGCTCCACTCGTGAGACACCTCCTTCACGGTCTTCTTCTTCTTCTTCTCCTTCTCCTTGTCTTCGTCAACCTCCTCGATCTTTCCTTCCTCATCGTCCTTCTTCTCTTCCTCCTCCTCGTCATCCGAGATCTCCTTCTCGGTCGTCTTTTCAACCCAGACGGAGATGGGATAGCTGATGAACTCGGAGTGCTTCTTGATCAGATCCTTGAGCCTCCTCTCCTCGAGATATTCAAGCTGGCGCAGTATGAAAAAGTTTAGTCACAGGGATAAAGTCTCAAACAGCAAAAACACAAAAACACACCTGATCCTCCTTGAGATAGAGAACAATCTTCGTTCCACGTCCCAGCCTCTCGCCAGTGGTGTCCCGGGTCACGGTGAACGAACCACCGGCTTCAGACTCCCAGATGTACTGTTCGTCATCGTTGTGCTTGGTCGTCACCACGACCTTCTCGGCCACCAAGTAAGCCGAGTAGAAACCAACACCAAACTGACCGATCATGGACACATCGGCGCCAGCGGCCAAGGCTTCCATGAACTCCTTGGTGCCAGACCTGGCAATTGTGCCGAGGTTGTTCACGAGATCTAGAAAGAATGAGCATACAAGTAAGAACTCCGGCTAGGAAGAACTGGAAGCTAGAAACTTACCGGATTTCGTCATTCCAATACCGCTGTCGATGATGGTCAGGGTCTTGCTGGCCTTGTCGGGGATGATGTGGATGAAGAGCTCCGGCTGGCTCTCAAGCTTACTCTTGTCAGTGAGGCCTTCGAAGCGGATCTTGTCGAGAGCCTGGAGTCACAGCGGCGCAGCATGAGAAGAAGAAAGAGTTTGACAAGAACTGGAAGAACAAGGAGGCGAAATACTCACATCCGAGGCATTGCTGATGAGCTCCCGCAAGAAAATCTCCTTGTTGCTGTAGAAAGTGTTGATGATGAGACTGAGAAGCTGGTTGATCTCAGCCTGGAACGCGAAGCGCTCGACGTCGCCTTCCGCCATAGCTAGCTCTCTCTCTCGCAAAATCTCACAAACGATCAAAGCAACCCTACCAAGAGAAGCCGCTCCTTGAATTTAAGCTGCTTAGGCCAAGGACAGCCGTCCGATCGTCCATCAAACGGCCATTCCAGGTCCTTCTAGAGCCTTCTCTTTGAGAGACCTAAAACGCTGGTGTATATTCTTAGAATCTCCACGCCCTAGAAGTATATACTTACTCTTTAAACTTGTACGAGACCAAGAAGATGACCCAGTTTGCAATGCCCAGCGCGGCGAGCAGCCAAAAGAAGTAATCCAAATGCCCATTGTTGAGATCTCGCGGGATCCATCCTTGCTCTCCAGTGATGCTCGACGTG
Source organism: Selaginella moellendorffii (assembly GCF_000143415.4). NCBI lineage: Eukaryota > Viridiplantae > Streptophyta > Lycopodiopsida > Selaginellales > Selaginellaceae > Selaginella > Selaginella moellendorffii. The sequence continues at coordinate 570,044 of NW_003314274.1, forward strand.
ATGCCCACCAGGAATCCGGAAAGAAAACTCCCCACCGACGATGAGAAGAACGCCATGGCCGCGGCCACAGTTCTCAAGTTCTCGGGAGCTTGATCATAGAGAAACTCGATCAATCCCACGCAGTAGAAAACTTTCGAGCAGCCAACAAGCACGAACTGGGGGATTTGCCACAAAACATTGATCTGAACTCGCTCATTGTGGAAACCCGCGAGACGATTTGCTTCCAGCACCGCCGCACACGCCATAGCCGCGGTCATCATGACAAGCCCGGCTCCCCATCCTCTGGAACAACGTAAAACCTCGCGAGTTCCCCGTCGCTCGACGCATCATCGGGACCAAGACTCGATCGTAGACGACCATCCACACCAAAACGCTGATCGGATCGAACGAGTTGAGCGATGCCGGCGGGACGCGAAAGCCGCCAACTATTGTGTCCATGAGCGCGGCCTGCTCGACAAAGAGCGAGAAAGTTTGCGTTTTCATTGTCTCGTACACCACCGATCCGAGCCACACCACCAAAATCCCCGCCAAGTTGGAATGATCACCCTTGTGAGATCCACGCTGCAGGAGCCTGGCGAATGGGTTTCCTGTCAAGCTGGGAGCATATCGATAGAACTTGGCGCCGCTGGAAAATACCATGATCCCGAAAAGAATCACCCCCGTGCAAACGAAAAGAGCACTGCTAAAACCCAGCCGATCTCCGATATACACCACTCCCACCACTGCCAGGAGAAGACCCAGGGACGTGCTAAAGTTACTCCAATTGAAATTCAAGAACATTGCATAGCAATTCTTTGCAGGAATTTCCAGCAATTGGGAAGGATGCTCATGGAGATTCAAGTGCCTAGTCGCAGAGAAGGAGGAGCCTGGCAGTTTAGGTCCAAGACCACATGCTAGAGGCAAGATTGAAGCCATAGCAAGAAGCAAAGAGTGTGCAAGCAAGTCCAAGACCAAGAACCAAGTTTTGGGTAGTTGATTGATGAGTTTTCATATGCTTTTCTCATCAGCTTTCCATGCTCATCATCTCAGACTAGCTAGGCACGATTCAGGCTTAGATTCAGACTGGAATCAGCCGCCTGATCGTGAGTGGGAGTGTTAGAGGTAGAGATGATGTGGCAGTAGTTATGCCCACGTGGCAGTAGCTTTATGTATATGTACACAATCATATACAGTTATATATATACAGTTCTTCCTCCTCGTGTGCGCATCTCTCCGCTGCTAACAAGTAATCCAAGCTCCCGTCCTCGACGAATTTCTCCCCCTGAGCATGCAAGATTAAAGGATCTCTGCGAGATCTTTCTTCATCTTCGTCTCCATGGCAAGCCATGAGACTTGGAAGATCTGGGCTATATTCTAATAGTATTCCAGTTCTTTTAGTGGTAGTTAAAAGGCTTTTGTCATGTGCATTGACTTCTTTAAAGTATTTTCTACTTTACCCTTAAAATACACTTGTTTTTTGAAAAATTTATATCTTTGATATAATCCTCTAAAAGAATGCTTATACTTGTGATTTAATTTACCTCACTTTCGAGCAAGTGGCTCTTTTCTTTCAATCATTTGTTCATGACATGTGTTATTACATGATGATAGTATGATTTTAAATTACACTTCGCTAGCTATTGAATTTGACCTAACAATGCACTTAAATCACGCTTTTGTGATCTGTTAGTGAAGGCTTAGTTGCAAAGCTTGAGAGGTGGTGAACTTACAAACTTAGGAAATCTCTTTGAGGTGGATGATTAGCAATGGAACTCAACATTATCATGTTAGAGTAAATCACCTAAAACCACAGATAGAATTAATTTGTTGTATAAATTTATGCCATTTTTAAGATCGATATCTCATTTCCATTCTCTCTTTTCACATAGTTATAAAGCATTAATGTCTTATCTACTTCATCATTTGTATGATTTATAGTCAAATTTTTGTTTTCCATTTCTTTGTCAAAAATTCTCCCTGTGATCAGGAATCCATTCATAAAGTTTAAAGCAACAGATCACATTGATGGTATTGCCAACATTTTAAATTGGAAAATGAAAGTTCTCACATAACTTATGAAAAAATGGATTTATGGATTACATTGGTTTTCATAATACTCATATTATAAAGGGAGAAAAGGCAAAAGCTAAAACATAAGATTTTGATAGTAAGGGTGAGATGGATATTGTAAATTTTGATATTAGGAATATAAAGTTCAAGGCATTATGGAATCTATGTTTCTGATTCTATTATTGCAAAGCTAGAATATAGATTTATAAAAGACCTATGGGAGTTATTTGAGAAAAAATACCAATAACTTACCACAACTTGGGTATCAGTATACTAAATTAAAGTTCTTTATCTAAAGCTCAAAGATAGAGAAATATTTTGTTTACTTCATATATATTTGGCCAATTTTTTAAAATCTGATCAAGATGTTTGTGAGGAGCAGAAGATCCTATACTTTAACCATTTTTTTCTAGAGAAGTATGACTATCTAATAGTCATAGTTGAGATTGTGCAACACTGAGAGTTATAGAAGAAAAGATTAAGTTGCATTTGTAATCATAATCAATCAAAACACCTACTTGCCAAAGCATTTCAAGTATTCTTAGAAGTGTTAGTGTGGTTGCCATAACTGCATACAAAACTAAAGCTTGAGGGAAGTACTCAATTTCCTTGTGATGCTAATAATTCTTCGAGTGATTTTAAAAAGGAGGTATCATGTATGATCACTGCAAAAAATGAGGCCATTAAAGCAAAACTCTCAAAAAGGACAACAGAATGCCTTGCGTTGATTAGTGATTATAAAATGATATTTACTTTATCTATTTCATAATTTTTTTTAATTCTTTGAGTGTCAATTCATGAGTAAATTGATCAATAAGGAGTGGTTTCAAAAAATAAGGGTAACTGATTGAATTTTTGTGGTTTTCAATAGTTAAAAGATAAAGGCATATAGTTATTTCTTTTAGAAATAATTTTATATTAATTATAAAAAATTATACCTCTGATATGATTAATAATTTATTATCTATTCTTTCATTGACAGACTTTCAACAAAACTTGCTGCTATATACTCCACGATTTTACTAGTGAGGTGATACTTATTAGATATAGAAAATATAATCTTTATAAAATATAACTTTCTATTGTATAATAAGATTTTAAAGTTTACTTCTAAGGATTTAAGAATCAATAATCTTCGAATTTTTTTTGTCAAAATACTTTTGGAGTTGGCACAATCAAATATAGATGGACTTTTGCAATCTAAACATTAAGTGGTAAACTTTATATGTTTAATTCATTAATGATTTTATTTATTATACTTCAATATTGTTTTGGAGAGTTAAACAATTTAGAGATGGAGAGCTATGACTGAAGTATCACCAAGGAAAAGCTACTCATTCTTAAGACTAATTTTGTGATGAATATTTATTACATGAATTTTTTGAATAATATGCTAACACATGGATAAAGTATAACTTATTATACACAAGAATAAAATGCTTTACTTGGGTAGTGAAATAATACAATAGTGGAAGAAACAAAAATCATATTAATAACAACAATATCATTAAATTCCCATTTAATAACATTTAAAAATTTTAAAAAAAATATTTAATCAAATATTCCTTTAGTTGCAATACTTAAATATATGAGTGCTTGGGATATAAGAATAGATATATTAATTAAGGTTTAATATATATAAGAATGGATGGACTAGATTCAATCCTAAATTGGCGATCCATATACTATATTACTATCGTTAGTGTATTATCTAGGTAGGGTAATACATGTATATATATATATTTATAAACCTTACACTATAATTCCTTCCAAAAGATGAAAAGGTGATGATAATAAATCAAATGGAACATCTAAAGCTTTTGCTAAGTGATTATAAATTATTATAAGAATCTAAAGTTCATATAAAACCATCAACAATATTGCTGACAACCATAATTAAAACAAAATCCAAAGCCATAGCACAAACATCAATCATTCACAGAATCTCAATGAATTAATTGCAACTTCATATATAATTGCCAAATGCTAAAACTAACTATGAAGCCATAATTTTGAACTAAAGCAAGGGACTTTGAGAACCATAATAGTCCATAAAGCACATTGCAATAAACATAACATCCCATCTTTAAATTTACTTGTTGATAATCCTTTAAGACCATCATTAACTCAGACTTACAACTATAAACAAAACTTATATTTGCATCTTCCCTTCGATTAACATTTGAGATCTGTATTAATTTAAACTCACAATTGTTGTCTTTGTTTAGCACCACACATGAGAAGTTAGACTCACTCCATTTGTCTTTCACATCCTCTTTAACCTCTTCTTGAAGGAAAAAAAACCTTTAAACCACTAACTCCATTCAAAATTTATTGTATTTATCCTCTCTATATTTGGCCTCACTCCATTATTACATCCATTTAATCTCACTATATTGGGGTTAAATGTTTCATTTAGACTTGCTATATTCATCCTCACTCCATAATTTATGTCATTTGTCCTTGCTCCACTATCGTATTTGCTTGTCCTTATTCCATTGTCAAAACTAGACTCCATCCATCCCTTTTACCCCCTCCTCCAAAGAAAAAAAAGTTTAAAGTGTCAGGGCAAAAATAAAGAAGTGAGAAAAAAGGAGGAAAATATATTGTGGAAGAAAAAAAGTGGATAAAGAAGCATTAAAAAAGAAAATTTCAGGGGAGAAAAAAAGAAAATATATTTAAAGCCTAGAGAATAAAAAATCTGCTATGATAAAATACTTTAGTTAGCATGAGATAAGGAAAAAATTCACACCACTTAACTTCCTCAACACACAATTCAACACTTGAGATAGAAAAATCAATAAATAATTTCACACTCTCAAAGGAACTTATAAACTGTCAGGAATCCCCCAATTCATACCACATTCCTGAATCTCGCTGGATTCCTGACTTACAGACCACATTCCTGATTCTCGAGACACTTCCCTATTCCTGACTCTCAAGACTTTTTCCCATTCCTAACTCTCTGATTTCCTGTACGATTCCTGAGTCTTGAGCCACATTCCTGATGATGATGTAGTGCTTCCTCGACCTCAACTATATTTAGGCTATCCTCGATCCAAGAGTGGTGGAGCTTCATCAACCTATAGTATATATGGGTTAGCCTTGTTCCATTTCTCCACAATTTAAATCAACACCAGTCTAGGCCTCTTCTTTGTTTCCATTAGTTTTTCTCTTTGTCTTTTGCATTTTCTAGTCTTGATCTTGTTGGGGGTCTTGACAGTAGCTTTTCTCTTTGTCTTTTGCATTTTCCAGTTTTGATCTTGTTAGGGGTCTTGACAGTTTGATTCAAATTGTTTTTCCTTTAGCTCGTTTTGATTGTTTGACTGCCTTTGCCTTTTTTCCCCCCTTTTTTCTTTCTTTCTGCCGATGGAGTCTCCAAGCCATCCTGATTTCTTTGCCGAAGTCCTTGCAAAAATCCAGTCTAAGAATACTGAGTTGAGGGCGACCCTTCTTCGCATGCAGCAGGAGCTTGCTTCACTTTCGGCTCAAGGATCCAGCAAAGTTCCTGAACCGAAGGTGAGTTTCCCGGTGAAATTTTCAGGCAAGTGTTCGGAGCTTCGCAGATTCCTGAACCAGATGGAGTTGATCTTCGCACTTCAACATCGGTGGTACCCCACTCCCGAGTCTCAAATCGGCGCGATTGGGACGTTGCTCGAAGGTGTAGCTTTGTCATGGTTTTCTCCTCTTCTGGAGAAGAGCATGAAACGGGTCGTGGTTCCAGAGCTGATGGATCTTCAATTGTTCAAAGAGAAGCTCGAAGCATATTTTGGCAAGACGGATCAGGTTCGGGCTGCTACCACAAAGATGAGACGTCTCTCTCAGGGGTCTTGTCCTGCCTCGATCTACGCTGCAGAGTTTCAACTCCTTGCCTTGGACACTCAGTGGGATGAGCGGGCCCTGATTGACCAATTTCGTTTCGGCCTCAACAACGGTGTCAAGGATTTGTTGCTCACCATGGAGGATCCCAAGGACCTGTCGGATGCCATCAACAAAGCTGTTCGATGTGACAATCGTTTCTTTGAGCGTCGTCAGGAAAGTCACCACGCCGCTGTTTTTCCGTCCCAGACTCAAGAATCCTAGCTTGAGTCTTCAGGGCATACTCCTGAACCTACTGCTCCGGTCCCGATGGATATTTCTGGTACTCCCCGACTCATCAAAGGGAAGTTGAGTCCTGCTGAGAAGCAACGTCGAATATCTCATAATCTTTGCCTCTACTGTGCTGATCCTAATCACAAAGTAGCTATGTGTCCCAAGAAGCCTCCCCAACTGCTCGAGTTCACTCTACCTCAAAATCCACCTTTGTTGAAATCAGGAAACGACCCTGTTCAAATAGAGTAGGAGCTGTTTGTTTGGACTCCCCGAATAAAAATCACTTTTCTTCTTTATCAAGCTCCTCATCACCTTTCATCAAAGCCACCACCAATTCCTGCAACTTCTGCGTCCCACGTCTCCTTTCTTTCACCAGATAATCAGGACTCAAGGCTCTGGCGCTACTGGACTCGGGTGCAACTTCCTGTTTCATGGACACGGACTTTGCTGCCCGACATCATGTTCCTCTTTCTTCTACCATATGGGATCTGAGGGTTGAAGGCATCGACGGGCATTTTGTGTCTCCATCTTCTGGACTTAGGGAAACGTTGCCCGTTCGAGTACACATCGGGTCCACCGTCACCGATATTGCCTTCAACATCATCAACAGCAAGTCCTCCTCTGTGGTGTTCAGTCTTCCTTGGTTCCAACTACATTAGCCTCAAATCTGTTGGAAGGAATTACAACTCATCTCTCCCACATCACCATCTCCCATGGCTTCCCCTGTTGTTCATCGAGTCCGAATCAGGAAAAGTTCCCTAAACTCAAATTGGGGTTCTGTTCTTGACTCTATGAAGTTTTCACCCTCTTTTTTTTCCTCTCCTCCATCTTACATTGGACAGTATCCTCGTCTCATCATTCCATTTAGTCGTACGCCTCCTCCTATCTCCACAATCACTATGAAAGAACTCCTTTATGAAGAATTTATTTTCCTTTTTGCTTTGCATGTTTCTCCTGTCAGTCTTCCTAAGAAGTATCATGATTTTGGGGATGTGTTTGACAAGAAAAAAGCTAGTGTACTGCCTATTCATTGACCTTATGACTGTCCCATTGATTTACAGGAAGGAGCGTCACCTCCGTGGGGGCCTATCTACGGGTTATCCCCGTCCGAGCTTAAGGCCCTCAAAGAGTACGTGGATGAGAACCTTGCCTCCGGGTACATTTAGCATTCGCAGTCCCCGGCTGAAGCGCCTGTCTTCTTTGTCAAGAAGAAGGATGGGAGTTTGCGGCTAGTCATCGACTACCGAGGTTTGAACAAGGTGACAGTTCGGAACCGTTATCCGCTGCCCCTGATCTTGGACCTATTGGAACGCCTCAGCGGTGCCCGCTTCTTCACCAAGATTGACCTCCGTGGAGTATACAACCTGATCTGGATCCGGCTTGGTGATGAATGGAAGACTGCGTTCTGAACCCACTATGGCCACTTCGAATACACTATCATGCTATTTGGCTTGACAAATGCTCCAACAGTTTTCCAACACATGGCGAATGACGTCTTTCGGGAGTTTCTTGATCAGATGGTGATTGTCTACCTTGATGACATCCTCATCTACTCAAAAACTCAAGAGGAGCACGATGAACATGTATACAAGGTGCTAGCGAAGCTGCGGGAACATGGCCTATACGCGAAGCTTGAGAAATGTTCCTTCGATCAGCAGTCTATGGAGTTCCTTGGGTACATTGTCACTCCTGAGGGTATCACGATGGATCCTGCCAAAGTCAAGACTATTCTCGAATGGGAGCCTCCACAATCAATGTCAGATGTTTAGGTTTTCCTTGGCTTCGCCAACTTCTACCGCAAATTCATTATTCACTACTCTGATATTGTCCTTCCTCTCACGCATCTCACTGGCAAGGATGTTCCCTTCTCTTGGTCTGCTGCTGCCCAGCAAGCCTTCGACACACTCAAGGCGGCCTTCAGTTCTGCTCCCATCTTGATCCACGTTGATCCCTCACAACCTTTCTTCATCGAGGCTGACGCCTCCGACTTCACCATTGGTGCTATGCTGTCTCAACTCGGAGCGGATCACGAACTTCATCTGATCGCTTTCCATTCTCGGAAATTCCGGTCTACAGAGATCATTTACGAAATCCACGACAAGGAGCTCCTTGCCATCATGGATTCCTTTGGAGAGTGGCGCCGTTTCTTGGAGGGAGTGAGCCATCAAACAACAGTCTAGACAGATCACAAAAATCTCGAGTACTTTGCCACTTCCAGAGTTTTGAGCCGTCGTCAAGCAAGGTGGGCACAATTCCTGAGTCAGTTTGACTTTGTTATCAAGTACAGACCTAGAAAGCTTCAAGGCCTTCCTAATGCTCTTTCAAGGCGCTCCTATCTTAGTCTCAGGCCTGATAATCCTACCTTCGATCAATAGGATCAAGTTATCCTTGGTCCTAACCGGCTTCAAGTTATGGCAATTTCCCTGGCCCCTCAGGACTCCTCCTTGATGGATGCAATCAGAAACAATCTTCAATCCGATGACCTCGCCAGTGACATTTTCCCCCATCTTCAAGTTGGACACCCAGTGACTCCCGACTGCTGGCAATTTGACGAGTTCGAGTTCTTAGATGGCTTGTTGTACCGTGGGGAGCAGCTTTACATTCCTGAAGGTGATGCTCAAAGGTTGGTCCTGATGGCGTACCACGATAGCCCGACTACTGGTCACTTCAGCATCGCAAAAACCTTTGAGCTGGTTGCACGGGACTTTTGGTGGCCTCACATGGACGACTACATAAAAAATTTTGGCTATTTTTATCCCCATTTATCCCCTAAGGTTTTAAAGATCCATGTTACCTCCTGTGACACTTGCACCCGAAATAAAGTACCTCGCCACCTTCCTTCAGGATTGCTTCGTTCCCTCCCGGTCCCTTCAGGTCCTTGGAAATCCATCTCCATGGATTTCTTGAGTGATCTTCTGAGTTCTGGAAGCTTCAACAGCATTTTAGTCGTGGTGGATCACTTCACAAAGATGGCACACTTCCTGCCGTGTACCAAGGAGTTTTCGAGCGAGGACATACATTAGAACAATTCCTAAGGTGCTTCATCAACTATCATCAGGATGACTGGTTCAATATCCTTCCCCTTGTTGAGTTCTCCTATAACAACTCTGTTCACTCCTCTCTTTGAGTTTCCCCCTTCTTTGCGAACTCTGGCCAAAATCCCCAATTCAATCTCTCACTTCCTTCTCCATCTGAATCCTCTTATTCAAATCCCCGCTCTGAGACATTTGTCTCCAACCTCCAGGAAATCCACAACTCCATCTCCTTCCACCTCCATCGTGCTCAGGAATCTCACAAAACATTTGCCAATGTCCATCGTCAGGATTGTCCCCCTTACAATATTGGGGATAAAGTCTGGCTCCTCAGGCAAAATATCTCCACCACCAGGCCATGTCCCAAATTCGATTTCAAACTCCTCGGTCCTTTCCCTATCACTGCTATCATTAATCCTGTTACTTATCACCTTGCACTTCCCTCCTATCAAATTCACCGCGTTTTCCACTCCTCTCTCCTTGAGCCTTATATTCCCAGTCCTATTCCAAATCGGGTCATTCCTCCGCCTCCACCAGTGCAGTTCGAGGATGGGTCTGAGTACAAGGTTCAGGACATCCTTGATTCCAAGATCTCACGGTCTAAACTCTACTATCTGGTCGACTGGAAGGGTTATGGACCTGAAGAATGCACTTGGGAACCTGCGGACAACCTGATTCATTCTCCTGACCTTGTTCAGGACTTCCACCGTTGCTATCCTTCTCATCCCAGTCCTCATTCTTTTTCTCCATCTCCCGTCCCTCGCCGTCCATCTTATCCTCCTCTTCGTTCTCATTCACGTCCTTGTTCCACTCATTCTTGAGGAGGGGGTACTGTCAAGAATCCCTCAATTCATACCACATTCCTGAATCTTGCTGGATTCCTAACCTGCAGACCACATTCTTGATTCTTGAGACACTTCCCTATTCCTGACTCTCTGATTTCCTGTATGATTCCTGAGTCTTGAGCCACATTCCTTATGATAATGTGGCGCTTCCTCGACCTCAGCTATATTTATGCCGTTCTCAATCCAAGAGTGGTGGAGCTTCATCAACTTATAGTATATATAGGTTAGCCTTGTTCCATTTCTTCACAATTTAAATCAACACTAGTCTAGGCCTCTTCTTTGTTTCCATTAGCTTTTCTCTTTGTCTTTTGCATTTTCCAGTCTTGATCTTGTTGGGGGTCTTGACATAAACTCCTTAGTAGCAAATAATAAAATAAAGGCTCTCATTAACACTCATAACTGGGGATATACACTCAACTCGAAATTGTAACTAAAGTGACTTAACTTTTGGAACAAGGGAATACTCAACACTATAATTGATCAAAGACTCCACAATAAATTAAAAGTAAGATTCTGAGCTTCACATATATGCTCAATATTCAAATTAGTATAAGAAGGATAGAAAACACTCAACTTAATACCAGATTGAAAATGAACATTATAAGAGTTAGAAATGATTAATGTGCCAGGAGAAGGAAATATTCTAGATGAGAAAGGAACACTAGGAACATGAGAAGATAGCTTAAGTTGAGAAATAATTAAAGGCTAAGAAAAAGTAAAATGTAAAGAGAAAGGATAAGATGGCAAATTAAAAGATTGATGTAAAATCTCCAATTCATCTCTAAAATAATTTCCATAATAATCAAATTCTTCATCACAATCTAGAATTTATTCAAACTTGTAAACATTATTGTGAGATATAAATATCTAAGCCCCAAAGTGGAGCCATAAAAGTGCCCCATAATAGTAGTTGAAGTGGAAGTCCAACAAACATAAAACTCTTGTGACAGTGAGAAGAATGACTCCTCCCTAGAGCTTGTAGGGAGGCAGCCATGGCCACATGTTTGGACCAAACACTCTAACTTGGAAAGTTGAGCGCGAGAATGGATCTTCAAACGAAGTGCTCAAGGAATAATCATGAAGCAATCAGTGAATGAGTTTTTAAAGAGGAACATAAGAAAGACTAATACATGGCAAGTGTTGTGACACATGGAAGTGTCAAGAATGACTCTAAAAAAAACTCCAAGAAGGAGTCTGAAATGGAGACTAAAGAGTTTAAAAAAGAGTCGAAGATGAAGCCGAAATACTCTCGAGATGGAGTTTGAGGTGGAGTCTGAAATGGATCTGAGGTAAAGTCTAAAATAGACTGAAATAGAACCCAAAATGGAGTCTAAGATGAACCCAAGATGAACTTAAAATGGACTCAAGATGGATTTGAGATGGAGTCTGAAATGGACCCATGATGAAATTTGAAATGGAGTTTGAGATGAACTCGAGATGGGCCTGAGATGAAATCTAAAATGAATTCAAAGACTAAAATTCAGACCAAGATCAAATCTAAATCCAAATCCAAATCCAAATACTAATACAAACTATAGAGTGAAAACCCAAAACAATTATCCCCCAGAGGGGAAAAGGGAGCAAACAAAAGGGGTTTTAAAAGTATAATAGGGAAAGTGTGAAAGTTCAATTCCAAAAAAACTAATTTGGCCTGGCTCAAAAAACCTATACCCATGTGATATAATCAGTCCAAGGATAAAAACCCAAACCCCCTCTGTAAGTGATTTCGACTAGTCCAGCTCATAGTAAGTCCCGTGTGACTTACTCATTTAATATCGTGACAAGAGCTTTGAGTTGCTACGACTCTAGAGGAGAATTTTTGCAAGAATTGATAATCATGTAGAGCACGGCTTCCAGCAAACCCTTGAAAGTAGAAGTTTCTAGGAGCTCCATCAGCCGTCCATGGCTCCCCATGGCGACGAAGACGAAGAGAAATCTCTCAGAGATCCTCTACTACTCCCGGATGAACAGGAGGAAAAGCTCGTCCAGGACGGGAGCTTGGATTTCTATGGATCTCCAGCGGTGGCTTCCAAAACAGGGGGGTCTCGCCTCTCCACTCCGCCGGCCTTGCTCGTTTTCATGCTCTGCTGCTCCCTCTCGCTCTATGGGGTCTCTTACAACTTGGTCCTCTTCATGGTCTCCAAGCTCGGCCTCTCCAATGCGGCGGCGGCAACCCAGGTTAGCATATGGACAGGCGTTCACGACTTGTCCCCGCTGCTCGTCGCTTACGTCTCCGACTCTCACCTGGGAAGATTCAAGACAACTCTGGGTGGTTCGCTGATCTATTCCTTTGGATTGGCTTTGCTCTCGCTCTCGGTCCTGCTCGTCGAGAACAAAGTTCGTGTAACTTGGCTGTTTTTCGTGGCTCTCTACGTGATTGCTCTGGGGAAAGGATTTGTGGCGTCGCTACTGGCATTTGGAGCCGACCAATTTGATGGCAAAGATCCGGTCGAGGCCGCGAGGAAGAGCTCGTACTTCAACTGGTACTACTTTAGCTCATCCATGGGTCTTCTCCTCGCAGTGGTGGGTGTGGTGTATATCGAAGACCGGCTGGGTTTTAGCAGCGCTCTCTTCGTTTGCACGGGGGCGATTCTTTTCGGGATCATGATTTTTTCGAGCGCCACCAAGTTCTACCGATATGCTTCCAACTTGACAGGAAACCCATTCGCGGGGCTCTCTGATCATTCCAACTTCGCGGGAATTTTCTTGGTGTGGCTCGGATCGGTGATGTACGAGGCAATGCGAGCACAGACTTTCTCGCTCTTCGTTGAGCAGGCCGCGCTCATGAACACAAAAGTTGGCAGCTTTCGCGTCCCCCCGGCATCGCTCAACTGTTTCGATCCCATCAGCGTTCTGGTGTGGACGGTCGTCTATGATCGCGTCTTGGTCCCGGTGATGCGTCGAGGGACGGGAAACTCGCGGGGTTTTACGTTCTTCCAGAGGATGGGAGCAGGGCTTGTGGTGATGACAGGGGCTATGGCGTGCGCGGCTGTGCTGGAAGCAAGACGTCTCGCGAATTTCCACGACGAACGAGGTCAGATCAACGTTTTGTGGCAAATCCCCCAGTTCGCGCTTGTCGGCGGCTCCAAGGTTTTCTATTACGTGGGATTGATCGAGTTTCTCTATGACCAAGCTCCCGAGAACTTGAGAACTCTGAGCGCGGCCATGGCGTTCTTCTCAGCGTCGGTGGGGAGTTTTCTTTCCGGATTTCTCGTGAGCATCACGTCGAGCATCACTGGAGAGCGGGGATGGATCCCGCGAGATCTCAACGATGGGCATTTGGATTACTTCTTTTGGCTGCTCGTCGCGCTGGGCGTCGCGAACTGGCTGTTTTTCCTGGCCTCGTCTCGCAGTTACAAGTTTAAAGAGTAGGTATAATATGTTAAGAGTTTAAACGTTCTATTCGGAAGGCAAATTTGTCTGCTGCCAACCAAGACTGATCCTCCTGTCTCTTAGTTCTGCTGCTCGAATAAGTTATTCCACAGTTGTATCTTTGCCGCTGGGGTGCGTCTTCCAGCGCAATCCAGGGCCTTCCCAATTTCTTTTGGTGCAATCGGTGCATCAACCGTAAGGGTTAAAATAGGCCAGCAAATTCGTGACAAAACCTTGGCTGTGGCAAGAATTGGAATAAAAATCTGACCACTATCCTAGATCTTACATAACGAAGTCAGAGATCCTCTGATCCCCTGGAATATTCCTCGTATCTGCTATGGGGAGATTAAATTGATTAGCCAAGTGATCATGTAGAGAGAGAGAGTGGGAAATAAAAGATTTGTTGCCTAAGCAATATTTTCGAGGGAGTGATACTTTCTGTCTCACCTCAATAAACACTAAGTCTTTGAATAGATTTCTAGCAGTTCTTGTTGTTTGCTCTTGTTCTATAGAGTTAGTCTTTTTCATGTTTTCAAGCCTAGGCTCTCCAACCAAACAACATTACCATCACGACAAGTAACATGAATCACAAGAATATTTTAAAATATTCTTAAAATATTTTAACATGAATATGGCATGGGGATTTAATGTTGGAATGCCTTAAGGTTGAGAAGCTGGTCTAAGGTTTGCTCTTTGTTTATTTATGAGAAATATAGTGTAAGTGATGATGGATATAATGAAGGTTGTCATTAGGCAAAGATGCCAAATTATGAGATGAAGAAAGATTTCCTACTTTATATGGATTTTTAAGGTTTAAATCAACTTTGCACCTATAATTACCCTTAGTATGTTAAACATATGATATCATAAAATGAAAGTTGTCACTGGATGTTTATAACAACTAAAAAGTTGATTATTGCTAACTTTTGTTCCAGCTTACATAACAGCAATGACTATGATGGTGACAATGGTGATATTGGTGATCTTGGTGGATCAGAGTTGGAGGAACTTGCTTTGTTGGAGGCTGCAAACATTGGTGTTGCCCCTATGTAGCCAACTCAAGTGGCTCCACCTCCATCCTCATCATTTCTATCTGCTACTGCTCTACAGCAGCAATAGTCTTCACTTGCCTTTGCTCCATAGTAATAGTGCCTAGTGGTTCCACCGCCAACTTTTCTAACTCCACCACCACTATTTTAAGTTTCACCTCCATCTTTGCCATCATATTTTCTTCTGAAAATGTCTCCACTATGGTTGGGTGTGGAAGTTTACTGGGAAACTCAAGGTGTGGCCTCTTACCCACTTATTTCCCAAGTTTCCTATTGGCTCTTTGCTACAGTAGCAACAGTTGTGCCAGCCCACTCAAGTTCCCCTGTGTAGTGCTATGTCATCACCATCACATGGTACCAGCCAGCAACAAGAGGGCTGAAGCTTCCACTTGTGTTGTTGATGACACTAGCATCTTAGAGGATAGACTTGGTCCTAGCCAAAGCTTATCTAGCTAGGAAGCAAGAGCTACCTTCCCAACAGCATTGATAACAACAACAATAGTGATGTAGAGAGTCCCCACTTACTTTCCTACCACCACATCATGTCCTTACAACCTTTTCAAATGTTGGACTTGAAGACTATCAAGGATGCTCTTAAGATGATGCTCTAAAACTCTTTTAGAGAGCTTTTGAAAGAGTTCAACTCTTTTCTCTATGGAAGAGAAGTTGTTAAGAAGCTTAAAACACTTAAATATCAAGGTTTATTTCGGCTTGTGACTAAGAAAAATTCATGTGCTACAGTGCCAGTGGTAGAGGTATAACTTGGTGCTGGTAAGTGATGTAGCTTAAAATAAATTACACTTTATTTCCTAAAAGGATGTTTTAACTATAAATATTAAGTTACTCACAATTAACCCAAAAATCCTAGTTCAAATTGAAATAAATCCTATGGCTATCAAAATATATATGACATTATAGTTGTACAATTGGACCTCATATAAAAGAAAGATTTGGTTCTTCTCTAGAATACATTCTTGAAAGGTTTGACATACTATAGTTTTAGAATTTATAAACTAGTGGATTTATTAAGGGATTTTATTTTTAATCCTTTTGTATGAAATGATTTAGTTGTTGTACATATATATTTTATAGAGGATTGGCATGCTGAATGTTATGCTGAACCTTATAAATTTATGGTCTAACTTGCTGAAACATTCAATACTATCTCTTCCACTACCACATACATTAAAATTGGGAAAATTAACTAACACTAGATCATCCATTTTATACTCTATAAGTGGATAATGATAGGGGTTGTAATACTACTATTGTCCCACTTATATATGACCTAAGTATTCTATAAACTCCACTTAAAAAATGGAAGAATACTCTTTAAATGTTTATCCCATGACTTAGCATTAGTAGTTTATGGCAATTGTAAAAGTAAACTCAACTTTGTTGGCTATATTAAATCTTGATTATATAAAAGTTTATATAATGAAACACTAACAAAACTCTATACCCATGTAATATATGCATATGGAAGAGATGACAAATAACCGTCCTAGTCCAAATGCTAAAATTCATGATTATCCTTTTGAAAGTCTAAATAAACCATTCTATCAAACCATCTATTCGTAGATGATAAACACTTGAGAAAGTGTGGTGTATCTCTAGCTAAAACATCAAAATGTGAAATGCCTTAGCCATAAATATGGGATAAATATCCAAAAGAATCAATTCTAAACAAGAACATTGAAATATTACTTGATTTAGGAAGAAATATCCAAGAGAAGTTTCAAATGCACTAGTAAAAACATCAACTTCCACCAAATAAATCAAGTAATTAGAAGCAGTAATAATATATTTATTACCAATAATCAACCATTAGGGGTTTCAAATATATAATAGAGATAGTGGGTAAGTCAAGCATAACTAACCAACCTAAGGTATAGTTGTAACATACATAATCATGGGATGAGATTTGAATATATTATCATTGTGGATTTTTGAAATTTTAAAGGATAAATAGGGATAATATAAGCATTAAGAGCTCTTTTATTAAGCAATTGCCCCTTTTTCAGTTGACTTAAAGAGAAAGAGATAGAGTGTGTTATATCTGGTATTAAAGAAAATGATTCCTATTGATTAATGGCTACTTAAAATATACTATACTCTTAAGTAAGGTATATTTCTATTTGTAAAATTAAAATCATATATATTAGGCATTTATGAGTATGTTCTTTGTCTTGTAGGCCATTTACGAATGAAGGTATTTATCGTGGGATTATAGTATTGGTGGATAACTGGTGGCTTCTAAAATTGCAATCATATGTATTAGGCATTTATGAGTACTTTAATAATGAAGTGATTACAATATGATCAACCTCTAATAACATCTGAGAATCATGCAAGTACATATGACACTTTTCAAAACCCCAAACTATTGCTAAATACTCTTTTGTCATAGAGTAACTCATATTTGCTAATTGTGATGTACAATTGATGTATACAATAGGATGATACTAACTATACGCACTCATGTTTTTCTTGCATCAACACGCCTCTAAAATCCATATTAGAAGCATCCATGCATAAGATAGGATAAAACTAACTAAACACACTCATGCTTTTTTGTATCAATACACCTCCAAGACTAATAATGAAAGTATCCACGTACAAGATGAGTATATTTTGGATATGTTAAAATTGGAAGAGTTAGCAACTCCTTTTTAAGATCCACAAATGCCTACTCATAGTCCTTAGATAAAATGATAAATAATATGAACAACATTAACAACATTTGCAATACTGTATAATTACAAATAGCAGCAACCTCTATTCGAATAGGATTATCTTGAACACAAGTAGTAACACTGTTAACCTCCATCAAAATAGAATCATCTTTTACAAGAAGTGGAGTTAAAACATATGCAATCATAAATGGGAGAGGCAATATTTCATATTATTATGCAAGTTGAAGAGCATCATCAAGGATGGATAGGGCAAGTGCATGCATAAGTCCTTGATATGCATGCAAGGATCATATGCATAATCCTTGCACAATGATGAAGTGTTAGCCATAACATATATAATTTGATCTACTTTGACATTTTTTGGCCTTGTGTAGAGTAAAAGACTCTAGAAGTGAGTATTATAAATTATTTATTTGAGACTTAATTTGGTCCATCCATTCTTGTATGGCCTAAACCCTAATAATTAATAAATACTAAATTACATAATTGACTTATATAGCCTATGATGAAAATTATGCAATTATTAAAAGATATTGTCATAGTTGTTAGCATATCCAAATGTGCACTTGATGATGTTTAGGAAATGGCTTCAATTTGCAAGAGTGGTTACACTCAAATAATTGTACTATTGAAACACCATCCCTTGGAAATATATAAAGAACTTGTGTAAATGTTAGATATCATCCCAAAAATAATAGGTAACAAGTACTATAAATAATACACATCATCCCTAAAATTCCCATAGAGGAAATTTGATTAGACACAAGGATTGGCAACAAAAGAAAAAAGAGTTGCACCACACACTATGAACACCATTATGAATTGAAATTGCATCAATTGCTATGTTATTTTGCCAAAAGATGAACAAAAAGAAAATGAAAAAAAAAGAGAAGAAATGAAAAAGCTATAGGAATAAGAAAAACGACAATGTAAAAGTTAGACCTAAATAAAAAGTATAAATTTAAACACACTTTAAAGATAATTAGAGTTGCCCCTCATCTCACTAATCCACTAATGTGAGTGTATGGAAAACAAAAATATGCATATATAATTAACCTAAAAAACATAGCTTAAATACAGGAGCAAGTGGTTTGGATTGAAATTAATTTGATGGTTATCAAAATCCCATTATATTAATACTAATATATAACACTGTAACCATACACTTGAATTCACAATAACAATTTTTGGTTTGAATAAAATCTAAATAAAGTTTGTATATTAAATAATGTCAATATATAATTGAGTTTTGCTTTTTTTTTTACACCTAGCTTTAAAGAAATAGTAGTTTCAATTTCAAAAGCAATACTAGTGGAAAGTAATTATTGTGGAAGATATAATAGTTTCAAAAATAAAATTGTTTCCATTTACAACTTTTATCTATGAAAACTAGAATAAGTTAGAGCTAAAGAATTATAAATTTTATGAGCCCTTTTGTAGTGGGGAAAATGTGATTGGCTGTTTTGAATCAAGGATTTCTTAATTGATGAGTTGAGTGATAATTAATTCATGAGATGATTTACCTTGATAATTAATAATTTATACCTTAGTTAACTTAATAAATATTGATTTTTATTAAAGAGAAAATACTTAAAAGAAACAAGAGCAAAATATATCAATTAGTTTCAGGAGTCTTCTCTGCTTTTTTTCTTTTTAATGATAATATGGCTTTATACATTACTTGCCTTAAATTTTTTCATAGTTTTAACCATTGGAAATGCTTGGCACTATAAAATAATATGTATTTCTTTATGATCTATATATGAACTTGAAAAAGAGTTTGTGTTTCATATTTTTAACATATGAGCAATTTTAAGTGACTCAAAGTGTAACGTGCTTACCATTAGAATGATGCTTCTGTTAATATGATTTTAATTAAAATAATTTTATTGAAAGCAAACAAGTAAAAGATCTAAGTGCTTCAACAACAAGCCCAAGATTTGAATTCTAGGCATGTGGGACATTAGTGTTGTGTTAAAGAAAGGAGTTAGGCAAGTTAGTGCTTTAGATTTAGTGCTAAACACATAAAAATAAATTAGTAATTTATTCATTCATTCATTAACTATTTACACCCACCAAAAGCATTAGTAAACTATTTTTATGATCTTGTGAGTCATTTGTTCACTGAGCTCCTCCAGGTCTTCTACCACCAAGCCTTTTCCCTGCCTTTGGATTCATCAACCTGCCTATTGCCCCTTCAAATGCATCTTGGGTTGGAACCTCAACATGATCCTCATCTAGCCATCAGTGTTTGCAATGAGAAGTTTTATCACCCTTGTTCACTTCTAACTCAACTGCGCTGTGATTGCGAGCATGGTGTCAATAACTAAGGATTGACACTTGATCTCTATTTCTTGTAGAAATTCACAAATATCCTTGACCCAATATTTGCTTGCAAGAATTATATGTAGATCTAGACCTCAAGGGACCTGTAGTGGAGCATAGGTTTAACACATATTAACCATATGCTCTACATCTTCAACTTCTTTGTAACATATAGGGCAGAGGCAGATATCATGCGGCAATGGTGGTCTCAAATGACATCTAAGTTTTATTATCAATCTATGACACCCTGGTTTTTAGCTGGCCAAGATTCTCCAATTGCAGAGGTTGAAATTGTTATAGATTGTGAAACCAAATTGGCACCTTGAGTTGATGGTGCTTCATATAAATTCCAAAAAGGACACTATTGTTCATACATTGCCACAAGGTATTCCATAACATGTAATTGAATATGATTTGTTTTTGAAAATGGTGATATGGGATTTAAAATTAGAAAGATGAAATGGATAGAACTCAAATATCAATTATAGAATATAAAAAATTAAATATTAATTAGACAACTTTGTTTAACGTTTTATGCTCCAAAGGGCCAATGTTGGGAACAATGAGGCTCTCTTATGGAATTCTATACTCTCATGTCTTAAAATGGATAGTTGATAATTATGGAACATATTATGCATAACTATATGCTATATGCATGAGATTACCTAATAGGAAAAATGTCTTCTTAATGGTAAATATTTTTTTATTTTTCCTATGCCTCACAATAGGAAAATTTTCTTAATCTTTTTCGCCAGGAAAAATTTAACCATTGGGAAACTTTAACTCCCCATCTTTAACATTGGTTACCTCTAGGAATTTTTATGGGGTGATATATGTTATTTATGAATTTTGTTGGAGGTAAAACTTTTGGTGTATCAATGTAAGCTTGGATTGTGCTTAAAATTAATCTCAAGTTGACATTTTTTTCTAGAGGAGAGAAATTTTATTTCTTACTTCTCTTCTTTTGAGGTTGTCTAGAGTGCAATTGATTTTAGCATAATGATTATCTCATGATGATCTAGGATAGACAAATTGGAAGGGAAGAAAGTAAGTTACTTGTATATTAAGGATTTTCTTAAAAATTTCACTACAATATCTAAAATGTGTGAAGATTTCAAGAGAAGCCTAAGATACTTGGCATTCAATTCAACAATCCACTTTCCTGAATGCATTGTCAAAGGGTCAAGGCACAACAAGAAAAATAATATTAACTGCAAACAATATCTAGGATTTATTTAAGCCCATCACTAAAGGGCTCATTTCCAATCTTAGATTAAAGGAACCAACATCAAACTCGCAAAGGCAATTAGAATTATTATATCTATATGAGAACATGTTTCCTACTTTATTTTTAGTTTCTCTTACCTCTTACAATATGTTTGATGTATAGAAAATGCCCCCATAGCCTTAAGGTGACTTGGCATTCATGAAAAAAATTTATATTGAAGTCTACTAAGAAGTGACTTAGAGAGTTAGTCAATAAGGAAAACATACAATAGAGCCGTAACAAAAGTACTAAATTGGAATTGAGCAACTTTTTTATCATGCTCATGGTTGACAAATTTGCTGAAGTTATGTAGCACACTTGCAATGAATCTGGCATCTTGACATTAAATCCATGTGTCACAATTGACTTTGCTACTGCTTTAAGTAAATGCTAACCTTCAAGAGTATTGAGAGGTTGAAAGTAGAGAAGCTAAAGAGTTGGTTATATAGGAAAGGATCACATTATGACTCTTATAGATACCATCAGCTAGATGAACATCATTAATGTGCAGAACAGTAAGAGGTTAACACAAGTGGCTCTTGATTAAGTCCTTCCTAAAAGCTATGAACATTGCCTTTGGCCATGTTTAAACAAGAATCCAATGGCATCTGAAGAGTGTCTACTAGAGCCACATGTATTAGCTAGCACCTTTCTAAGAGATTCATGACCATTCTAAGTGGAAGAATTATTAAGAATCTGATGGGAAATTTCTCATTAGGATCTCCTATTAGGAAGTCCAGACTAGAGGGGGAATATTCTTATTGAAGTTTCCATATTATTAGAGAAGTCATGTTACAGAATTAGAATAGAGCCATTAGAAAAAATCTGACATGAAATTTCTCATTGGGATTTTCTATTTAGGAAGTCCAAACCAGAATATGGTTATTGAGGCATTACAAATTTATAATCCACTATCGCAAACCAGTATTTCATAATGAGGAATATTCCTATGAGGAACTCTACTAGTCCACTACTACACAGCTGGAAAACTATACATATGTCAAGGATATGCCATTCACATTTGCAAGAGGGGAATAAATATAAATTCTACCAAATCTATATTCATTGTTAGTGATCATGCCAAAGCTAAAATTGTGATTTGACTTCATTTGGAAAATTTCATATGAACGTGCAAACATAACGTGTTGCTTCTTTGCAAACATGATACCTTCCACGAGCTAGCAAATAAAATAATTGGTTACATGTTTGTTAACTAAGAAGCAAGATTAGCCTTGGTTTCTATGGTTTCCTCGAGGAGTTGTGAGATAAATTCTTGCTGACTTGGTCCACATGCTTACATTGCTGTCTTCCTTCCAACAATATCGTGGAAGTCAGATTCTGGGATGTACTCTTTAAACTTGTATCTGCGGGACGAGGCCAAGAAGAAGAGCCAGTTTGCGATGCCCAGCGCGACGAGCAGCCAAAAGAAGTAATCCAAATGCCCATTGTTGAGATCTCGCGGGATCCATCCTTGCTCTCCAGTGATGCTCGACGTGACGCTCACGAGAAATCCGGAAAGAAAACTCCCCACCGACGCTGAGAAGAACGCCATGGCCGCGCTCAGAGTTCTCAAGTTCTCGGGAGCTTGGTCATAGAGAAACTCGATCAATCCCACGTAGTAGAAAACCTTGGAGCCGCCGACAAGCGCGAACTGGGGGATTTGCCACAAAACGTTAATCTGGTTGCGCTCGTCGTGGAAATTCGCGAGACGTCTTGTTTCCAGCACAGCAGCGCACGCCATAGCCCCGGTCATCACCACAAGCCCTGCTCCCATCCTCTGGAAGAACGTAAAACCGCGCGAGTGTCCTGTAGCTCGACGCATCACCGGGACCAGGACTCGATCGTAGACGACCATCCACACCAAAACGCTGATTGGATCGAACGAGTTGAGCGATGCCGGCGGGACGCGAAAGCCGCCAACTTTTATGTCCATGAGCGCGGCCTGCTCGACGAAGAGCGAGAAAGTTTGCGCTCGCATTGCCTCGTACACCATCGATCCGAGCCACACCAGGAGAATTCCCTCCAAGTCGGAGTGATCACCCTTGTTAGATCCACGCTGCAAGAGCCTCGCGAATGGGTTTCCTGTCAAGTTGGAAGCATATCGGTAGAACTTGGTGCCGCTCGAAAAAACCATGATCCCGAAAAGAATCGCGGCCGTGCAAAAGAAGAGAGCGCTGCTAAAACCCAGCCGGTCTTCTATATACACCACACCCACCACTGCTAGGAGAAGACCCATGGAGGAGCTAAAGTAGTACCAGTTGAAGTACGAGCTCTTCCTCGCGGCCTCGACTGGATCTTTCCCATCAAATTGGTCGGCCCCAAATGCCAGTAACGGAGCTACAAATCCTTTCCCCAGAGCAATCACGTAGAGAGCCACGAAGAACAGCCAAGTTGCGTGAACTTCCTTCTCGACGAGCAGGACCGAGAGCGAGAGCAAAGCCAATCCGAAGCAATAGATCAAAGAACTGGCCAGTGTTGCCTTGAATCTTCCCAGGTGAGAGTCGGAGATGTAAGCGACGAGAAGCGGGGACAAGTCGTGGACGCCATTCCAGATGCTAACTTGGGTGGCGGCCGCCGCGTTGGAGAGGCCGAGCTTGGAGACCATGAAGAGAATCAAATTGTACGAGACGCCATAGAGCGAAAGCGAGCAGCAGAGCATGAAAACGAGCAAGGCCGACGCAGTGGAGAGGCGAGAACCCCCTGTTTTGGAAGCCACCGCTGGAGATCCATAGAAATCCAAGCTCCCGTCCTGGACGAGCTTCTCCTCTTGTTCGTCCGGGAGTAGTAGAGGATCTCTGAGAGACTTCTCTTCGTCTTTGTCGCCATGGGGAGCCATGGACGACTGATGGAGCCCTTGGAAGATCTGCGCTACTTACTTTGATTGCAAGGCTTTGCTGGAGACAATCCTCCTCACAACGCTTTAATCAATATCTTGGATTATCCCGCCAAAGGATTTGTATCGTCTTGTCTGAAAGGCCCCGTTGGGCCCTACCATTGTGCAATAATTTCTTTTGATCACTCAATTCTTGCAAACATTCTCATCTCTGATCTTGCTCGTTTTATGCTTTGTTACAACAAGAAAATTTATTCGCATCCTTCTAAAAGAATCTTTCCAAGGGGATTCGTAAATTTACAAGATGGGGTGACTTACTCGGAGCTGGACTCGTAGAAATCACTTGGAGAGGGAGAGAGCATCATCTCAGATTCTAGCATCTTGACAACGTTGTCCATGGTCGGGCGATCGTCTGGAAGTGGAGCTATACACATTGCCGCGATTTGGAGGACGCACTCCATGCTCTCTCGCGAGCCACCCTCGCATTTGCTATCAAATACCTCCTTTTGCTTGTTCTCCTTGATGAGCGCGTTCACCCATCCCACAACGTTGAGCCCCTTAGCCACGAATCCGGGGTCTGTGGGTCTCTTGCCACTGAGCAGCTCCAAAAGCACCACTCCAAAGCTGTAAACATCGCTCTTCTCGGTCACTCGTCCACTTTGCATGTACTCTAGAATGGAAAACAAGCGTTAGAACTTAAGCGCGAGTTCTTCGTTTTCTTGAGTTACCTGGTGCGAGGTAGCCAAAAGTTCCTGCGACGATCGTTGTCATGTGAGACTGGTTCTCGTTGAGGAGCTTGGCGAGGCCGAAGTCCGAGACGTGCGGCTCGAAGTTGGAGTCGAGAAGGATGTTGCTCGATTTGATGTCTCGATGGACGATCCGGGGAGAGCAGTCGTGGTGCAAGTATGATATGCCTCTCGCGGATCCAATCGCGGCTTTCATCCGGTGGTTCCAGTTTAAGGATGGCTTGTGTGGCTCTCGTTCTGCAAGGAAAAGGAGATTAGCACTTGCTACTGCTCTCAAAGAATGATTACCATGTAGGAGATCGTCCAAGCTTCCGTGTGATAAGAAGTCGTAGATGAGCAGCCTCGCGGAGCCGGAATTACAGTATCCTCTCAAGTTGACGAGGTTCCTGTGCTTGATGCTTCCCAGGATTTCTAGCTCTCTTTCGAACAAGCGCTCGGAGCCGAATCCACCTTTCGCAATCCTCTTCACAGCAAACATATTGCCGTCGTCCATCACAAGCTTGTATACCGTTCCAAATCCTCCACAACCGATAATGTCGTTCTCTCCCAGCAAGTTGATCTTCTTTACGATGTCTGCCGAGGTGTAAGGAAGATCTCCATGAAACAGCACGAGCTTGGCACCTGTTTAGACAAAAAGTGCTTTAGACTTCTTTCTAAGAAAAAATATGGGACTCACTTGAGGCTGACGTTACTTGAGCAAGGTGCTGTTTACTTCCAAACTTGTTGTAGAGAAAAACTCCCCAGAAACACAGGAGAACGAGGAACAACGAGATTGCCACCGTTCCAAGGGCGCTTATCCATAGTCCATTTGAGTAATTGGCGGTTTTCCTTCGAGGAGTAGCCACTACAGTTTGGATGCAATAAAAATCAGTAAGAAACGACTGGCACGTCAAAAGCTCACCACCATCGCCAGGAGTTAGAGCTGGCGCGAGAAAACTCCGGCAACTTGTGTTGACTTGAGCACCGCATAATCCCAAGTTGTCAAGAAATCTGTTGCACGAAACAATTAGTGCGTCGAAGCTGCAACACTCCGAAAACTTACGAGTGCTGCGAGAAATTAGAGAGCACTCCGTTACTAGGAATCTCCCCGATAAGTGCGTTTGTGGACACGTTTCTGCGACAAACGTATTAACTCATGAAAAACAAGTTGAAGAAACTCACAAGAAGACAAGTTGCTTTAGATCACCGAGAACGTCAGGCACTGATCCAGTCAGAGAGTTGCTCGAAACATCCCTACAAATGAGAATCCAACTCGTATCAACATTAAACAGGCTGCAAACTCGATTAGCTTACAGAATTCGTAGACTTGCGAGCCTTCCAAACTCCTTGGGGATTGTTCCACCGAGGTAATTGTTCTTCAAGTATCTACCCGAGGCCGTAAAACATGGACAAGAGACTTGGTAAAAACAATGGATGGAGAAAGCAAAAGGAAGAACTTACAAGGCTCTTAACCGTGTACAATTACCAAGCTCGGAAGGAATGGTACCATAGAAACTGTTGTGGTGAAGAGCTCTAGAAAACATCAGCAGTTAGTCCTACATTCTCTTCTTTGGAGAATAGAACTCACAGTCGAGCTAGTCTGTCGAGTTTCCCAAGCTCCGGAGAGATGGTTCCAACAAGTCGCCGGTATGGAAGGTTTCTACCTCGAAAGAAAAAAATTAACAAAAGAAAGAACTTGAAGAGAGAATCACTCACAGGCTCTTGACCTTGGTGGTTTGAGGATGGCACGAAACTCCAGTCCATCGGCAAGGGTGTGAATCGCTCTCAATCCAGTCGAGCAGCAGCGCGCCCGCCGAATCGTTGAGGCTCGCCTTGAACGCTAGCAATGCCTGCCCTGCGAATCATCCACGATCATCGATGGCGCTATGGCCTGTGAACCGATACTCTCATCATACCGTCAGGCGAAAGAGCTCCCACGGCACTGGAATGGATCCACAGCGCGGTGAAAAGCGCCGCCAAGACGCGCGATATTACCCTATCTTCTATCTGCCCAAATGGGAGTCATGGTGATGCTAGAGTAGAAATGCTAGAAGGTCTCACCAAAATCTCTCTGCGAGTCATGGCGATTGCGAGGCAATGCGCATTCTAGACGATCAAAGAATAGACGATCGCTCCAGCTATTCTGCAAACAAAGAATCAATCGATCGGTTCAATGCGCGAAAGAAGAAGAAATCGAAGCGAAGGAAAGTGAAATGGTCGAATTGACGCTGCGATGCGATACGATGCGCGAGCTCCTGGTAAATCGCGCAGCTTTTTTACTACTCCGGCGCAACAAAATCGATCGAGACAGAGGGTTTGAAAAAGTAAATGCGAGGTAAAAAGGAGGAGATCATTGGGAGAGATTATTCTAAGAATAATCTCGCAAAGTCGGTCGAAAGGGAGAAATAGATACGTTGGGCAACGACAACGAGAGAAGCTCCCAATCTCATATATTTTTACCTCGCCTTATTACGCATAGTTAACACCGTGGACATGACGTGGAACGGACAACAGTCTTCGGACACGGTGGCGTGCTGTGAGTGGAGGAAAAATTCCACTAACGGGGAGAGGTTTCAGGCTCGATTCCAGGCATCAATTTAGACAGCTAAAACACGTGCCCAATCACGTGCCGTCCACGTGTACCCATCCTCGCCGCTGGGGTTGCATTTCTTGCGTGCTTTAGAAATTTTGGAGCGCGCGTCCTCGATCCAGCAGCTCGTTCTGCCGCCCCGCCACATTTCATCGCACCGCAGCGCATCGATCGGGAGGCTTCTCTCGATCGAGAGCATTTCTAGGGATTGCTTCAAGTTTTCGTGTTCCGGAAGGATCGTGTTCTAAGCTCGCGCAGCTTCCTGGGGGCTTCCTCCAAGACGGCGTGCGGCATCACCGCCTACATTCCGCGTCATCGGTGGATGAGCCGCCCTGAGCAATCGGCGGGTGGAAGGTCAACGAGATTGTTTCGTTAGCGGGAGGGATCCCTCTCTTTTATTGCTGGATCGTTTTGGAATCAGGGTAGCCGTGGAGAAGATCCATCCATCGTTTGGAAAAAGACAGGTATCGGGCTTTGATCGGGAACATGGGAGTTTGCTTCTCGGTGCCCAAGCGGCGAAAACAGGATCCAGCTACTGGAAATGCGAAATCGCGAGTGAGACCGGCTGGGCACAACAGGAAGAACAACGCAATCCCTCTTGGGCTACGCACAAATTTTGGGTATGGCAGGGACTTTAAGAGCAAGTATAGGATCGGAAAGCTTCTCGGGCACGGTCAATTCGGGTACACTTACTCGGCGGTGGAGCTCATGACTGGAGACAAAGTGGCTGTCAAACGAATCGAGAAGAAGAAGGTGTGTGTGTGTGTGTGTGTGTGCCTCGATCGCTTGGTTTGATTGCATGTTGATCGCCAATCTCGTTGTCGCAGATGCTACTACCGATTTCCATCGAGGATGTGAAGAGGGAGGTGAAGATACTGGACGCTTTGTCAGGCCACGAGAATGTGGTCCAGTTCCATGCTGCTTTCGAGGACGATGAGTTCGTATATATCGTCATGGAGCTGTGCGAAGGTGGAGAGCTTCTCGATCGAATTCTAGCAAAGTAGGCTCTCGAGTTGCTGTTTTTCTGCCTGGGCTTATTCCTGCGTTTCTGATCGACAGGAAGGAAGGGAGATACACGGAAAAAGACGCGGCGGTTATTGTCAGGCAAATGCTGAGGGTTGTTGCTCGCTGCCACTTAAACGGTGTCGTCCATCGTGATTTAAAGCCAGAGGTAAGCAATTCTGGCATGCGTCGAGAGATTGATCGAGAAAAAACTTTACTTTTTTCCAGAACTTCTTGTTCAAGTCCCAGCAAGACGACTCTCTTCTCAGAGCCGTAGATTTTGGTTTATCGGACTTTATCAGGCCTGGTAAGCACCACGCATTGCACTACATCAATTCAGCTGTTCTCCAACTTGTCTCACAGGAAAGAGATTCCATGATGTTGTTGGAAGCGCGTACTATGTAGCACCCGAAGTACTGAAAAGAAAGTCTGGGCCAGAGTCCGATGTTTGGAGTGTGGGTGTCATCACATACATATTGCTATGTGGAAGGCGACCTTTCTGGGACAAGACGGAAGCTGGAATCTTCAATGAGGTAAGCAACCTTTCGATTCTAGCTACGATAAACGTTTTATTCTTCTCAACTCCAGGTGCTGAAAAGAAAACCTGATCTTCGAGAAAGGCCATGGCCATCCATTGGCTCAAGTGCCAAAGATTTTGTAAGGAAGCTCCTTGTGAAAGATCCCCGTGCCAGATTAACTGCTGCGCAGGCTTTATGTAAGTAGTTTCTCGGTCCGTTTGCGTTGGATGGTTTTCTCATTTGGATTCTTGTGCGCCTTACAGCTCATCCTTGGGTACGTGAAGGAGGCGACGCTCTGGAAATCCCGCTGGACATCTCTGTACTTTCGAACATGAGGGAGTTTGTGAAATACAGCCGGCTGAAGCAACTTGCCTTTCGTGTAAGTTAATCGAACGCGTTGTTCTTTCTGGACGTCATTTTGATGCTTGCTCTCCAGGCTTTGGCTACTACACTCGATCCAGAGGACATAGCAGCTTTGCGTGACCAATTCGACGCTATCGATGCTGATAAAAGCGGGAGTATATCACTAGAAGAGATGAAACAGGTATGTTTCTCTTTCGCTTCCTTTCTGGTCTGGCGGGAACCAATTCGAATCGTGACTTTCTTGACTAGGCTCTAGCCAAAGACCGTCCCTGGGACCTGAAAGAATCAATGGTCATGGAGATCCTACAAGCTGTGAGTAGCACAAGACCCACGTTGAGAGAATGTTTTTGTATTGAAATTGACCCAGCGCTGGTTTTGTTTTGCTACAGATGGACTGCAACTGCGACGGCCTTGTCGATTTCGAAGAGTTCGTGGCAGCAACGCTGCACGTTCATCAGCTGGAGGATATGGGCTCCGATAAGTGGCAGAAGCGTTCCAAGGCCGCGTTTGACCAGTTCGACGTCGACGGAGACGGCTACATTACGTCAGAAGAACTCAAGCAGGTATGTTCCGCGAAGAACCACGACTCTGGTCCGTCGACAATCGACGAATCTCTCAACTCGAAACTTGGCTTGCAGTACACGGGGTTGAAAGGGTCGCTTGGCACGCTCTTGGAGGAGGGAGATATCGATGGAGACGGGAGGATCAGCTTGGCCGAGTTCCAAAAGCTACTCCGGCAAGCAAGTTTGGGATCACGAAACTAACAGTAAGGTCAGGAAGAATCCTTTCCTTGGCCGCATTCTTTTTGGGTGGTGTATAGACTGAGGGACAGGCCCACGCTACTCACAGCAGCAGCAAAGCTGGTGTACAAATCAAAGGTTTTTAGTTTTTTGTCAAATTGTACAGAGAACGGGGACCATTTTTCCCATGTAAAACTTTCGCTGGTTACAAAGAGAAACAGTGGAACAAGAAAAATAAAGCCGAGTTTTTCTTGTCATGGTTTTACTTGCTCTCGGATAAAAGTTTGGACCTCGCCAACCTTGCCGGTGATCACGGAAGTTTCGACCATGGTAACTTTGTTAACGCAGTGAGAGAACTTGAATGGCTCGCCATCGATGCCCGGCTTGATTTCGGCCGCAACGTCGGAGCCTTCGAGTGTTGTCCGGGTTACTCGCAGCTTGTCCCTGGAATTTGGGAAACGAAGAGCTTCTAAGATAACTTGACTTGGAATGAAGTTTAAGAACGTACAGCTCCTTTTCCAATTGCTTCCGGATGAAATCGACCGAGTGAGCCGTGACTTTGTCACACTTGTTGCACACAATCAGCACCGGGAGTTTTCGCTTCACAACCAGTGGCTTGGAAAGTACCTCGTAGAGATATCTACACGAGAAAAAGGAGAAGTTTTTATCGACTAGGAGTGTGTCACAAGTTACTTACTCGGCAGTGGATCGGACATTTGGAACAAAGTCTAGAGCGTCAACCATGAAGAGAATACCTTGAGCTTTTGGAAGATAGTCATCAAGAAGCGGCCTTAGCTTAGGATGTCCCGGCAGATCAACAACGTGAACTGGTTTGATCTTTCCACTCTGAAAAGGAAAGTAGAGAAGAAGGAAAGCTTAGGTTTTGCAAGTTCTCGCTAGAATTTCTACCTTGGAAATCTCTGAGTGGAGAAGGAAAGTGTCTTCGTTTGGCACCATTGATGTAACAGTTCCTTCGTAGAGCGATGCATCACGAAGCTGTGAAAACCACCAGAACAAAGTCTATAATCTTCTAGAAAAAAGTTTCGAAGGAGAATTTACCTGGTAGAAGAGCGCAGTCTTTCCAGATCCACTAAGCCCCAGAATCACGATCGTGTTGCGCTTCTTCCGCCTGAGCGACGCCACCAGCACTGATCAAACCGAGTAAAGAGTTCTTTCGAGTTCACAAAAGAATGGCAAGATCGCAGCATACCCGAGACAAGAAGCAAGAGTGTGACAAGAAACACCGCCGCAGTAGTGTAGAGTGCCGTGTCCGCAGAGAAACGCCGCAGCTCCACCTGCGCCATAGCTGGAGGGAGAAAGAAAACCCTAGTCTATCCGACGTGGCCGAGACAGGAATATGCTAAAACGCCATTTGGAATATTCTCTGTATTCAAAGTCTCCTTCCAGCTTGGTGTCCCATTTTGTTGATATAGTCCATCTCGTTGATATAGTCCCACATAGTACACGTCTTTCCCTTGAAATTGGATGTATAAATCCAGAAGCAAATCTTGCTTGCATCTTGTATGATTCACTATCATGGCAAAGAAGCAAAAGTTTGTGTCACTAGCTACTATCTTGGCGATCATATTGACCATGGTTGATCTCCAAGCGAGAGCTTCAATCTCAGTTCACGAGGGCGACCTTGCGGATCTCTCATGCTTCAGCGCCATCTTGAGCATGAATGGGGACGCCTCGCACAAATCCAACTGGTGGCAGTTCCTCCAGTACTTGCAATCCAGCAGCGACAAGGCCTTCCTGGGGTACATGGTCTCCAACTTCACTGGCCAGAGCAGTCTCACAGCAGAGATCCGCGGGAAAAGGGGACTCCTGTCCACCAGGAACGCTTCCCTCATCGAATTCCACTCGGTCTCCAAGATCAATAAGCTGGGAAGCATGAAGATCACGATGTGGGCTTTGGGATTCCTCTGCCTGGATGAGGCTCCAAGCTGCGTCAAGTTCACACCCGTGGTGCTCCAAGCGATCCCTGGTTCTTCCCCAAGCAAGCTTGGGTTTTTCAGCTTGTGGGAAGAGCAGGACGGCGGGATCCTGGCGAACTCGGTTGCGTCCAAAGTGCTGACCCTCGAGAATTGGATCATGAGCAAGGAGAGTTTGAGTGGAATGAATCTGAGAAGCCTCGACGCCAAGCTCGATCTCTGCAAAAACTTGGAACTTCATCCAGCGCATGACAGGAGCAACCAGGAATTATTGGGAGATCTTGATCTGCGGAGCTTCGACGTGAAAACAGCCCCGGAAGCCGCGGGATTCAGGCTCAACGAGAGGGTGACAAGCATCACTCGACCAAACGGGCGCTTGTGTTTGCTGGGGATCGATGACAACACCACCGGATCATCTTTTAATTCCTCGTTGTCCTTCGACTTGCGAACCACGACGACACTGGTAGAAATCCTGGGCTCTTTCATGTCTCAAGTCAAGAGTTCTTACATCCAAGCACAGAGCTCGGCGCTAGATCTCGAGCATCCCGGCACCGATTTCTGGGTGGCCGCGGTTGCGCTCCCCGGCTCACTCATCGCGGTCGTAGCTGCGGCGCAGCCTTTCATCAACTTCCAGCTCACGTTCTTCCGAAACTTGGTGAGATCACAGGGCTGGAAAACGGCACTTCTGTGTGTCAGTAACTCCGTGCTCGCTCTCGGCTCGTACTCGGCGATCATCACCGTGACTCCAACCGAGATCCAGAGGCAGGAGAAACTGAGGACCTGGGGATTGCTTGCAGACCAGGTTCCAATCACGACCCGTGGGCTCCAAGTTTTGGTAGTGGTCAAGGGGGAATCAAGTTACAGATCGGACAGCCTCTTGCTTGTGTGGTGTTCCACTGCCGTGCTTGTTCCTGTCATCGCCTGGATGACGTTTTACAGGTGCAAACAAGTGTTTTACGTGAGGAGGATGCTCAAACTCTTGGCTGAGCTGGAGCCTGAACGCCACGACGCCGACGAAAGCAATGACGAGAGACTTGATGACCTGCGAGCCATTGAGATGGGTTCCGTGGAGCAGCAGCAACTCGAGAAGAGGCTTGCAAAGATGAACGCCATGCCTGGGACGAGCATGGTGACATCTGTTAAATCACTGGCTCGCCAAAGACAATCCTTAACACGTAGGACGAGATCTAACTTGTAGAATATTCTTCAAGCTCCTACCCTCTCGAAATTCTTTGAACGGCTTCTACAACTGCTGTGGAATCTGCTAACCACCAACTGAATGTGGTATTTGCTGGTACGACTGTTGAACTAGAACTTTTGACTTCAGAAAAACAAATGCATTTTCATCAAAAAAAATTCCAAGGCCACTACATTTGCTGGGCAGTACGAATTATAATTTCTCAGATTGTGCCACTGTGCCATGCTCAACGGCATGGCTGTATTTTTTTTACTTCAAAATTGAGTTTTCTTACTTCAAAATTGATTTTTCTCTCTTCAGATCTGATTATCTTCCCTAAAAAATTAATTTCTCATTAGGGTGATGGCTTTCCCTTTCCCCTCGCCGCCGCCGCCGCCACATGAAGTGGGATTGGAGGAGGCAACGTTAATCAAAAGGGGAAGAGCTTTCAGGCCCGTGCCAGGGGATCTAGCTAATGTAGGGGCGTTTGCAACATGGGTCCAGGAAAATCTCCCCTTGGTGCATGCCATTCTTGGCCCCTTGCAATGATCCGCTTCCTCGTGAGTTCGCTTTGAAGCTCGCCCAGTTGAAGGTAAGGGTTTGTTTGTGCTGGTTGGCTGGTTGCTGTGTGCCTTCTTTGCTGACTATCTTATGATACAGTGCCCCAAGTGCCTCAGGAGGGGCTACCGAATTTGGTGCCCTTCTCGGATGTGGTTTGCGACTTCACGCTTCCGTTCAGAGGTCGAGACGGCCTTGTGCAGAAGCTTGCAGAGACGATTGACGACCTTCACAACTTTCGCATCTACTGGGATTAACAGAGAGCAGGCGGAAGACTCGATTCCTTTTAGAGACTGGAGAGGCGCTTAAAGGCAATTTGTAATTTCAAAACCAAGAAAATAATTCATTTGTCTTTGAATTCAATTTATTTCTTCTCCAAAAAAGACTTTGCAGGCACCTCCCTGTCAATTGTTGCTAACTAGCTTTGCATGCTTGCTTACTTGCTTCTGCTGATGCTGCACACGTCCAGAATTATAGCCTTGTCCACCACTGTTGGAGTCTAGGAAAATTTACCATTGGTCATTTTTACCCCTTGTGGCTGGATGAAGATTGTCCAGTTGCAAGGGCGCAATGATGTGCTTCCTCATGAGTTTGCTATCCATTTGCGTGAAGCCAGATTGTCCAGTTGCCATGTATCATCGTTGGTGTCCCATTTTGACTCACCATCTCTTTGATATAGTCCCACATAGTACACGTCTTTCCCTTGAGATTGGATGTATAAATCCAGAAGCAGTACCTCAAATCTTTGCTTGCATCTGGTATGATTCACTATCATGACAAAGAAGCAAAAGTTTGTGTCACTAGCTACTATCTTGGCGATCATATTGACCATGGTTGATCTCCAAGCGAGAGCTTCAATCTCAGTTCACAAGGGCGACCTTGCGGCTCTCTCATGCTTCAGCGCCATCTTGAGCATGAATGGCGACGCCTCGCACAAATGCAACTGGTGGCAGTTCCTCCAGTACTTGCAATCCAGCAGCGACCAGGCCTTCCTGGGGTACATGGTCTCCAACTTCACTGGCCAGAGCAATCTCACAGCGGAGATCCGCGAGAAAGGGGGACTCCTGTCCACCAGGAACGCTTCCCTCATGGAATTCCACTCGGTCTCCAAGATCAATAAGCTGGGAAGCATGGAGATCACGATGTGGGCTTTGGGATTCCTCTGCCTGGATGAGGCTCCAAGCTGCGTCAAGTTCACACCCGTGGTGCTCCAAGCGATCCCTGGTTCTTCCCCAAGCAAGTTGGGGTTTTTCAGCTTGTGGGAAGAGCAGGACGGCGGGATCCTGGCGAACTCGGTCGCGTCCAAAGTGCTGACCCTCGATAATTGGAGCATGAGCAAGGAGAGTTTGAGTGGAATGAATCTGAGAAGCCTCGACGCCAAGCTCGATCTCTGCAAAGGCTTGGAACTTCATCCAGCGCATGACAGGAGCAACCAGGAATTATTGGGAGGTCTTGATCTGCAGAGCTTCGACGTGAAAACAGCCCCGGAAGCTGCGGGATTCAGGCTCAACGAGAGGGTGACAAGCATCACTCGACCAAACAGGCGCTTGTGTTTGCTGGGGATCGATGACAACACCACCGGATCATCTTTGGATTCCTCGTTGTCCTTCGACTTGCGAATCACGACGACACTGGTAGAAATCCTGGGCTCTTTCATGTCTCAAGTCAAGAATTCTTACATCCAAGCACAGAGCTCGGCGCTAGATCTCGAGCATCCCGGCACCGATTTCTGGGTGACCGCGGTCGCGCTCCCCGGCGCATTCATCGCGGTCGTAGCTGCGGCGCAGCCTTTCATCAACTTCCAGCTCACGTTCTTCCGAAACTTGGTGAGATCACAGGGCTGGAAAACGGCACTTCTGTGTGTCAGTAACTCCGTGCTCGCTCTCGGCTCGTACTCGGCGATCATCACCGTGACTCCAGCCGAGATCCAGAGGCAGGAGAAACTGAGGACCTGGGGATTGCTTGCAGACCAGGTTCCAATCACGAACCGTGGCCTCCAAGTTTTGGTAGTGGTCAAGGGGGAATCAAGTTACAGATCGGACAGCCTCTTGCTTGTGTGGTGTTCCACCGCCGTGCTTGTTCCTGTCATCGCCTGGATGACGTTTCGCCGGTGCAAACAAGTGTTTTACGTGAGGAGGATGCTCAAACTCTTGGCTGAGATGGAGCCTGAACGCTACGACGCCGACGAAAGCAATGACGAGAGACTTGATGACCTGCGAGCCATTGAGATGGGTTCCGTGGAGCAGCAGCAACTCGAGAAGAGGCTTGCAAAGATGAACGCCATGCAAGGGACGAGCATGGTGACATCTGTTAAATCACTGGCTCGCCAAAGACAATCCTTAACACGTAGGCATTCACGCACGAGGCAAAATGCGTAACATCGAAATCTAACTTGTAAAATATTCTTCAAGCTCCTACCCTCTCCAAATTCTTTAAACGGCTTCGACAACTGCTGTGGAATCTGCTAACCACCAACTGAATGTGGTATTTGCTACTGCTTGCTTGCTGAATGCTGGTACGACTGTTGAACTAGAACTTTTGACTTCAGAAAAACGAATGCATTTTCATCCAAGGCCACTACATTTGCTGGGGAGTACTAATTATAATTTCTCAGATTGTGCCACTGTGCCATGGCTGTATTTTTATGACTTCAAAATTGATTTTTCTCTCTTCAGATCTGATTATCTTCCCTAAAAAATTGATTTCTCATTAGGGTAACGTATGGCTTTCCCTTTCCTCTGCGCCGTGTGCATATCCATCCGCCAGATGAAGTGGAGGCAACGTTAATCAAAAGGGGAAGAGCGTTCAAGCCCGTGCCAGGGGATCTAGCTGATGTTGGAGCGTTTGCAACATGGCTTCAGGAAAATCTCCCCTTGGTGCATGCCATTTTTGGCCCCTGTGGCTGGATGGAAATTGTACACTTGCAAAGGCGCAATGATCCGCTTCCTCGTGAGTTCGCTTTCCATTTGCGTGAAGCTCGCCCAACTGTAGGTAAGGGTTTGTTTGTGCTAGTCTGTTTGCCTTCTTTGCTGACTATCTTATGATACAGTGCCCCAAGTGCCTCAGGAGGGGCTACCGAATTTGGTGCCCTTCTCGGTGCGACTTCACGCTTCCGTTCAGAGGTCGAGACGGCCTCGTGCAGAAGCTCGCAGAGATGATTGACGAGAACTTCACAACTTTCGCATCTAGCGGGATTAGTGGAGAGCAGGCGCTCTTGATCACTCTGGAGGGCCTTGCCGGAGTGGGGAAGACTCGATTCCTTTTAGAGACCAAGGAGCGTGTTGGAGAGGCGCTTAAAGGCAGGGCATCAGCATTGCAGGAGCTTCATCGTGTTGGAGCTACGGCAGCGGTGTACATCACCTTCAGTGGCTCGGCTGTTGGCCATTCATCACCTCATCTTCTGCATCCGGCTTTTGTGGCAGTCTGTAAGGAGAGAGGTGATTACCGTTCTGGCCGGGTTTTTCTGCGGGTGTCTGTAGTTTCGCAGATACTGTTTGGCAAGCCTTGGAGTGACTTACCGTCTGCGCTACAGAATGAGATCCTTGCGGGAGATGACTGCGTGTCTGTGCAGAAGGTTTCAGCTCATGTGAGGAAAGGGCTTGCGGTACCGGAGAATCAGATGGTTGCCTTGTACCTTTTGGTGGATGAGTTGCAGCAACTGGGAAGGGAAGTGAGTGGAGCTGGCTGTGATGGTGAAGCCTTCCTGAACGGCATGCTTTCCTGGTTAGTGACAGTCATGACTTCCTTAGCGGGAAACTCCATCGCCAAGGACTGCAACATTGCCTTTATAACTCTTCTAGCAGGAACAGTTCTTCATGTAGGCGGGAAGTACGGGTTAACAGACTGGCTCAAGGTGAACGTCACATTACCCCCCTTGGATTTGAAATCAGCGGTGGAGGTACTAAGTATGTCTATCAAGGATAATCGTTTTCACGAATTTCGGACGCAGCTGGAAATACTTCTAGAAGACTGCGGCTGTGTCCCGAGGCTGATTTGGTACATTTACACTGCATGGTTACAGGCGCAGGGTCTGGAACTTCCAGCAAGGGATTTCATTGCGCACTTACGAACTTCTGTGACTCTACAGCTGAAGCCATATGTTGATCGAGTCATGCAGGGGAACCTCGACAACGTGAAACGAATGATTCGGCTTTGCCTCACTGGGGTGGTGATGCCAAGGCCACCTGTTGGGCAGATGACGAGGGAGGAAGAAGCATGTTTCAGAGGTTATGTGTATTCTGAAGAGGTGGAAGGCGGTGGAGTTGTCTATAAGAGCCCGATGTTACTTGTTCATGCGCTTGGACTGAGGTTGGGGATCCCAGAGAGGGTAGTAGCTCTCAGGCCCCAGCCAGCAGTAGGCGACGTGCTGAAGGATGGCTTTTTCGACATGCTGCATGCCACGCTCTGGGTGTTGGAAGGCCGAACGGTTTCTCTTGGTCAGATCTTTCCGGGGGCCCTTGGGAGCCAGAGGCTGGTTGACACCAGAGTTGTGGTTGCGGCTCCGGGTGACGGAGTGGTTGAAGAGAAGTATCAGTTTTATAATCCGCAGCTGGAAAGGTTTTATACCCCAGGTGATACACAAATGATTGGGGCGGACAGTAGACCTTATGTGCACCCAACTGAGGCACAACCCACAGGCGCTGGTTTCGTGTTCAAGTGCAAAAAGGGGACAGCATGCACGGATGGGAGAGTGTTCTTGATTGGTGTGGACGGGAAGGTGTACGAGTTCTGGTTCCAGCTCAAGGGACAGGAAGGCCGCGTGAGTCAGGACGAAGCGGCCAAGTGGGCTAGAGCTGCAAATTCACCTTCCAAGTACGTAGAAGGAAGGAAGAAGGTGTATGTTTTGTGCAGTAGGCAGGGCTTCAGTTTCCAGGACCCTGTTTGCGAGGAGGGTCGTGTGCTCCTCGTGGATCTAGTTAACATCATGCAAGGGTTCTTGAGAAGGTGCCAACTGGGATAAGAAATTTGCGGCACGAGAGAATGCTCACAAAGGTGACGAGCCGAGATCATGGCGTAAAAGAGCTCCAGCGATTGATCCACTCGCGTGGCCTGGTAATTTCGGGACCAAGAAAAGAATCAGTTTGTCTTTGAATTCAATCTATGCATGGTTCCAGAAACCTCGCCGCCTGCTTGCTGAATGCCTGCTGTGATTGCTCCAAAAGATTTGCAGCCGTGCTACTAGCTCGCCTGCAACTGCTCGAACTGAAAAGTCTGCCGCTGTGCTTGTCATGTCCCAGAATTGTGAACGTCGCCCTCTCGCCTCACTTGGGACGAGAAGCTGCGTGCTGTGTGGCCAGGAACGAAAACGCGGTATGCAACAATAAGAAGAGGAAGCAGCAGCAGCCTACACAGCAAACTGTGAGATCATGGAATGCACAAAACTGGTGCTCACCTTTGTAGCTTGAGTGGTAGCGTCAATCGTGCTCGAGCTCCACCACGAAGAGAAACAAGGACCGGCCTACACAGGAAAATGTGAGATCATGTTCCAGGGAAATGGTGCTCACCTTTGGTGGTATCAGTCGCAAGCCTCGTTTATTGATGAAACATCACACAAAAACACTCGAGGAGAGGAGCACGCATCTTTTTTTTTTCACACCACCACACTCGCAATCTCGGCTACCACCTTGTCCGCCTTGAAAAAGTCCTGGAGGGCCAGCATCTCCACGGGACACTCCTTCAAGCTCTTCACCGCCTGGAGGTTCGCCAGTCCACCCGCGATGGTGGTGACGATTGGAACCTTGTACGCCAGCGCCGATCTCCTCAGCTGCCTCCCATCCTTCTCGTCCAGAGCGTCACCCGAGCTCGTGATGATCATCAGCTGGATCTGTCCATTCGCCACCAGATCGCCCGCGTGAGGCCTCCCTTCGTGCAGCTTCAGCACTCGCTCCACCGGGATCCCCTGCTCCTCGAGAAACTTTGCGGTGCCGCTCGTCGACACGATGTTGAATCCCAGCGCGTGGAAGCCTCGCGCGATTGGGACCGCCTGGGCCTTGGTCTGGTCGTTCAAGCTGATGAACACCGTGCCTTGCAGCGGGAGCTTCTGGTTGGCGGCGATCTGCGACTTTCCAAATGCCTTGTCGAAGCTGTAGTCGATTCCCATGACTTCACCCGTGCTTCTCATCTCCGGGCCGAGTAGAACGTCGCAGCCCTGGAACTTGTCGAAGGGAAGCACCGCCTCTTTCACGGAGACGTGCGCCGGTATCACTTCCTGGCTGAAGCCGAGATCGCCCAAGCTCTTCCCGGACATGACCAGAGCAGCGTACTTGGCCAGCGGATGTCCAATCGCCTTGGAAACAAACGGCACGGTTCGTGACGCTCGTGGATTCGCCTCAATGATGTAAACTTCTCCAGACTGCGTGATGGCAAACTGGCAGTTCATCAGCCCGCAAACGTTGAGCTTCTTGGCAAGCTTGGTGGTGGCGTCCCGTATCGTCGCTAAAGCAACCGCTGGAATGGTTTGCGTCGGAATCGAGCAAGCAGAGTCCCCGGAATGGACTCCAGCTTGCTCGATGTGCTCCATGATCCCTCCTATAACCACGCCCCCGTTTCCATCCGCCAGGCAGTCCACATCGATCTCGGAGGAGTCTGTGAGATACTTGTCCACCAGCACTGGTCTGCCCGGATCGACTTCGACCGCAGTCTCCAGGTACTTCTTGAGCTTGTCGTTGCTGTAAACGATCTCCATGGCCCGTCCACCAAGAACATAGGATGGACGCACAACGACCGGGAAGCCAACTCTCTTTGCAATAGCCAGTGCGTCTTCTTCACTACGAGCGATGCCACCCGGAGGCTGCTTGATCCCGAGCTGGTTTAGTATGCTCTCGAACCTCTTCCTGTCCTCGGACGCGTCAATAGAATCTGGAGACGTCCCCCATATCTTCACGTAGCCGTCACCACTGGCTGACAACGGTTTGAAGTCGTCCAGATAGTTCTGTATAGGCACAGCCAGCTTCAGAGGCGTCTGTCCACCAAACTGGACAATAATTCCGTCCGGCTTCTCCAGATCAATGATATTTAGAACGTCCTCTGTTGTTAGTGGTTCGAAATACAGACGATCGCTCGTATCGTAGTCCGTTGACACGGTTTCCGGATTTGAGTTCATCATTATTGTCTCGAATCCCGCTTCCTGGAACCGATACAAGGTAAGAAGAAAATAGAAAAAAGGAAGAGCTCATACATACCCGGAGCACAAAGGACGCATGGCAGCAGCAGTAGTCGAATTCAATGCCTTGTCCGATGCGATTGGGACCGCCGCCAAGGATCAATACCTTTCTCTTGCTGCCCGAGTTAGCCTCGCACTCATCGTCGTAGGATGAGTACATGTAAGGTGTCTTGGCTTCGAACTCTGCAGCACAAGTGTCCACACGCTTAAATGCTGGCACCACTCCGAGAGCGATCCTATGAGCTCGAACCTCCGCTTCGGCGCTTTTGGTCGCATAAGCAACTTGTCTATCGCTGAAACCCCGTCGCTTAATCTCGTACATGTCGTCCTTACTCAGCTCTGTCAGTTTTGTGTTGGACAGAAACTCCTCCACCCCAAACAACTCCTTGAGCTCTCCCAGGAACCACGGATCGATAAAAGTGAGCTCGTGAATTTCTTCCGCGCTCATTCCTCTCTTCATAGCTGCGTAGACGGCATACATCCTGTCCGGGTTGGGTACTCGCAACTTATACTTCAGCTCCTCAATATCCCACTTGAGCTCTTTGCTATCTTCGCAACCCCATCCCGAGTGACCGGTTTCTAGAGAACGCACGGCTTTCTGGAACGATTCCTGGAACGTCCGCCCAATCGCCATGGCCTCACCAACAGACTTCATTTGAGTGGTAAGTATGGCCTGGGAGCCCGGAAACTTTTCAAAAGCGAAACGTGGAATCTGCACACATACAAAGAAAACGAAAATGTTTTAAAAGAAGCAGGAGAAAAAAAAAGCGCAAATAAAGCTGACCTTTGTCACCACGTAGTCAATGGATGGCTCAAAACTAGCAGGCGTCTTCCTGGTGATGTCGTTGGGAATCTGGTCCAGAGTGTAGCCCACCGACAGCTTGGCTGCCATTTTAGCGATAGGAAAACCAGTTGCCTTTGAAGCCAGAGCAGACGACCTCGAGACACGGGGATTCATCTCGATAATCATCACCTCTCCATCCTCGGGATTTATAGCAAACTGCACGTTGGAGCCACCGCATTCAACTCCAATCTCTCGGATGATTGCTATAGCCTGGTCCCGCAGCCTCTGATACTCTTTATCTGTCAATGTCTGCGCTGGAGCTACAGTGATGGAGTCCCCAGTGTGAACACCCATGGGATCGATGTTCTCGATCGAGCAGATGATGACAACGTTGTCAGCGAGGTCCCTCATCACTTCTAGTTCGTATTCCTTCCAGCCCAGCAAGGACTTCTCAACCAAGACCTGCGAAGTGATGCTTGCGGTCAATCCAGACTTACAGATAGTTTCGAGCTCCTCCCTGTTGTACGCAATCCCTCCCCCAGTGCCTCCAAGAGTAAACGCAGGGCGGATGATCAAAGGAAACTCCCCAATCGTCTCGGCTATCTGGAAGCACTCCTCCAGAGTGGTGGCGATACCCGAAGGTGGCGTCTTCACTCCAATCTTCTGCATGGCTTGCCGGAAGAGATCCCTGTCCTCGGCCTTTTTGATCGCATCGAGCTTGGCACCGATGAGCTCCACTCCATACTTGTCCAGAGCTCCACTCTCCGCCAGAGCAACCGCCAGATTCAAAGCCGTCTGTCCGCCCATCGTCGGCAAGACCGCATCCGGCCTCTCCTTCGCGATGACTTGCTCCACGAGCTCCGGAGTCATGGGAGCGATGTAAGTCCGGTCCGCGAGATCCGGATCCGTCATGATCGTAGCGGGGTTGGAGTTGATAAGCACCACTTCGTAGCCTTCTTCTTTCAAGGCCTTGCATGCCTGAGTCCCAGAGTAGTCAAACTCGCAAGCCTGACCAATGACAATGGGACCAGCGCCAAGGATGAGAATCTTCTTGAGGTCTGTCCTCTTCTTCCCCTTGCAAACATTGCCTTTCTTGGACCATTCGATGAATGGCAGTGACTCGACCTCCTGTTCCGCAGATCGGGCCTCCCATTTCTTCCTCGCGTGGCGATATTGCGATGGATTCCAATGCCAGGCGCCGCTACCGCTGGCTCTCACAGCAAGCCCTCTGTGCGATCGACGACCATTCCAATCCCTACACCCCGCCGCTGCGTGCTTGAGCCGGTTCTCGGTGAAATCCGAGAATGCAGGCGCATCGATACCTCGAAATCTCGGAGCTAGCATCTCCGCCGCCATAGATTCCAGCTCCACAGCGCGCTTACCTCGGATCGCACGACGCCGCGCAGCTCTTCGCTATCGCGCACAGCACATTGCTTTTCTAGGGCTTTAGATAAGCCGTATGCGAATATTCACCATTGCATGAAAGGGAGGGGAATATGCTTATTTATCTTTTGGAAAGGGCGCGCATGCCCTAGATCCTATTTTGTGATTGTCGAGTAGGGTTTGGTGTCTCCGTCATGGATTTCTTTGAGCGATCGTCTTCCTGGAACTACGGCGCGATGAAGAATTTCCATCGCATCTCGGAGCCAGTCAAGCGCCATGTCCGCCAGGTAGGAATTCCCCTCTGTTCCTGCTGGAAATTGTTGAATCGATCGATCTTTCTTGCGTAGGTTTACTGGACAGTGGCGATGGCGCTCATCGTATCGGCCGTGGGCGTCTATGCCCATATGCTGCTCAATATCGGTGGATTACTCACCACGTTTGGCTTCTTGGGGTGTAGTTTTGCCCTCATGAACACGTCCTCGAGCTACGCGGCACAGGTTAGACAAGGATCCTGGAGCTCAAATCGTTTTACTTTTGTGCTGATCGTTGCTTCTCAGGGGAAAAGATGGACTTGGCTGATGGCAGCAGCGTTTTGCGAGGGAGCATCCCTTGGAAACTTCGTCGGGGCCGTGATTGAATTTGATCCCAGGTAGGCCCCAAAAATCCCTCTTTTCCTTTTGTCTTCGAGATTCATGGTTGGATTTCTCTCGCAGCATCCTTGTGACGGCTTTTGTAGCCACAGTGGCTGTTTTCGCATCGTTCT
The DNA here is from genome assembly GCF_000143415.4 of Selaginella moellendorffii. Classification (NCBI taxonomy): domain Eukaryota; kingdom Viridiplantae; phylum Streptophyta; class Lycopodiopsida; order Selaginellales; family Selaginellaceae; genus Selaginella; species Selaginella moellendorffii. Next base: position 613,303 of record NW_003314274.1, read on the forward strand.
CTGGTGCCGCTCTCCTGGCAAAGCGACGGGAGTTCATGTTCTTGGGTGGAATTCTCGCGTCCGCCGCATCGTCCATGCTCACGCTACACTTCCTCTCGAGCTTCTTCGGTGGAGCCGCTCTCATGTTCGAAGTAGAGGTAAACACTCCTTGTCAATCGATTGCCTCGACTGATTCATGCTCTCTTTCGCAGCTGTATGGTGGCCTTCTACTCGTCGTTGGCTACGTGATCTTCGACACACAACTTATCATCGAGAGAGCTGAGAGGGGTGACATGGATCACATCAAACACGCACTGGATCTGTTCGTGGACTTCGTTGGCATTTTCGTTCGCGTTCTCTACATCTTGGTAAGCGTCCACACTCGTTTCCATTGGACCTAAAACTCTTTGTGGCGCAGACTCGCAAGGCGGCCGAGAGGGAATCCAGGGAAAAACGCCGGAACAGGCAGAGACACAGCTCAAGGTACTAGAAAGAATGGACACTACTGTAAATCCGGTACCTTGACATGAAGCGTTTCACATAAATTGCTAGAAACTTTGCTTTTATCGTTGTATCAATCGATTGCTAGCGCTTTTCTAGTTCTTGGCCAGGAGCTTGTTGACATAATCCTGGTGCCCGTTGGCGATGGCTGCTTTGCGGCCATCTCTACTGTCCCAAGAGGGCTCCATGAGGTTGATTCTGTCGGTTGTCTTTTTGTCGGCGGAGTGGAGCGTGGCTTCCAGGATGAGCAAATCCCACTGCGCGGGCCCAATGATGTTGTAAGCCAAAGAACTGATGCTGTTCCCTGGAAAAAGAAATGAGAGAGTCTCGTCAAAACTGCGAATTTTTTTTTATAAAAACCAAGCATCGCGAACATGCAAGCATGGGCATTTTCTTGCGTAGGTTTACTGGACAGCAGAGATCCGCGAGAAAGGGGGACTCCTGTCCACCAGGAACGCTTCCCTCATGGAATTCCACTCGGTCTCCAAGATCAATAAGCTGGGAAGCATGGAGATCACGATGTGGGCTTTGGGATTCCTCTGCCTGGATGAGGCTCCAAGCTGCGTCAAGTTCACACCCGTGGTGCTCCAAGCGATCCCTGGTTCTTCCCCAAGCAAGTTGGGGTTTTTCAGCTTGTGGGAAGAGCAGGACGGCGGGATCCTGGCGAACTCGGTCGCGTCCAAAGTGCTGACCCTCGAGAATTGGAGCATGAGCAAGGAGAGTTTGAGTGGAATGAATCTGAGAAGCCTCGACGCCAAGCTCGATCTCTGCAAAGGCTTGGAACTTCATCCAGCGCATGACAGGAGCAACCAGGAATTATTGGGAGGTCTTGATCTGCAGAGCTTCGACGTGAAAACAGCCCCGGAAGCCGCGGGATTCAGGCTCAACGAGAGGGTGACAAGCATCACTCGACCAAACAGGCGCTTGTGTTTGCTGGGGATCGATGACAACACCACCGGATCATCTTTTAATTCCTCGTTGTCCTTCGACTTGCGAACCACGACGACACTGGTAGAAATCCTGGGCTCTTTCATGTCTCAAGTCAAGAATTCTTACATCCAAGCACAGAGCTCGGCGCTAGATCTCGAGCATCCCGGCACCGATTTCTGGGTGGCCGCGGTCGCGCTCCCCGGCGCATTCATCGCGGTCGTAGCTGCGGCGCAGCCTTTCATCAACTCCCAGCTCACGTTCTTCCCAAACTTGGTGAGATCACAGGGCTGGAAAACGGCACTTCTGTGTGTCAGTAACTCCGTGCTCGCTCTCGGCTCGTACTCGGCGATCATCACCGTGACTCCAGCCGAGATCCAGAGGCAGGAGAGACTGAGGACCTGGGGATTGCTTGCAGACCAGGTTCCAATCACGACCCGTGGGCTCCAAGTTTTGGTAGTCGTTAAGGGGGAATCAAGTTACAGATCGGACAGCCTCTTGCTTGTGTGGTGTTCCACCGCCGTGCTTGTTCCTGTCATCGCCTGGATGACGTTTTGCAGGTGCAAACAAGTGTTTTACGTGAGGAGGATGCTCAAACTCTTGGCTGAGCTGGAACCTGAACGCTACGACGCCGACGAAAGCAATGACGAGAGACTTGATGACCTGCGAGCCATTGAGATGGGTTCCGTGGAGCAGCAGCAACTCGAGAAGAGGCTTGCAAAGATGAACGCCATGCATGGGACGAGCATGGTGACATCTGTTAAATCACTGGCTCGCCAAAGACAATCCTTAACACGTAGGCATTCATGTACGAGGCAAAATGCGTAACATCGAAATCTAACTTGTAGAATATTCTTCAAGCTCCTACCCTCTCGAAATTCTTTAAACGGCTTCTACAACTGCTGTGGAATCTGCTAACCACCAACAGAATGTGGTATTTGCTGGTACGACTGTTGAACTAGAACTTTTGACTTCAGAAAACGAATGCATTTTCATCCAAGGCCACTACATTTGCTGGGCAGTACTAATTATAATTTCTCAGATTGTGCCATGGCTGTAGTTTTATGACTTCAAAATTGATTTTTCTCTCTTCAGATTTCCCTATAAACTTGATTTTTCATTAGGGTTAAATAACGTAATTGTGATGGCTTTCCCTTTCCTCTCGCCGCCGCGCCGTGTGCATATCCATCCGCCAGATGAAGTGGGATTGGAGGAGGCAACGTTAATCAAAAGGGGAAGAGCGTTCAGGCCCGTGCCAGACGATCTAGCTGATGAAGGGGCGTTTGCAACATGGCTCCAGAAAAATCTCCCCTTGGTGAATGCCATGTTTACCCCCTATGGCTGGATGGGGATTGTAGAGTTGCAAGGGCGCAATGATCCACTTCCTCCTGAGTTCACTGTCCATTTGCGTGAAGCTCACCCAGTTGAAGGTAAGGGTTTGTTTGTACGGGTCTCCCCTCTTTGCGGCTTGATGTTTTCCTTGATTCTGGTGATGGCGCCTTTAGTCGGTGGCCATGGCATGGTTGGCTGTGGCATTGTAACTGGTGGTTGCTGTTTGCTGACTAAATTCTATGTTGTGCTTATGATGCAGTACCGAATTTGGTGCCCTTTTCCGATGTGGTTTGCGACTTCACGCTTCCGTTCAGAGGTCGAGACGGCCTCGTGCAGAAGCTCGCACAGACGATTGACGACCTTCACAACTTTCGCATCTAGCGGGATTAGCAGAGAGCAGGCACTCTTCATCACTCTGGAGGGCCTTGCTGGAGTGGGGAAGACTCGATTCCTTTTAGAGACCAAGGAGCATGTTGGAGAGGAAACGCCGTAACAGGCAGAGACACAGCTCAAGGTACTAGAAAGAATGGACACTACTGTAAATCCGGTACCTTTACATGAAGCGCTTCACGTAAATTGCTAGAAACTTTGCTTTTATCGTGGTATCAATCGGCTTTTCTAGTTCTTGGCCAGGAGCTTGTTGACATAATCCTGGTGCCCGTTGGCGATGGCTGCTTTGCGGCCATCTCTACTGTCCCAAGAGGGCTCCATGAGGTTGATTCTATCGGTTGTCTTTTTGTCGGCGGAGTGGAGCGTGGCTTCCAGGATGAGCAAATCCCACTGCGCGGGCCCAATGATGTTGTAAGCCAAAGAACTGATGCTGTTCCCTGGAAAAAAAAAAAGAGAGAGTACCGTCAAAACTGCGAATTTTTTTTATAAAAACCAAGCATCGCGAACATGAAGTAGCATCCAGCAAGCATGAAAGACTGAAGAGTAGATCAACTCACACACACGAAAGCTATCAAATTTTATCAAAGATCCGAACACAGTCAGGAAAAGAGATCCTAAAATCCGAGAGAAAAGGAAGTTCTCACGCAGCAAGGAAGCAAAACTAGGATTCATGGAAGAATAAAAAATCCTGGACCAAACTATGATCTCGAGAAAGCTATCGAGTTTTAGCATCAAAGCAAAAGAGATTCCAAATCACAAGTTTACAAGGACAAGAAGATCTAGAAAATTCGAGCGCAACAAAGAAATCAAGGCACGAATCGCGGCCAAGAGATACTTACCTTCACGAACAGCTCTCAACTTGACGCTGCCAAGCGATCCATGATCGCCATAGACTGGAAATGTGCACGACACGGCCTTTTTTTGAAGGGCGGAGCCAAGCGAGGCCTCATACCACGAGCCTTGCTTGAATCCCTCGCCAAGGAAGCTCTTCATCCGTGGATCTTCCGCCGCTACTTCCATTGCCTTGCTACACAGGCAACACACACAAAGATCTCAGCCAAGAAAGAGAAAAGGAAGAGAGGAATTCCCAATCCTCCAAAAAACCTGCTGCATTTCTTGTAGATGAGAACATCGTCGAGAATGCTGAAAGCCAGCGCTGCGGTAGCGCCATAGATGAGAACTCCGCCTCCAATCCACGCGATTTGCTCCACTCTCTCGCCGGGAGCCCTAGATAGAACAACGAGACGATCGATGGATCGGTCGATCGGGCGCAATGCGGCGACGAGCTACAGAGATTCTTACCGGGCGGCGGTGGAGGACATCGATCGGCAGCGGCATGGCGATCGGCCAAGCGCGCCGCGCAAGAGATTCACTCGTCTCATTCTTTCTTAAAGCCCTAACAAATTCTCTGTCCAACAAAACACTCTAGTTTTCTTTGTTACATTTTATAAGAGGCTCTTTTTGCCTTTCCTGTTCCTCGCTTGGAAAGCTATACGACAATGAAAAACACTGTGAGAAGGATCAAACTAAACGAGATCCCCGGAAGAACAAAAGAAAAGAAAAAATAAAAAGAGAAAAGATCTAATCGAACAAACCTGTTGGTGGTACTTGGTTCGCATTTTCATCGCTGCTCGAACACACGAGCGCACTTGGATCTTGAGCTGGATCTCGTTAAACATCTAGCACGGGGAAGAAAACCATCAAACGATTGTCAAGAGGAAAGAGTTTGAGCAGCATTGTCACCTTGATCACGTCATCCATGGAGCGTGCTTCCTTGAGGAACTTCTCGCGGTTGATAACAACGATGGCAGCGACCACAAACACGGAGATCTCACTGTCCCCGTTCCTCCCAAAGCTCATCCCGGAGCGTATCCTGTGACGGCCAAAGTTTGGCCACGAAGTTACGAGCCCGCAGAGCGGACTCTTGGATTCGTAGGTGATCTTGCTGCTCTGCGAGAGTGGATCCTCCGAGGCTGGCAGGGGACTTGTGAACGGCGAGATTTTCGTCCAGTAGTAGTCCATGCAGTCGTCTTCCTGGATCCTTTCCAGCAGTGATCTTGACGGTGGCTTGATTTGGAGAGGTTCTAGAGGCTCGCTCTCAAACGACCATAGCATGGCATGGTCGAAATCAGCAGCCCACATCATCTGAAGGAAAAAAAGAAAAAAGAAAGACTTGAGATGGACACTTGAAGAGTTCCTAGTCAACGTACCTCCCACATGCAAAGCGTTTCTTCGAAAGAAAGCTCACGTCGAAAATGAAGCAGCAGCATACGGAAGGCAAATAGAAAATTGTCTGCCCCGATAAGAGTCAAATGCCGGAAGACGCGTGCGTCGATCAGCTCTAAGATTTTGGGCAGGGCTTCTAGTTGCCGCATCACACCCGTTGGCCCCTCCATTTGGAAGTTTTGTCGCTGTCAATTTCTAGATTAGCTTAACTTGTTAAGAAAACCAAGCAGACCATACCATTCTCCTCAGGAGGCTCTCAAAGCACCAAAACGCGTCTGCATCATCCTCGAAGAGAATCACAAAAGGTGAGAGCAAGTCGCTCATTCCTGAAAGAAAACTTGGAAATTAAGCTACCTGAAAGCTATCAGAACGGCAGATATGAGAAAATGTACCTTGGCAGTAGCCAGTTTCAGGATCAATCCACGCGTAGATGGCCAGGATATCAGACATGCGCGCCATGTTTCTCGAGTCATCGTAGAACTCCAAGTGGCGATCAGTTCTCACGACGTCGATCACTGCAAGACCATCACATGAAGTGACTCTTGTGTGGAAGAGGAAGTGGTCACTTACAAACAGACTGGATTCGTGGCTTCACCTATTTTATGCAACGTCCACAGCCACTCCGCGGTGCGCTCTTCGGTGGCAGCAGCCCCTTGAAATGGAACTGAATTTGGTGATAGCATCCCAGCAGGCCCACCAGAGATGTTCCTTCCTGTATCCAGAGCTCTCTTCACCCTGCTGAAGTTTTCATGTCTGTCCCTGTTGGTCCAAATCCTTGTGGAGCTTCTCCCAACCTCTATCGGACTCTGATGGAAAAACTTGAAATGCAAAACGTTTGGACTGTTGGGACCGATACGACCGGGAGAGTGATCCGAGTTAGAAGGTTCGTTGTCAGCGTGGAGCAGCAGTGTCTTGAGAGGCAGGCCTCCAGCTTTTGACCCGGCGTTCATCTCGTAAGACTCCATACCAGTTCCTGAACTGAGCGAAGCATCTTTCTCCAGGCTTGGACTTTGCAAAGCAGTGAAGCTGAAAGAGTCAAGAGATTCGTCCACGGCACTGGCGCTGTTTCCTTTTGTCTCGTAATGCGTAGAGTCTACAGTGATCTGCTCAGGAGCACCTTGCCTTGATGTCCGAGCATCCATGATCTTGGATCCAACATTGTAGGCAAGAGTTCCTGTCCCGATACTGACATGCATCGTCCGGCATTTCTCGATCAACTCCTTGTATCGTTTCCTACAGTGGCACTTCTTAAGAACTTTCCATTCACGAAAGAACACTAACATGAACGAACCTGCGTGCGATACGAGTCTCCATACGGTGATCCCATGTCGTTCCCACACCATAAGATCCCAGCAAAAACTCCCAGACTTCGCATCTGATCGAATTATCCACTCCCTGTTTTGACACCAAGCATCAATTTCCAGCATTTATTTGCTAGATTATCATCAAAAAAGCTTACCCCCAATCTAATGAGCTTCAAAACTTTGGAGAAGCCAACGACCTTTCCATCCTTGTCGAACGCCGATTTCCATCTCTCCGGCTTCAAACGATGCGATGCCTGTCTCTCCTACAAGCAAGCAACAAAGAAAAAAATTCCAAAAACTCCGCAACACTCAAAGAAATATCTCGACCTGAGCTCGCGCGCGAGCGTTCTTGCCACTCCCCAGAGATTCCGAGCCATTGCTACTCTCATCCGGGTGTGCGCCTCCAATCCGGCCTAAGGCGCGCATAATTTCTCACCGATCCAGCAAAATGCCGCCAGAGCTCTCGCTCATTGGAAGAAATCCGCTAGCAGCGCTTGCGATCGCCGCAACGCACCTCTCCAAGGACGCTCAAAAGCCCTAGGGAGCTTCCCATGCTTTCAGCCGGCAGACGCATTCTCTGCACATTATATAAACTTTGGCAATAGTTTGGAATCGAACCCGTGACCGCCCCATGTGAGCGTGTAAGACAAAAGCATCGAAGGATCACATGTCTCACCACTAAACAAACGTTTGTGATTATGGCGTTTTGCGCAAACTTGGATATAAAATTTTTCCTTTCTAAAACATCGCTCACTCAGATTGTACAAGAAGAAAATGTAAATCGTTGTCAATGGTTTGTGTTTCTTTGTTTTTGCCACCTATCTATGCCTGGAAAGTTTGAGCAAAGTTACACACAAGAGTCTAAAGCTGCGAGCACAAACTTGCCTTTTTTTCTTGGGGCTTGCCGAGCTCGATCTGGACGGAAATGTTGGCTTTGGATAGATCCAGTCCACTGCTGTGCAATGCGCTTGTGAGAGCTTCGAGCAGCCTATAAAAACATGGATAAAAGTCACCAAGAAAGCAAAAGAAAACGAGCGAGCGAGCTCGGAGTTTCTTACCCCTGAGAATACGCGGTCGACAAACTGATCAGTCCCTGCTTGATGGGAAGCTCGTTGCTAGACCCCTGTTGCTGTTGCGCTGTTGCCGTTTCCACAGGAGTGGATTGTCTCGAGGCATCGTTTGCTTGTCGCTGTGACTCGGAAGACCTTTCTCCTGTTTTTTCTCTCGTGTTTGTCGCGTCTAAGTTCTCCACAGCCGGTGCGCTCGTAGAAGCTAACGGAGACATGGCTGGTCGTGATGGAGCTTGGCCAACTTGTCTTCCCATAGCTCGACTAGTCGTTGCTCCAAAGGATCTAGATTTCCCGTCCTCGAGTAACGCACACTTATCCCTGCTACTGTCGGGGACTTCTTTCAAGCTTGTGCTCTGGAAACAAATAAAAAATTATGGAGGTTACAAACGTCACAAGATCAAAGCAAAGGTCCACCGTACCGACTTAACATCCCATGGCACAGGCTTCAACCTCTCCTGATATCTTCCTTTCTCCGACGCCTCAAACTTCTTTACTCTTTCTTGCAAAGACTGTACGTACTCTATCACCTGCGCGAGGAGTTTGGTACATCTAACGCATATAAAAAAAAGCTTTGAAAGGGAACCGCTACCTCCAACAGAAAAGAGGCCTTGTCCCTCTTTTGATCTCCGTGGGGCAGCAAATCGCGAAGCATTTGAAACCTGAAAAACCAGCTCCACTTGTCAGGGACACTTACACAAAGTGAGTGCTTCTCAACCTGTCATTTATTTTGCTGCGTCGCCTTTGCTCGGTGGCAGAGTGCTTGGACCTGGATGTGTTGCTTTTCACGTCGATGCTCCTGGAATTTATATCTTCTGCCGAACAGACAGAGGATGTAGAAAACTGAGAAAAGTTTGCTAAAAAACGTACCCCTGCTCGCTGCCTCTCCCCTGTGAATCTTTTTCCTTTCCTCGCTATCGTTGTCGTCGCCCTCCGATTGAGCGGACCTCGGTCGTTTGTTTGCGCTGCTCACATGGCCCTGCTGCCAGTGCCTAGTTATAAAACACTCTACATGAATGCCACGCTTATAGAGCTGTCAATCCTTTGTTTAGTACCTGCTTACACCCACGGCTCCGTGGTGGTTCGCTTCCAATCCATTTTTTGGGAACAGCGGATGCGGATGATCGATAAATCCATACTGCATTTGGAGATGCATTCGTGATGAACAGCTTTCTTGGGATCAAACGAAAAACAAGTTAAAACAAGGCAAGACAATCGAGGATGGATATATAATGGAATATAGTACCTTTGGCAGGAGAAGAATCAAGAACCATTTGCTCGTTTCGTTCGCTCCTGGAAGACAGCTGAAGTGGGATGTCACCATTCGCAACCGGTGCTGGGACCTTGGCAGCTACATTTCCGTTTGCTCCTCTTTCTAACGGCTGTAGAAAGTCTTGCGTTGCGAGAGAACCAAATGCCCCTGTAGAGAAAAGAATAGCCAGTCTTGCTTCAATCAATGAAACATACTGCCATACCTCTACTGGGACCTTGCTCATAAGCTGGCACTTGCAAAAACCGTGGAGAGGGAGCCGGAGCAATCTTCTTGCAGGAATCCGGGGCAAATCCACCGGGGGCACCTTCAAAACGAGAAAATTCATCCAGCGCCAAAGAACAAGAAGTCGGAGGGAGGAAATCTCCTCACCTTGTGGCTGCCTGAGCCTCCCGAATTGCTCGTAACCTAATCCAAACTCCGTCGCGTAAGAGGATCCCGCGGCCGCGGCCATGATCGCTGGAGGCGCCGGCAAATCCAGCTCCTTCTTCACAATCTCGATCGCGCCGGCGGCTCCCGGAGCTTGTGACATCACATTTCTCGAAATCTAGGCGCGGAATCGATCAGATCTTGCGCCTAGCCCCTCCAATTCGCTCGCGATCCCGCTCAAAGCCTGCCATGGCCGCGGGCGAAATTAGGGCAATGCGGCAATCGTGAGAGAGCGCAACAAGAAGAAGAGCACCGCATCTTGCTTGGCGCTGGTGCTGACAGGCGAGCCATGTGCACGAGGGGTGGCCCTCGCTTATCAGCGCACGCAAACGCTAATACGCCAGATTAACAATGGGCGCTTGTACGGCATCCTGTGGCTGGAACACGGGTGTGAAAGTGGCCACGTGGGCGGGGGCGTGACTGTCTGACGTGCGCCGTACAAAGCGCGCGCCCGTCCTATGGACCGACCACTTCGCGTGAGGCACGTGCTGCTGACTCGACAATGTGGTGACCATTGGGCCCAGCTTTTTGGGCCAGTCCCTCTTCATGCTCAAATTCACCCCTTTTACCGCGGCAAATGTAACTAATTTGTGGACCGCCACCACGCCGCCACCACTTTTTACTGTTTTTACATGCCAAAGCTACATGGAGTTTGGTGGGCGGGCTGGCATAGGCTGGGCCAGGCCAGCGTCGTACACTGACACCGTACACATGTGGCCAGGCACCCGCGTCATGTGACCCGTCACGCGCGCCGGCTTTGCGGAACCGCCGCGCGATCGTGGCTGCCCGTTCCGCGAACATGTGACACGGACGGATATACCACTGGCTCTTTTCAAAAAAGCTGTGCGTGGTCCCAATGGGGGGAGACTACATTCTTTCTGGGACATTGATGGCAGGCAGCGTCTCCTCGTTAAAATAAAGGAGAGGTCTCCTGTGCGAGCGACGTGGAGAGCTTACGCACACGAAATGGAGAAATGCCGGCGAAAGAAGCTAAACAATATGATTTTTCCCATACCATATGTGGGCTTATCACTGTTGCCACTTTAATAGTACACATTGCTGTGGAGCTGCTCCTACAAAACTGGATTATTTTTTTTCAACCGTACTTATTCAATGAATAACTTGACCAATTCGTACTGTACACCTTCACTTTGCTCGTTTCGCGTCATAACATATCGCTGGATGCTTTGCGCTTAAACCTGTGAGAACAAAAGAGTGAGCCTGGTTCCATAGACGAAAGAAAGCTTACTAGTATGTATGGTATCTTGACGAGGAGGTAAGAGACACCGTAAAGTAGCGAAAAAATGGTACCACCGGAGACGACCATAAGGAAGAGCCGGTTGTTATCTTTGTTGGGCACGAACGCGCTCTTGAGCGTGTTGGTAAGCTCAAACAGCCGGTACGATACCTGTTACAAACAGAAGCACACCCAGTTTTAAGAGTTGAGCACATGCTCTTGCGTACCAGTATATAGATGGACGTCGCAAGCATGAAGTTAAGCATGGGGTAGTCCGGTATGAATGACAAGAGGAGCTTTGGCTGTCCATTAGAAACTCCCGTCCTAATTACATAGATGAACAGGAATTTAGCAAATGGTTGGCTGAAATAAAAGGAAACTGACCTCAGCCAGATGTGGAACTGTGCAATATAAGTTTCAAGAGTGATCTTTCCAAGCCACCTGTAACGAAAAGACAGCAGATAATCATCCGCCGCAATGAAGTAGAGATTTCACTTACGCAAATAAGGTAAGGGACCAGTTCCGAAGGGGCTGAGAAACATTTCTCAAAACAATATAGACGCTGTTATCCTGATGTAAGCACCAGAAACAAAAAGAGAGAGAGAGAGAGAGAGAACTAACACCTTATGGGAATCCACGACGTGTAAGGATGTAGCTTGTTGTAACTCAACTTGTCTAACTTGTAAATGTGGACATACCATAGATATCCAACCTGCAATTCAACCGTTCGTTCTACTCTTCAACGAGGCGAAGTCTTACCAGTGAAGCAACAAACACGATGACCGACTTGTAGGTGAATTTCCGCCGACACTCAAGCTCCTCTAGTTTCTCAAGCCATCTTTCAACCTGCATAGACCTCAGTTACGGTCGAATCTGACAGCGCAGAAACTCATACCGTCGGATGGAAGTACGCACAAATCATCCCATATATCCAAATGTAGCGGTCAAGACCGGACCTAAAATGCCACTCATGTAGAACTGGGAGATCGGGCTTGCCAGGATCCGTATATTCTGCAAAGAAACACGAATAAAATGCCAAAATAAAGTGGTGAAAGCTTACCCACAAGGAATGTGAATGGTCTCCATACAAAATCAAATACTCCTGGAACCTCCCACACAAGTATAACAACTGCAAAGCATGCGGCAATTTTCGCACCAATTACAGATGGAACTTCGTTATACTTGTTCAGGATTCCCAGGGAGCAATAAACCATCAATGTGAAGAGGGTATGCATAGGACAGATGTAGTAGAGCATGTAGCTGTTGTTGAGGACGATGCAGCAAAAGGTCACAAGAAAGTTGAGCCTCCACATCATCTGCAAGTGCGTTCACAAAGCATGAACTTACGAGTGCAAAGAAGCAGTTACCTGAGCAAACCGACCCAGGCTGAAATCCTTTCGCACATAATAGTAGGAAAAGTTCCCGAATCCAGTCATCCAGACATAACCCGCAATGAAGAGTCGTATAGCATTATAGATTTCAGCAGCCGCAAAATAATGGTACATCAAAAATAAAACCTGTCGAAAGAAAAGAAAATCAACACATCACCAAAAACCAAGTGGTATTCACCTGCATCCACCCTTTCCATTCCTCCGTTTGATGTCTGTTTAAATAAAGTATCGATTTTCCGGATGCAACAGACTTCTCCGCATGCTTCTTTAAAGACGTTATTGAAGAAACGATAATTAAAAGAAAATAAAGGAAAACGAAGAGGTCTCTACTGTAATTCTGCAAGAAAGAAGCAACTATTCATCAGCACAAAAACCAGTAAAGCCAATTGGCATACCTTCTTCAACTCCCCAAATACATTGGTTCGGTCACAAATGTAGAAATAGCAGAGTAGACATCCAAATTCTGCACTGCCAGTTTCATAAAGAAAATAAAGACGTGAGCAAAAACACTTTCGTGACTCGTGATCATAAAAGAAGATCCTTACATTGCTCTCAACAGCGAACGATTTTCAACGAGAAAAGTTTCGTTGAGAGTGAAAAATCTGCCACAAAAGATATAAGAAAATCAGCGCACCGACAACACGGCAAGAAAACAATAAAGGCCTCACTTAAACAACTGCATTCTGATAGAAAAGCTGCCTTTGAGAGTGCCACTGACGGAGAATCCATTCTCAAGAAGACTGTCTTTCTCATTGTCTCTTCTTGGCCCATGCTCCAGCTCCGAGAGGTTAATATCCGAGTGACTGTAAGAAACTTTACCATTGTTAGAGACGATCAAAGCAAAATCGACGTACTCACGCTTTGCCTGGCACTGGCTGCTTCCTATACTCAAGAAACTCCGAGTAAAGCCATGCTGTGAGCACGGGGATGAATCCCAAGACAAGAGCCACCTACAAAAATTTTGGACTCATATATCCAATCTACATTCCCATGAGTAAATTCTAGCGTACCTGGCCAGTCGTCGGCGGGCTAATCTCCACCATTTCCAAAGCTGCTGCGAAAAGAACAATGGACGCTACCTCATCGGGCTCGGAAGCCCCGATCGATCGAAATCTCGCAGCTCCGGAATCGCACGGCGCTTAGATCCAGCCAAAACCTAGAGCCGCAGTAGATCCGAGCATCGAAATCTAGGCGCCGCTGGGCGATGGAGCTACCAAAATCGAATCGCGATAATCTGAAGCACGCGCCCTACCTACACTCCCCACATCATTCTTTCTTACCCGCTCAAACAAAGAAAACTAAGCGCCTCTTTCTTAACGCTGCGGTGTGGACGGACAAGGACGGCTCATCGCCTAGCCATTCCGCCCCGTAACTCCTTGCGGGTGGCCCTAAATTGGTACATCAACATCCGGTGGTTGGATTGGAATTCTAGCCGTAAAGATTATATTCCATAATCTGCTATAGCTCTGTACAGCACTGTCTAGATCAAAACTCCTGGGAGAGGCTTCCAATCGCGTCCTTGAGGCTCGATTTCTTGGGAAGAAGCGATTGATTGATGTTGGGCAGCACGCCGCCGCTAGCGATCACCACATTGCCGAGCAATTTGCTGAGCTCCTCGTCGTTCCTCACGGCGAGCTGGATGTGCCTGGGGATGATCCGATTCTTCTTGTTATCCCGCGCGGCGTTTCCAGCGAGCTCGATCACCTGGGAATGGGACGAACGAAATCCCGAGACTGAGAGATTGAGACGACGAAAAAGAGACGAGCAAAGAATCTCACCTCCGCAGCGAGATACTCCATCACGGCGGCCATGTACACTGGCGCTCCAGCCCCGACGCGATCGGCATACTTGCCGGTCTTGAGAAATCTGGAGATCCTGCCCACTGGAAATTGCAACCCGGCCTTGTGAGAGCGAGAGACCGGTTTCGCGGACCGCGCCTTGCCGCGACCTCCTCCTGCGATGGAACTCATCTTTTCAGTAGGGCACATTCGCTCCTCGATCGATTATATACGGCGACGATATTGCCACGTCCACGATCCCAAGTTTCCCGCTTTTTCCTGCCACGCTGGCGATCCGGGATTCAAACAACGAGCCAATGAGAATGAGCAAACAGAAAAATACGCGTAAGTCTTAATGAGCGTACTTGATTAAATTGATGAAAATTTTCCACGGAGAAAATATATAGGCCTAAGCTCCTCCATCTGTTAACATCTGGATGCAGATAAAAAAACCATCAGAGAATGGATTTTTTCTTTCTTCTTGGAGTGAGGCTGGAATATACCTTCATCAAATCTCCAAACAAACCATTCTTGCGTTGTTGGACATTGTAAAACTTCTCCGCTACAACATCGAGGAGCTGTTTTACGAGAAAATGTTAACCACTTTCAGGGAAAAAGGAAGATTTACCTCGTTAAGAGAAGGATCCCGGTCTAGACTTGACTTGTAGTTCTCGCGGAGCATCCTAAACAAAGGGAGGGCGTCCCTCTCAAGACTGGAGAGAAAAACGCAAATTAAATCACAGTCACTGCCTACAAGGAACAGCTTACGTTAGCAAGATAAACTTCGCCAAATGTGTGAGAGGAGATGCCAAGACGCTTGCTTGTGACGAGTCCTTGAGCTGAGAATGTAGTTCATCGAAGAGCTTATTGGCGTCCCTGAGGTTTCCCATAGACAAGTACCTGAGAAGAGAGGAAACGTCAGAAAGAATCAAAGAGCAAAAATTGTTACTCACAAGAAAACCCCGCGCGCAAGAAGAAGATCACCTTCCTCAGGCTGCATACCATAGAAGTGTTTGAAACGTTTTGACAGAATCACAGCTTACCTCCAGCATGCCGCTGATGATGGCCGATGCGAAGGCACTAGGATTGTTTCCACGAACATAATGGTAAAAGGCTTTTGCAAGGTCCTGGGGTATATCAAAGTTTCTTCATATTTGAGGAAAACATGGAAAGCAAAGAAAACTGGAGAGCAAAACTTACAGGTTGGGGTGATTCTCTGGCAAGGAAATCGGCTAGCAACTCGTGTAATTCAGGAGAGCCTCTGCTGGGAGCGCCAAACTCTGAAGACCATCTATGATAGTCAGTACATCAGTATCCAAAAAGAAGGAAAAAGAAACAAGGCTTCTAACACGCACCTGATCGCCGCCTTCATGAAGGTCGAGACGCCTTCGATTAGCGTCTTCGTAGAATATTGCGCCTCGAGCGTTGGCGATCGTGGAAACTCTTTGAAAACGGCCTTAATTCTATCTGCAAGAAATGCCACAAGTTTGTAGTTTTTTTTTTCTTTGAGAGAATGGAAGTTAAAGAACTGACCCAAAGCCTCCGGACCATACGCCAGTTTAATCGTCGTCATTCCCTCGACGAGCAACAATCCAAGTTCTACTCCACAAGTCACCTTTCGCAAGATGAGCTTTAGAACTGAAACAGACCAAAGAAAAGAGAAAAGAGAGAACACAAACCTGACCGTGTCGGAGCTGGATTGAAGCTCCAGATTGCAGCAAATCCAATGCTTCGGTGTGTTTCTTCGAAGCCATGTATCTAGAAAATCACCGGTTTCAACGACTCAAACATCGACAAACTCTAGAGTTTCTCACCTCGCAAAGATTGTTTTGTACATCTGCTGGGCCTCATAGAACTTTCCATCGCGAACATTCTTCTCCAACTTTTCCAGCGTCTGGAAACACCAAGAAAACAAGCATGATCTCAGTCACGCATCGAAGCTCAATGCCCTAGCGCCGGAGAATGGATCGAGCGGATTGTTGCGCGCTCGATCTCGCGATAAATCCATCGATCAGCACACTCACCTTGAGAGTTCCTCCAGATTCCCGTCCAGGCCGCGCCATTGATTGAGCTCCCAGACCTTGCGCTGTCCAGCCGTCGGATCCCTAGAGCAAATCCGACCGTCCACGTGGCCGCGCTCGTGCCCCTTCATTTGGGTGGGAAAATTTTGCCCTAGAGTGGAGAGAGCGCTCGAGGAGCCAGGCAGCGCCGGCCAAGCACCACACTATGTAAGTGATTCTATAAAGAGATCTTTGAGGAGATTTCGTATGGGATCTAGCAATCTAGCTGCAATTCGTAGATTTCTCCGAGAAGTTCATGTCATTCTAGCCGCGGTCGATGAAATGTCGAGCCTCTACGAGAGATCTAGCTGCTTTTGAATGAAATACATGAGATTTTAGCTGCGATCGATCGAAATATCGAGATTTCTCACATGGTTTGCGCCGCAGGGACGACAAGAAGGACGAGGTGATAGCCGGATACGAGAGGAAATCCACGGAGCTTATGGAGTATCTAAATAAGCTGGAGGTGGCCTACGAGAAGCTCAAGCAGGAAGGGATAGACAAGGAGAATTTGCTCAATGGCCACAAGTCAGACCTCCGGGACCAACTGGATGCCGCAAACCAGACGATCAAGAGGCTAGAGCTCGAGAAGGCCGTGGTGATCAAAGAGAGGGATTTTTGGCAGAGGTTTTCGGGAGCTCCACGAACTTCTACCCGGCCGGCTTGCACTTGCAAACAACCTACGTGCTGCTTACAGATACATTGAGAAGCTGTTCTTGGGCTTGGATGGTAAACTTCTTCCAGCAACAGGTTTCTGGATATCGGTTTTAGATCGAACCACAGGCCACGGGGAAATGGTTTGCAATACAACAGGAAAAATGGTGCTCAGAACTAGATTCCTCGGGCTTCGGTGAATCACGGATGGTTTCTTCTTCCAACAACATAGGTTTTAGATCAAACTACAGGAAAATGGTTTGCGGGAAAAATGGTTCTCAGGACTAAGTAGATATTGCAGGGAAAATGATCTACAGACTTCTTTAGATGGCTCCTCCAAGATTTTCACGGGAAGGGTTTAGGGTTTTGGAGCTCAGAGTTTGACAACAATGGCCAGCACCAGCAAGGCCGATCTGATACTCAAGAAGCGCGCGCTGGCAGCGGCAGCATTTCAAAGGGTACCACCAGTCCGCATTCCTGATCTGCTGCAGTCCCAAGTCGAGAGACTCTTGCGAGGTTTGTATGATGTGAGTGAGTTGTTCTTGGAAGCGGATTGGAAGAATGATGGTATGTCTGCGCAGAGCATCCGGAGGTTGATATAGACAAGTCGATCACTCGCATGGAGGCAGTCAAGTCGTTCTGGGCCGACGAGGAGCTGGCTTGCTCGAGGCAGCTAAGAACTCTCAACCCCGGTGCACAGAAAGAGAAAGTCAAGTCCTGGATTCTGGCAACGGAGCAAGGCCCTGTCAAGTATCTTATGGATGATGCAGTTGCCTTTGCCGCAAGAAGCATGCCATCGACTTATGCTGCACTTTATCGTGTGCTTTCCGAGGTAGTTTGCCGACTTGCTGGTTTTAAAAGCTCATTGAATGTCCAGGTGAAACGACGAATTCCAGACTTTCGACCTCGGCAGGTTCTTGATTTCGGGAGTGGACCTGGAACGAGCCTCTGGTAAGACTTTGGTTTCCGTTTCTTTTGCTCAATGAAAATATTTTGCTTTCTCTTTCAGGGCAATTCGAGAGTTATGGCCGGAACAGATGAAGACAGCTTTTCTCATTGAAACTTCTGCAGCTATGACAAGTGTATGTAAATCTCTTGCCGAAGGTATTGCAGTAAGCTCCCAGCAACCACTGAAAGCTCTCTCTGAATTCTTTCCAAGCAGGGGTCGAAACCATGCCGCTGCTGAAATATCGAACTGTCCTCCCAAATGCAGGACGGAGTCCAAGGAGGGACGAGAAGACGAACGACCTTGTTATATGCGTAAGTCGTTCTTTTGCGTCAAGTTTCGCTCACTGAAAATGTAAATTTCTGATAACTGCAGTCATTTGCTATGAACGAGGTGCCTTCGATGGCTCATAGGATGGCCGTGGTAAATTATCTGTGGACACTTACTCACAACATGCTGGTAAAATGTGTGGACAGCTGTTGACACTCGCACTAATCTGTCTCTGGCCAGGTGATCATCGAGCCGGGGACCTTGCATGGATCCGCACTTGTGCGAAGGTTGCGCGACCGCGTCATGACAACCGAGAACCACGTACGTAAAGCAATCTGGATCACGATCAAACTCATGTTAGTCGCACTTTACAGAGAGTGCGTGGTCAGTATAGAGGCTTATACTTGCCGGCGTCGGACCCCAAAGCTCACAGCGATCTCGGTGCGCATGTCGTTGCGCCGGTAAGCAACCAGTGACCAACCAATCCACGAAACTCCTTCACTCCTTTTCCAGTGCGCGCACGACGGTACTTGCCCGATGAGTAGGAATGTGAATGGAGGGATTTGCGGCCTCATCCAAGCTATCCAAGCACAGGAGGTACTCTTTATCTCATTTTCTCTGTTCTCATTTCTCCAGCTTTTCTTTGCCAGGCCAAAAAGCTTGACAAGGTGTCATTCTCGTTCGTTGTGATGCGTCGAGGCTTCAGAAAATGGTACACATTGCGACTCTTTGCTTGCGATTCTGAAAAAGCATTTTTTTCAGGGGAGCTTGGCCTCTGGATAGATACAAAGAAGGAGCTCCTGTTGTAGGTGCGTAACTCAGCTCACAGTGCTTCTTCTCTCCTCTCACTCACACCTTGCCTTGATCAGAACCATCACAGGAAGACAAGGTGGCAAATCTCCAAGGCGGATGGATGAGAATCGTGAGGCCTCCCACAAAGCTGGGCAATGGAATCACGGTCCCGGTCTGCGTTCCTACGGGAAGAAACGCCACCGACGCGAGCTTGGAAGACATCAAAGTCACCAAAGACAACATCGCAATGTACTCACTGGCGAGCGAAGCCGAGATGGGAGACCTGTGGCCGAGATAAGCAAAGCTCTTATATTCTACGCGAACGAGAAGTAAGAAACTTTCTACTTCACTCTCTCACTCATGCTCTTCATTCACGATCTACTTTGTCTTTGATATCCAGCCGCAATCTATATCTCGTCTGGAGCTCGTCCACTTCCTTGGAGCTGGGAGTGAAAACCCAGCGCTTGAACTTCCGGATCGAGTTTTGGATCTGGGAGGGGCAGAGAAAAATCCGGAAGAAACCATCATCGGCAGCAAAGAATGTGGCAAAGAAGAAGCTCGCAGTCGCTGCTTACCCCGGACAAGGCATGCGGCTCGTCTCCATAGTTCTCGCTCAGCACAACGACGGCCATGACCCCGGTGGCGATCCACGTCCACATCTTGACCCTGGGAGTGTCCATCTCGTGGGCGACAAACCCAGCCCCCCCAAGAGCCCTAAGTTTGGGCACCGAGCATGCGTAGCGCCCAATGGCGATACTACGCGTGCCACGTGGCGGAAGCTGTAGGCATGCGCTCTCGTTTGTGCCCTCCAAGAGGCGGATCGAAGGGTGTCGGACCGCAGGGATTTTTGTTGGTGGCAGTAAAAAAAAAACAAGAGGAGGAGGAAAGAAAAACCAGAGAAATTTTTCTCTTTTCTTTCTCGGTTGCCTCTCTCGGTCTTCCTGTCTCTCGGAGCTCTGGATTGATTTGATTGATTGATTGGATTGATTGGAATGAGAGTGAGCTCCTGGCGGGCTGGCAACACACAGAGGAATGAGTGTAGATGAAGATTGCTGGGCAGTGGGTTCTTGGGAGGAGGAGTTTTGATTCATCGCGCGCGCAACAAGATCGATCCATCAACGCATCGCCCTGCCCTGGAAGCCGAGATGATTCACTCCACTGGTAGAAGCGGGCGGAGATTTCTTCTTTCTTCGATTTTCTTCTTCTTGGTCTTGTTCTTCTTCGTCTCTTTCGTCTCGTCATGGCCGAGATCAAACGAGCGAGGGAGGCAACCGAGTTTCAAGGCGAGAGTGGCGATCAGCAGGGTGGCGGGGGGTTTGTGCCGCCGGATTTGTTTAAGCGGGCGAGCGTGGTGCATGTTTCTAGCGAGGTCCAGGAGGCCACCTCGCAGTGGAAACTGGGCGTTCCTCCGGCGCCGGAGATTTCCAATAGCAGCACTGCCGGGAGTGAAATATCTGGTCAGTTCCTCCTCCAAATTCCACTAACATTCCTTCCAAGAAGAAAAACAAAGAAAAATCTAGAGTTTGTCTCTAGTTCTTGTGTGAATCTCTCGGAAGAAGAAGAAGATTGATTTGTGGATTGGTCGATTTGATCCAGGGAAGAGGAAGCGCAAGTCGGATTCGAGCGAGGACGAGGCGGCTCTCAAGCCGTATGAGTGCCGCTTCTGCCCGATGAAGTTTGCGAAGTCGCAAGCGCTGGGAGGCCACATGAATCGCCATCGCCAAGGCATGTTAACCAATTTCTCGGGATTGAATCTCTGCCTAACTGGGGCTAACTTTGATCTTGGTTCGTATTCTTTAGAGAGGGAACGGGAGCAGCTGCTACATGCCCGCCAACTTGTCCTCCAACAAGGCCTTCCATGGTAAATTCATGGTCAATACAAGTTCTTTGCTGATTTTTGTGATCGATCAGGGTGACGGGACAAAACCACAAGCTCCAGAGGTCCTCCAGCGACTGCTTCAGCTCGGGCTCCAGGATCCCATCCTCGGCGCAGCCACCGCCAAACCTCGCCGCCACCTTTCAGCTGTCGCAGAGCTGGAACATGTCCAGCACCCACGTCGTACAGCCCGAGCAGCCCAAGCCGGCGGCCCCGCCGGATGATGACGCCATGCACCGCGCGTCTTACTGCGCCGACATGCCGTACATTGTCCACCATGCAGCCGGCAGCGGCGGTGGTACCGCGGGTTTCCCCGGCGACGACATGCTCGTGATACCGCCGGCTGCGGCGGATATCCTCGACTGTGGAGGAGCAGCCGATGCCGCCAGCGGCGGCGTGGCGGCGGCGTTCGATCGCCAACAGTCACTTGATTCGGTCAAGAGCGAGGAGCAGCAGCAGCAACACGAGGAGCAGGATCACCAGCAGCAGCAGGATCATCATTTCCCATCGCTCCAGCTTGGGCCATGTTCTTCCGAGATGATCTCTGCGTCGCCGCTCAACCAGCTGGAGATGGCGGTGGACTTCGAGCCCCACCACCAGCTGCTATCGCTGGGCGGCTACTCGGCGGCGGCGAATGCCTTTGCAGCCGCAGAAGAAGAAACATACAGAGTCAACGGTGGTGGCGGCGATGGCGATGATGGTTGTGGTGGTGGCGGCGGCGGCGGTGGTGCAATGGCGGAGATCATGGCTGGCCCGCTGGCCTCCCAATGCGATGGATTGTCGTGGATCTTTAGCAGCAGTAGCAACAGCCAAAAATCTTCTAACGTCACAACGGCGGCGGATCAGGTGGCGGAGGTGGTGGTGGCGGCGGAGGAGGTGGGTGGCGGTGGGAGGGGTTCGCAGGATCCGTCTTGTTTTTTGGATGGGTTTGGCTTGGCTCTGGGTCATGATCCAGGTGATGGCGATGATCATCGTGGTGTTGTGGAGACGAGCGACACACACAAGAGCTGACCAGTTTGACCAAATCTTTTGCTAGTTTAGCGTACTTCATTTTTGTTGGAACACATCATGACTTCAAAATAATACATCCTTTTCCTTTTGTCTTTGTACACTTTTTTATTAGTTTAACAAGTATGGAGTCACAATGCCCTGAATTTCATTAACATCCCTGGCTGCGTGGGACAAAAGTCAGTAAAGGGCCGAAAGTGAATAGCTCTTAGTTTAAGTCAACTCACTACCGTGATGGGATCAACTTGTTGGTCCTCTTGTAGTAGTGTAAAATTCCTTCTTTCCACTATTGGTAGTTTTTGGGTGGACGATTGCATTTAGAAGAGTTCTTGGGAAAATTATTCATATACCCCTGAAAGTTTACCCTTATAATTCCGAATTTAACTTTAGTACAATTTACCATACACTGAAAACCAAGGGAAATAACTCAAAAAAATTAATACATTTTGAATGGGTTTTGCTCTCTATGAGGCTAGAGTTAGGATGCAATCAGCCCTTGGCCTGCATTTGCCTTTGACAGTAACTTGCATTTGAAAGATCTTGTAGACATTTCCAAAGACAATGGGCAAGTTAAGATTGGCTACTGATTTTGTTTGGAAATCTTGACCTGTCGGATCTGACAATTAATCGCAGGCATTAGAGCTCACAGGTTTGGGGAAAATACCCATCAATTGTAGCGGGGAGCTCTTCCTGCTGTGTGAGAGCCGGGCAGATCAATCAAGCCAAGGAGGCCTTCACTCATGCACCCGCTAGGGAGGAAGGTTGCCTATGCCTGAAGTGGGTGAATCAAGGAGGGGAGCTTGACATTCAATCACATGCTGGGCACAGCCTCAGTCTCTTGGAATTTGATCTTTACTACATATTTCCATCAACCAATCAAGGCCATTTGGTGAGAGGAAGGCACAAACTAATAGTTGAAAATTGCTACGAATAAGAGAATAGGCTATTTATTGAGAGAATGGGATTCTTGTCTTTGTGAATTGAATGTGGGAAGGAGCTCTCACTAGCAGGAGTTTTTGAAACAGAAGATTAGAGGCAAAGGGAAGAATAGACAATGGATCATTGGCATTTTAATATTTAATAACTACACAGCATTACTTAACCGTGTGGCAATTTTGTATTATGTGACAAGTTTTTATAAAAACAATTGGTGGCCAGTAAGTGCTTAGTCAGAGATGGAAGCATTTTATTTATATTGGAAGAATTTTTCAATACTCAAAAAAACATTTGATATGGTTTAATTTATTGGGAGTTACTCTTTTACTGGGAAACTAATAAATTTAAACTTTAGAGAAATATTTTGTTATAAACTTTTGAATTATTTTTAATTTTAATATTGTGAGTACATAGAATATGAAAATGGAATATAAAAATATACAGCTTAAAAACCTTAGCTTATATGTAAGAGCAAGTGGCCCGGATTGATACCTATATAAATCCCACTACACTAATAATAATATATGGTATCATAGTTATACATTTGGATTTCACATCATCCCTTCCTCTCAAAAGGATAAAAAAAAATTAAAATTCTATAGTTGATAGGCTAGGATCTGAAAAAACATTAGGAGGAAGCATTGTTAGATTTATAAGTGGTGCTAAGTGTTCTTGATTCTTTTGTAGTTGCTTGTGGCAATTACAAAGGTTGACTCAACTCTATTAGCAATCATCAATAGAATTCTATATCTCTATGACATATGTATATAAAAAAAATGGTAAATAATTATCTCAATTTGAATGCTAAAAATTCATGTATTTTATGATTTTGAAGGTCCAAACCAAGCCATTCCACAAAACCATCCATTTTTGATGATAAAAACTTATGAAATTGTGGTATATCCTTAACCAAAATACTAAAACTTGAAACATTTTAGCTATAAATGCTTGACCATT
This sequence comes from Selaginella moellendorffii, assembly GCF_000143415.4. Classification (NCBI taxonomy): domain Eukaryota; kingdom Viridiplantae; phylum Streptophyta; class Lycopodiopsida; order Selaginellales; family Selaginellaceae; genus Selaginella; species Selaginella moellendorffii. The sequence goes on from NW_003314274.1 coordinate 636,633, forward strand.
ATTTGAAAGAATTTGCTTTGATAAAAATGTTATAACAACACTCAATTGAGAAGGAAATATCTAATAATAGTCACAAATGCACTAACAAAAGCATTAAATTTCACTTAACAAGTGAAGAAGTATATATATATATATATATATATATATATATATATATATATATATGGTGTGGAGCAAAATTTATTTTCTTTTTACTAAGTTTATAAGGCTCAAAAGGCAGAGTTGTGAATTTGAAAGTTTAAAAATTTAAAAATTTTTAAAAATTTTAAAACACTTGCTAATGACTTGCTATTTCGACATCAATATTGCTTTGAGAATGACCTTCTTATTTTGTGGGGACTAGTTTTAATGATCATTTACAATTGATGTGTCGCGAATGTGACTTCGGGTATCGAAAGATACTTGTCGACCGGTCCTTACAGACACTCTTTCCTTACTACCATGACGGCAGAAGATCAGTACAGTTGGATCCCTTTAGTAGCCCCTTCTGTGCTAGTGGAGTTAACTGGGCATTTTGAGTGTACTTAGACCGGACAAGCATAAGGACGGAATTCCTACATGCTATTAGCTAAGCATATTTAGCTTGGTAAGGAGTTCCTGTCTCGTTATGTCTTGCACTAGCTAGTGACTCATTTGGCATATCTACAGCATGTAAAGATTGTCCTGAACACAATGGTGTTCGTCCCGTGTCCAAATTTGCAATCTAGCGCCATTCCATATTTAGTAAGTTTCGAGCTTGTCCCAAAGACTAACTCCTGGTACTAAGGGAGGCTTGGGGTGAAAGCCCAAAGTGTGTGTTCCTCAGGGGGGGGGGGGGGCTATGGGGGGTTCCAAATGTGTAGTAGGGATAGTGGTTGGAATGCATGTTTGACCACCTGAGACATTAGTTTGGCTCCTGTTAGGCTGTGTCGCTCCTTGTTCTACATCCGGCTTGGGTCTAAGCCCAAGCTCCACGCTGCTCTAGTTGGTGGAGTACCCTCCACCTCGCGTTAGGCCACCGGTATGCCAAAATTGTGCCAGACTTCGTCTGACACTATTTTGCGTACAGGTGCTGGATACGAGGAGTTGGTGCTTGTGGGATTGTACCGGACCCTCGTTTCGTAGCGCAATGGGCTTGGAGTTCGGCTCCAAATTCAGGTGTGCTACATTTGGTATTAGAGAAATTGTCTTAGCGATTTCTATCCAACTTTTGTCAGATTTTCTGACTCAAGTTGCATACGCAGAGACTTTTCTAGTAGATCCGAAGTGACCTATGTAGGATTAGTTGGATTGCACCATTCGGTAAGAATGTTGTATGCATGTTCAATTACTGATAGAGGCATGCATGCAGCTAGCAGGATGGTGAAGAGGAACCGTGCTGATGATGCTAAAACCTCTAGATGGGCGAATCGAGAGGAGGAAACTCCTGCTAGAGATGCTGCGGAAGAGGCAAAGGCTGAGTCAGAAGAAGAAGAGCCGGATGCTGCGGCGCTGCAGCGTACGGCTCAAGAAGTCGAGATCGAGAATTTGCGAAGGGAGATTCGCAAATTGAAGAAGGAGAATAAGAAGAGGAAGAAAGAAGCTAAGGCAGCTAAACTAGCTAAGCCTAAGCAACCGGACTCCTCCTCAAATTTTGAGGACGATGAAGTTTTGCAGCCACCCCTGGTTGCACGAGTTTCAAAGTTCAAGCCCCCGAAACCACCCAACTTCAGAGGAATGTGGGACTATCAGGTTTTGGAAGACTGGGTCTACGATATGGAAAACTATTTCATAGCGGCAGACGTAGATGATCATACGAAAGTTGCGTGTGCACAATCCTTTCTCACCGATCATGCCAAAACTTGGTGGCGCCAGGTGTGTGCTGAAAAAGGGCAGACTAGAAGTTGGACCAAGATGCGGTCTCATATCCGTAAGGAATACTTGCCGGATAATCTTGGTCTGAGACTTCACGTGGAGCTGCGGTGGTTAAAGTAGCGAGGGGATCTCATGCATTACATTAATGCGTTTGCTCAGAAGCGCATTATGATTGCAAATATGAGTGATGAAGATGCTCGGAGTTATTTTCTAGAGGGTTTAAGTTCACTTTATCGTAATGAGATTTTGAAGTTTAAGCCAAAGACGTATCTAGAGTGTAAGGAGGCAGCACAGCAAGTTGCCTTTAGTCACTCACTCATGGAACAATATCAGCAATCATATGCTGGTAACTCGGATAAGAATAAAATTTTTGGGAATAAACAAGGTGATCAGAAATAGAGGGTGGAAGGCAGGTTCCGCTCTAGAGGCTCACAAGCAATGGTTAACAATGGTGGTGGTGGTTGGAGACCATTAGCAGCTTCTTCTGGTCCTAGGCCCTCTATTCCTCCTCCTGGTGGGTACAAGCAGCAGCAACTTACAAAACCTGCTCCTAGCAGAATGGGTAGTGGGGGTCATTGCTTCCATTGTGGAGAGTCGGGACATAGGTCTTTGGAATGTCCCAACAAGCATAAGACAAGGTTTCGGGTTAATGTCATGAGGGAAGATGGTGGTGGTGAAGCTGAAGGGGTTGACGAGTTGGTCAATGCAAAGTATGAGGAAGAAGAGGTGAGTAACTTTCGTTGCTTTCCTCAAACTTTTCTTGCAGTCAATGCAAACACTGATCCGTTGATGTATCTGGTAGGCTTTGTCCGTGCACACCAAATCTGAGTGATGATTGACACAGTAGCTACGCACAGCGTGACATCCGAAAACTTAGTTAAGTTGTTAGGATTGAATGCTGAGCAAATGCCGCCTATGCATTTCTAGTTTGCGGAAGGTGGGCAAGTAGCCAGGAAGTTTGTGAGTGATGTTCTAATAAAGATATCCAAGTGGAAAGAAAGAGTGGACTTGGTAGTGTTGAAGATACCAGATTTTTAGATGGTGTTTGGTATGGACTTCTTCAACAAATATAGAAAAGGGATTTATGGTGCTGGACAAAGTCGTATCACGTTAAAGTCAGAAGGATGTCCTGATGTATCCTTTTAGTTGCAAAAGTGTTCCTCAAAGGATTGGGATGCAAAGTTCTTGACTGTGAGGGCTGCTCAAAAAGCAGCTAAGAGGGGATGTCAGACCTTTTGGGTTCAAGTGATGGAAGTTGAGGGTGTTAATGACTCAGTTCGAATCGGCGATAGGGTTAATCCTGTACCAAAGAGGATATTGGAGTTGTTGGCGAGGAACCAGGATATCTTTCCGAAGGATTTGCCGCCAGGGCTACCTCCTAGCTATGAGGTTGATTATCGAATTGAGGTTATTTCGGGTTCTAAACCACCTATGAAAGCTCCATATCGGTTGAACATCAAGGAGATGGCTGAACTCAAGAAGCAACTCACGGAGCTTCTTGACAAAGGTCATATCTGACCAAGCAAGTCACCCTATGGAGCGCTAGTCCTTTTTGTTATGATAAAGGATGGAATCATAAGGATGTGTATTGACTATCGGGCACTCAATAAGATCACGGTCAAGAACAGTTATCCTTTGCCTCGCATTGATAACTTGTTTGACCAACTCTTAAAGGCTAAGTATTTTATGCAACTTGATTTACGGTCCGGGTATCATCAGATACGGATGGCAGATCAGGATGTGGAGAAGACAGCCTTTAAGACTCGATACGGATCTTATGAGTTCCTTGTCATACCATTCAGGTTATGCAATGCTCCGGCAGCGTTCAGCACTATGATGGATAGAATATTCGGAGATTATTTGGACACATTTGTTGTCCTATATATCGACGATGTTCTAGCCTTCAGCGAAACATTGGAGGATCATTTGAAACACTTGGAGCTGGTGTTTCAGAAGTTGCGCCAACACAAACTGTATGCTAAGGAAAGTAAATGAGCTTTTGGTCAATTGCGCGTAGACTTTCTTGGGCATATAATTGGTGGTGGCGTGATTGAGGTCGATCCAAAGAAGGTGGAAGCGGTGAAGTCTTGGGAAGTTTCGACCACTATATCAGATGTTCGATCCTTTCTCAGTTTGGTGGGATATTATCGCAAGTTTGTCCGCAATTTTGCAAGAATTGCTCTTCCGTTGACTGAGTTGACAAAGAGTAGTATTCCATTTCATTGGACACCAGCTTGCCAGTGTGCTTTTGCACGGTTGAAGGAAATCTTGACTACGGTTCCTGTTCTTAGGATCCCAGATCTTGATAAACACTTCGAAGTGCATTGTGATGCATTTGGCTATGCTATTGGTGCCGTGTTGCAGCAAGATTGTGACAAAGTGATTGGTGTTACGCTAAGGCAACATGGTTGTCCCATTGCGTTTTACTCCAAGAAATTTGATGAAACTCAACAAAGATGGCCAACGCATGAGAAAGAGATGTTTGCTATAGTGTCAACCCTGGAACACTGGAGACACTACTTGGGTGGACACATCAAGGTTTATACAGATAGTAACACACTAAGCTACTTTGCTACGCAGCCTAAGCTTACGCCAAAGCAGGCTCATTTGCAAGAGAAGCTTGCTAGATATGATATTGAAATCATATATAAACCTGGTAAAGACAATATTGTTACAGATGCATTGAGTCGTCAAGCTCAATTTTGGGCAATATCAGCAATCAGTTCGGACTGGTTAGAAGACATTCAGGCTTCATATGGAAGTGATCCATTGGCGAAGGCAATCTTATGCCGTGCCGGGTTGTTAAAGTAGAGCCCTGGTAGCGACGTAGCAAAAGTTGCTAGTCGCACTAATGCGAAGCTTCACTTCTCAGTTTGGGATGGGCTTATATTCTATAAGCAAGAAAGATTGTATCTTCCTTCTAAGGATCTTCAGCAATTATTTCTGTGGGAACATCATGATGTTCCAGCAGCAGGACATGGTGGGAAGCGAAAGACTCTGGCTTTATTGAAAAACGAATTTTTCTGGTCTGGTATGGACGGTGATGTAGTAGATTATGTCCGGTCCTGCCCTATATGCCAGCAATGTAAGCACAGAACTGAGAAGCAGGCTGGAAAGTTGCAGTGCATTCCAGCACCGGCATGGCCATTTCAGAGTGTGACACTTGATTTCGTCACTTGCTTGCCGAAGTCTAAGGGTTATGATACTTTGATGGTGGTTGTGGATCGGTTGTCAAAGATTGCACACTTCATTCCAACTGTAGGAACAGTGAATGCGAAACAAGCAGCAAAGCTCTTTTTCCATGAAGTAGTGCGAGTTCGTGGTCTTCCTGAAGAGATGATCTCGGATAGAGATTCGAGGTTTATGGGGAAGTTTTGGGGCACACTGTTCCAGCTGTTCGGTACCAAGTTGAAGTTTAGTACGGCTTATGATCCTTAGACTGATGGGCAGACCGAACGTGTGAATGCTCAAGTTGAGGATTATCTATGGTACTATGTCGCGGCGGACCAACACGACTGGGTTGAGCATTTGGATACAGCAGAAATCTGTTATAACAACACATTTCACAGCTACAGGCTGTTTTCCATAGGAGATGCTGCAAGGGAATGCTCGTGGGGTTCCTCAACAAATTGTTGTACCGAAACCAATGACCGAAGTGTTGGTCCCAGCTGTTGAAACTTATGCGGAGCAGCTACGCCAACGTTGGTCTAGAGCTATTGAGGCGATGGGCAAAGCTCAAGATAGGTATTGACGTGATAAGGATTAGCATCGTCGGGATGTATCCTATCAAGTGAGAGATCAGGTGTGGCTATCTTCCCGAAACTTGAACATTAAGGGTTCTTTGCCTCAGAAGCTCTTGCCAAGATATGTTGGACCCTATCGGGTGCTAAAATGCATTGGTGATGTATTCTATCGGTTGGATCTGCCTGTGGAGATGTCCAATGTTCATAATGTATTTCATGCCAATCTATTGGCTCCTTACACTATGCATGTTGCACGTCAAGGGGAGATTCGTCCGCCACTAGATGTTGTGGATGGTGAACCTGAATACAAAGTGGAAACTATCTTGGATTCCCGGTTCTGGAGACAGGCTTATGTGAAGGAATATCTAGTTAAGTGGAAAGGTTACCCAACGTGTGAATCAACTTGGGAGCCTCTTAGTAATCTTACCCATGCTCGTGAGCTTGTCATGGAGAATGAGAATAATAATAAAAGATAGCTTTTGTAAATCTTGTAATAAATCTTGCAACTTAATAAAGTAATATATTTCTATAAATCAAAGAGTTGTTTCTCTTGTTCATTCGTCCTTGGGTCAGTTTTGACAGGCTGATTTCAACACTTCGGTGCATGGGTCCAATCCATAACCATGGGGATAACTATTATAGACTGATCACAAGTCCCCACCTCTCTCTCGATGACTCACTTTTGAAAAGGGGCGTGGTCATGTAAACAACTTAATCTGCCAATTTATACTAGTTGTCTAAATCTTCCCAACAGGGTTGATTTCTTGCTCATGGGAAGTTGGGCCTCTGGCCTTCTCCCTATGTCCCTGCGGGCAGGGATGTATCATTCCTTTGTAAGCCGAGTGGTACTCAGAGCACCAAGGGTGGCTAACTCCGTTAATCATTTCCTTGTCGGTGATGGCCGAAGGGTGTCTAAGTCTTAATGTCTTTAGACGTAGAGGAGAGGTCGTTCCATAACTCATTTAAGTCAGTGTGTTTCCCACATAGTGTGCTTTCCATTAACTTTCAGAGTTGTTTCCTTGATGGTTTGCTAGACTTGGGTATGCATCGATGAGGACGTCGATCTTCCCCAAGGGGGGGAGAGTGTCGCGAATGTGACTTTGGGTATCGAAAGATACTTGTCGACCAGTCCTTACGGACACTCTTTCTTTACTGCCATGACAGCAGGAGATCGGTACAGTTGGATCCCTTTAGTAGCCCCTCTTGTGCTAGTGGAGTTGATTAGGCATTTCGAGTGTACTTAAACCGGATGAGCATAAGGACGGAATTCCTACGTGTTATTAGCTAAGCATACTTAGCCTGGTAAGGAGTTCCTGTCTCGTTATGTCTTGCATTGGCTAGTGACAAGAACCCTTGCATATTGGGACTAGTCCCTTAATATCGCCGGATGATAGCTTATCGTGTTTGCCAAACATCCTCGCTATCATGCCCTTTGTGTTAGTCTCATTTCGGTCCCAAATGCTACTTATGGAAAGTGTCTAGATTCACTCATTTGGCATATCTGCGGAATGTAGAGGTCGTCTTGAACACAATGGTGTTCGTCCCGTGTCCAAATTCGCAATCGAGCGCCATTCCATATTTAATAAGTTTCGAGCTTGTCCCAGAGACTAACTCTTGGTACTAAGGGAGGCTTGGGGTGAAAGCCCAAAGCGTGTGTTCCTCAGGGGAGGGGGGGGTTGTTCCAAATGTATAGTAGGGATAGTGGTTGGAATGCATGTCCGACCATCTGAGACATTAGTTTGGCTCCCACTGGGTTGTGTCGCTCCTTGTTCTACGTCTGGCTTGTGTCTAAGCCCAAGCTCCACGCTGCTCTAGTCGGTGGAGTACCCTCCTCCTCGCGTTAGGCCACCGGTATGCCAAAATTGTGCCAAACTTCGTCTGACACCATTTTGCGTGCAGGTGCTGGATACGGGGAGTTGGTGCTTATGGGATTGTACCAGACCTTTGTTTCGTAGCGCAACGGGCTTGGAGTTGGTCTCCAAATTCATGTGTGTTACATGGTGGTGCCTTTAATATTTATTCAATGCTTTATCCATACCTACATGGGATATCATTGTGTTACTAAAAAGCTATACAAGCTACACAAGTCTTTCTATTGGTTGAAGATGTAATATAATGTTTTCCAGTATATATGTCACTACATTTGGTGCTAAGTTAATAATATTGCCCCTTATACTATATATTGCTATATATTGCCCAATATATAGTATAAGGGGCAATATTATTAACTTAGCACCAAATGTAG
>NW_003314274.1:644553-747339 GCF_000143415.4 Selaginella moellendorffii
ACTATAAAACTCTTTGCATAATAAATAGTTTTGAAATCATATATCTGAAGTTTTAGAACCTCTTAAGTAGTACAACCAACTAAGTTTTTCCACTTTAATAATTAAGTAATCGCAATATAATCACATTTTAATAACAATTGAGAACCATATGTAAACAACCAAAAAGAACAATTTGAAAAACAATCTATAGAGGTTCAAGTATAAAGGCAAAGAGCCTATGAATAATAGTGCATCCTTTCTTCCAATTAGTTATCAGTCTAAATGTAACACACTCTATCTCTCTCCCCTTAAACTAATTGAAAAAAAAACAATTGCTTAATAAGAGAGAACTTAATAGTTATTTTATACCTATTTATCCTCTAAGTTTTCAAGGATCCATAGTAATAGTATATCCAAAATTCATCCCATAATCACATGCATTACACTGACGCCCCCTTCAAAGATGTTAATGTCCTCAATTACTATTGACTAATGAGCCAAGGGAACTAACACCTTTATTTCCGCACTCAATCTACTAATCTTTCCATCGTGTAGACTAATTATTCCAAAATAACTAGTCATCCACCTATATTACAATCCTATACTTGTAGCGCAGTCCTATGGTGAATACTTTTGTCTATAGATGTTTCATAAGAGGAAGGACATACACATGGATGTTTAATATATACAATTTCAAATTTAGTAGTAGGAATATACTTTGATCAAGGGTATATTATATTTTAAGTATCCAGTAATCAATGGGAATTAAACATGTGTCATTTGCTTTAATATCATATATAGCACATTCTCTTTTTAAACCAACTAAAAAAGGGGGCAATTGCTTAATAAAAAAGCCCTTAGGGGCTATTTTATCCCCATTTATCCCCAAATGTTCAAAAGATCCAATCTAATTCACATTTCATAATCACATGCATGTGAGACACAAATCTTTAAACCCCAAAGTGGAGTTGAAAGAGTGCCACATGGTAATGGCCAAACTGGAAGCCAAACGAATGTAACACATTTAGAATAAAAGCTTTAATTTAGATAGTCGAGAGTGGGAGTGGAATTCCCAACGAAGAGTTTGAGGAACGAGCATAAAGCAAGCAGTAAGTGGGTCTCTAGAAAAAGGACACAAGAGGACTTGATACGGAGTCTGAGATAGAGTCTAAGATAGACCCGAGATGGAGTCCGAGATGAACCCGAGATGGACCCAAGATGGAGTCTAAGATGGACCCAAGATGGAGTCCGAGATGGACCCGAAATGGAGTCCGAGATGGACCCGAGATGAAGTCCAAGATGGAGTCCGAGATAGAGTTCGAAAAGGACCCAAGATGGAGTCTAAATGGAGTCTGAGATGGATCCGAAATGGAGTTTGAGGTCAAGGCCAAGACCGACACCGACACCAAGACCGAGACCGAGACCGAGACCGAGTCTGAGTCCGAGTCCGAATACAAGTCTAAGGGTGAAAGCCCAAAGCATTTATCTCCTAGACCCTAAGGGATTTAGTGAGCTTCAAAAGTATAGTAGGGGGAGGACTCCAATAGAGCCAGTTTGGCCAGGAAAGACTAGTGTGACCTAATAAAACCACTAAAGAGTCTAAAGTTAGAGTAAATACAGACAAACAAGTGGGAGAGTTTGGTGTTCAAGTGTTCAAGAGCCAACTTTAACTCTCTTGGAAGATCGAATAGTCGATGCTCCCAATCCAAGTGTGGGTGGCACTACCCACTTGGATACCTAGTGTGGTTTACTGGAACTTCGCTTTAGCCATATGGCTAGGGCACCTAAAGGCAGAAGGTGGGGAGAATACCCATGAGGCTTGCATAGGGCCACAGTGTTTTAAAATGTTATTTTAAAATCCTGGATTGTGAAAAGGAAGAAGAGTAATGCTTTGGTGTAGTGACTAAGAATACAATCATATAGTGAGGAAGTCCCAAAGGACAATGGGATTTAGTGGTCGGGCCTATAGATCTTGATTCAATGGCAGTGTTGGCAAACATGGCCATGGATAGAAAGAGATTTAGTGGGGATATTAAGGAAGGTAGTTCCCCATGTCTATAGGCATCCCAAAGATGCTAAGGAGTGGATTTGGGATGATCACTCATGGATGGATAGCCTAGTTTTTTAGAGACAGGACTGTGATGTAGGTGGTGTTGGATCACTGGTGTGATAGAGGTGACTGGGCATAACCTTAGCGTAACGAACTGATATATCAGTGGTACCTTTGGGTGTCGGTTATAGGATCAGACATATGGAGCACTTGAACCATGCGCAAAGGTTGAGTGGCATAGATGCCATAGCAAGTCCCCAAGTCTGAAATAGGACTTATAGAGGTTGTGAGTGAAACTCCTCCATGTCGTCAAAGGTGTGGTTAAGTGACTGAAGTAGAATGGAAAATTTAGCTGTTTACAATGTGCTACACTTGAGATATTTGGGGTTAAACATCTTTGGGTTTGAATAGTATTGGGTTGGGTGACCTTCTAGGAAATCCAAATTTAGAAATTTACATTTGGTATTAAAATAGTCTTAAATCTAACTCTATTGGTTGGCTAGGGGAATCACACCATACACCGAGATTGATATCTGGTAGGTTTAATTTGCCTCTGGCTAAGCTTAACCTAAGGGGTAGGGTGTTAAGAGAGTAGGGAGTTGTGGCTCTCAACTTCCATTCATAAGGGTATAAATTTGTATAAAAGCATGGTGGATTATAAACAACTAAAGAGAACGACTTGAGAAATAATTCATAAGGGTTCAAGTATAAAGGGAAAGGGCTCATGGACAAGAATGCACTTCCCTTTCCAATTAGTTAAAGGTCTTGAAATATTTAGGATTAAACATTTTTCAGTTTAAATAGTATTAAGTTAAGTGACTTTTTAGGAAATTCAAATTCAAGAGCTTACACCATGCAAATATGAGTAAAGTTTCTCGAAACCCCAAACCATTACTAAACACTCCTTTTTTAGCATGGAGTAGTTCACTTGTTAGTTATAATGTATAGTTGATGTATGCAATGAGATGATGCTAACTAAACACACTCATGCTCTTTTATATCAATACACTCTTGAGACCAATATCATAAGCATCCATATATAAAATAAAAACTCGAGTGTATTTAAAATATGCCAAAACTAAAAGAGTTGTCAATAATTCTTTGAGATCTAAAATGCCTACTCATAATCCTCAGACCAAATGACAAACAATGTTGATGATTTCAGCAATGTGTGAGACACAAATCTCTGAGCCCCAACGTTGCACTGAAAGGGTGCCATGTGGTAGTGGCTGAAGTGGAAGCCAAACGAGCATAACATGTTTGAACGAAAAGCTCCAACTTGGACAATCAAGAGTGGGAGTGGAACTCCTAATGAAGTGCTCAAGGAATAAGCATGAAGCAAGCAGTAAATGAGTCTCTAGAAAAGGACACAAGAGGACCAACATATGACACGTAGAAGTGTCGAGATGGAGCCTAAAAAAGAGTTCAAGATGGAACCGACACAAAGTCTAAGATGGAGTCCAAGGAGTCTAAGATGGACAGGAGATGGAATTTGAGATGTACCCAAGATGGAGTCCAAGATAGACCCAAGATAGAGTCCAAGATGGAGTTTGAGATGGACCTAAGATAGAGTCTGAGGTCGAGTCTAAGATAGATATGAAGTGGAGTCCAAGGTCAAGACTGAAACCAAGGCCAAGATCAAGACCAAGACTGAGGCCGAGACCAAAACCAATATCGAGACCAAGACTGTGGCTGAGACCAAGACCAAGATGAAGACTAAGTCCAAGACCGAGTCCAAGTCTGAGTCCAAATTCGAGTTCAAGGGTGAAAGCCTAAAGCATTTGTCTGCCAAACCCTGGGGGTTTGGTGAACTCCAAAAGTATAGTGGGGGGAGGACTCCAGTGGAGCTAATTTGATTAAGAAATGCTAGTGTGATCAAAGAAGTCTATACCCATGTGTTAAGTGATGATATAACCATTGAGGAGTCCAAAGCTAAAGTGAATATAGACAAACAAGTAGAGTAGCTTGGTGAAGTGTTCAGGAACCAACTTTAGCTTCCTTAAGAGATCAAATGGTCAATGCTCTCAATCCAAATGTGGGTGGCACTAATACCTAGCATGGCTCATCAGAACCTCGCTCTAACCACATAGCTAAGGCATCTGAAGGCAGAAGGTGGGAAGAGTACTCATGAGGCTCGTGTAAGGCTATGGTGTTTGAAATATCATCCCAAAGTCCCAAACTGTGGAAAAGAAAAAGAATAACCCTTTAGTGTAGTGATCAAGGATACAGTCATATGGTGAGGAAGTCCTAAAAAATAGTGGGACTTAGTGGTCAGGCCTTTGGGCCTTGACCCAGTGGCAGTATTAGTGAGCACAACCATGGATGAAAAGGGATTTTATGGGGACAGAAAAAGGGACATTGGGGAAAGGTGTTCTCTATATCTTCGGGTATCCTAAGGGTGCTAAGGTGTGGTCAAGGGATGACCACTTATGGAGATCACTTCGGCCCAGTTTTTAAGAGATGGGATAATGGTACGAGTGGTTTAAGACTACTAATGAGACAAGGGAAAATGGACATGGCCTTAGCATAACAAACTGATATGTCAGTAGTATATTTGGGGTGCCGATCATGGGATCAAATACAGAGAGCACTTAGATTAAGTGTAAAGACTGAGTGGCATAGATGTTATTCATGGGGCTATCAAGTCCCCAAGTCTGGAATAGGACTTATGGAGGTTGTGAGTGAAACTCTTCCAAAAGATCAAAGGTGTGGTTACTGTCAAGACCCCCAACAAGATCAAGACTGGAAAATGCAAAAGACAAAGAGAAAAGCTAGTGGAAACAAAGAAAAGGCCTTAGACTGGTGTTGATTCAGATTGTGGAGAAATGGAACAAGGCTAACCTATATATACTATAGGTTGATGAAGCTCCACCACTCTTAGATCGAGGACGGCCTAAATATAGCTGAGGTCGAGGAGGCACCACATCATCATCAGGAATCTAGCTCGAGACTCAAGAATCGTACAGGAAATCAGAGAGTCAGGAATAGGGAAGTGTCTTGAGAGTCAGGAATGTGGTCTGCAGGTCAGGAATCCGGTGAGAGTCAGGAATGTGGCAAGAATTGGGGGATTCCTGATAGCACCCCCTCCTCAAGAACAAGAGGAATGAGGACGTGAACGTGAACGAAGAGGAGGATGAGATGAGCGGCGAGGGATGGGAGATGGAGAAAAAGAATGGGGACTGGGACAAGAAGGATAGCGGCGGTGGAAGTCCTGAACAAGGTCAGGAGAATGAATTAGGTTGTCCGTAGGTTCCCAAGTGCGTTCCTCAGGTCCATAACCCTTCCAATCAACCAGATAGTAGAGTTTAGACCGTGAAATCTTGGAATCAAGGATGTCCTAAACCTCATACTGTAGCGCATGTGATCATGGGATGAGATTTGGATATACTGTCACCGTGGATCCTTGGAACCTTGGGAGATAAATGGGGATAAAATAGCCATTAAGGGCTCTCTCATCAAGCAATTGCCCCTTTTCCAATTGGCTTAAGGGGAGAGAGATAAGGTGCGCTATAGTTGATATCGGAGCAAATGGCACGGGTTCGATTCCTATTGATTAGTGGCTACTTAAAAGTATAATATACCCTTGAGCAAGGTATATTCCTACCCCTAAATTTGAAATCGTATGTATTGGGCATCCATGCGTACGTCCTTCCTCTTGTGTGGAGTATCAACGGACGAAGGTATCCACCGTGGGACTGTGGTACGGGTGGATGACTAGTTGCCTCACATGGAATAGCTAGTCTACACAATGGAAGGATTGGTAGATTGAGTGCGGAAATGGAGGTGCTGGTTCCCCTTGGCTCAGTAGGGGTTGTTAGTCAATAGTCAATGAGGACATTGACATCTTTGAAGGGGGGGGTGAGTGTAGCACATGTGATCATGGGATGATATTTAGATATACTGTCACCGTGGATCCTTGGAACCTTGGGAGATAAATGGGGATAAAATAGCCACTAAGGGCTCTCTCATCAAGCAATTGCCCCTTTTCCAGTTGGCTTAAGGGGAGAGAGATAAGGTGTGCTACAGTTATCCAAATGCTCAACCCAGTCGCGTTAGTCCGCCGCGACATAGTACCGCAGATAATCCTCAACTTGAGCATTCACGCGTTCGGTCTGCCCATCAGTTTGAGGATGATACATTTAACGTCTTTGGACGTAGAGGAGAGGTCGTTCCATAACTCATTTAAGTCGGTGTATTTCCCACATAGTGTGCTTTCCGTTAACTTTCGAAGTTATTTCCTTGACGGTTTGCTAGACTCGGGTATGCATCGACGAGGACGTCGATCTTCCCCAAGGGGGGGAGAGTGTCACGAATGTGACTTCGGGTATCGAAAGATACTTGTCGGCCAGTCCTTACGAGCACTCTTTCCTTACTGCCACGACGGCAGGAGGTCGGTACTGCTGGTCCCTTTTATGGTCTCCACTCAAGCTAGTTGAGAAACTGGTCATCACATGTGCACTTGACCAGATGAGCATAAGGACGGAATTCCTACATGCTATTTGTCAAGCATACTTGACCTGGTTAGAGAAACTCATTCGCTGACTTGCACTTGCTAGTGTTGGGAACCCTCATGATATTGAGACTAGTCCCTCAATATTCGATTGATGATAGCTTACCGTGTCTGCCAAACACCCTCGCTATCATGCCCTTAGTGTTGGTCTCATTTCGGTCCCATATGCTATATATGGAAAGTGTCTAGATTCACTCATTTGGCATATCTACAAAATGTAGAGATCGGCCTGAACACAATGGTGTTCATCCCGTGTCCAAATTCGCAAATCTAAGGCCATTCCATATTTAGTAAGTTTCGGACTTGTCCCAGAGACCAACTCCTGGTACTAAGGGAGGCTTGGGGTGAAAGCCCAAAGCGTGTGTCCCTCAAGGGGGGGGGGCTATGGGGGGTTCCAAATATATAGTAGGGATAGTGGTTGGAATGCATGTCCGACCACCTGAGACATTAGTTTGGCTCCCGTTGGGCTGTGTCGCTCCTTGTTCTGCGTCCGGCTTGGGTCTAAGCCCAAGCTCCACGCTGCTCTAGTCGGTGGAGTACCCTCCTTCTCGCGTTAGGCCACCGGTATGCCAAAATTGTGCCAGACTCCGTCTGACACCATTTTGCATGTAGGTGCTGGATATGAGGAGCTGGTGCTCATGGGATCGTACCGGACCCTCGTTCGTAGCGCAACGGGCTTGGAGTTCGGCTCCAAATTCAGGTGCGCTACATTTGGTATCAGAGCTCAGACCCATCCTCGAGCTGCACTGGTGGAGGCGGAGGAATGACCCAATTTGGAATAGGACTGGGAATATAAGGCTCAAGGAGAGAGGAGTGAAAAACGGGGTGAATTTGATATGAGGAAGGAAGTGCAAAGCGATAAGTGACAGGATTAATGATGGCAGTGATAGGGAATGGACCAAGGCGTTTGAAATCGAGTTTTGGACAAAGCTTGGTGGTGGAGATATTTCTCCTGAGGAGCCAGACTTTATCCTCGATATTGTAAGGGGGACAATCCTGACGATGGATATTGCCAAATGTTTTGTGAGATTCCTGAGCACGATGGAGATGGAAGGAGATGGAGTTGTGGATTTCCTGGAGGTTGGAGACAAATGCCTTAGAGCGGGGATTTGAACAAGAGGAGTCAAATGGAGAAGGAAGCGAGAGATTAAATCGAGGATTTCGACCAGAGTTCGCAAAGAAGGGGGAAACTCGAAGAGAGGAGTGAATAGAGTTGTTATAAGAGAACTCGGCAAGGGGAAGGATATCGAACCAGTTATCCTGATGATAGTTGATGAAGCACCTCAAGAATTGTTCCAACGTCTGAATCATTCGCTCGGACTGTCCATCAGTTTGAGGATGATACGCTGAGGAGAGGTTGGCCTTCACTCCTAGCAGTTGCAAAAACTGTTGCCAGAAATGAGAGATGAACTGAGGTCCCCGATCCAAAACCACATCTGCAGGAATCCCATGAAGTCGGAAAATTTCCCTGAATACCAGTTTTGCCATGTCCTCGCCCGAAAACTCCTTGGTACATGGCAAGAAGTGCGCCATCTTTGTGAAGCGATCCACCACAACTAAAATGCTGTTGAAGCCTCCAGAATTGGGAAGATCACTCAAGAAATCCATGGAGATGGATTCCCAAGGACCTGAAGGGACCGGGAGGGATCGAAGAAAACCTGAAGGAAGGTGGTGAGGTACCTTATTTTGAGCGCAAGTGTCACAGGAGGTAACAAAGGCTTTGATGTAGTCGTCCATGTGAGGCCACCAAAAATCCCGTGCAACCAGCTCATAGGTTTTCGCAATGCCGAAGTGACCAGCAGTCGGGCTATCGTGGCACACCATCAGAACCAACCTTCGAGCATCACCTTCAGGAACGTAAAACTGCTCCCCACGGTACAATAAGCCATCTAAGAACTCGAACTCGTCAAATCGCCGGCAGTCGGGAGTCACTGGGTGTCCAGCCTGAAGATGGGGGAAAATGTCATTGGTGAGATCATCGGATTGAAGATCGTTTCTGATCGCATCCATCAAGGAGGAGTCCTGAGGGGCCAAGGAAATTGCCATAACTTGAAGCCGATCAGGACCGAGGATAACTTGATCTTGTTGATCGAAGGCAGGATTACCAGGCCTGAGACTGAGATAGGAGCGCCTTGAAAGAGCATTAGGAAGGCCTTGAAGCTTTCCAGGTCTATACTTGATAACAAAGTCAAACCGACTCAAGAATTGTGCCCACCTTGCTTGACAACGGCTCAAAACTCGGGAAGTGGCAAAGTACTCGAGATTTTTGTGATCCCTCCAGACCGTTGTTTGATGGCCTGCCCCCTCCAAGAAACGACGCCACTCTCCAAAAGAATCCACAATAGCAAGGAGGTCCTTGTCGTGGATTTCGTAATTGATCTCCGCCGGCTAGAATTTCCGAGAATGGAAAGCCACTGGATGAAGTTCTTGATCCACTCCGAGTTGAGACAGCACAGCACCAATGGCAAAGTCGGAGGCGTCAGCCTTGATGAAGAAAGGTTGTGAGGGATCAGCGTGGATCAAGACGGGAGCAGAACTGAAGGCCGCCTTGAGTGTGTCGAAGGCCTGCTGGGCAGTAGCAGACCAAGAGAAGGGAACATCCTTGCGAGTGAGATGCGTGAGAGGAAGGACAATGTCAGAGTAGTGATCAATGAATTTGCGATAGAAGTTGGCAAAGCCAAGGAGAACCTAAACGTCCGACATTGATTGGGGAAGCTCCCATTCGAGAATAGTCTTGACTTTGGCAGGATCCATCGTGATGCCCTCAGGAGTGACAATGTACCCAAGGAACTCCACAGACTGCTGATCGAAGGAACATTTCTCAAGCTTTGCGTATAGGCCATGTTCTCGCAACTTCGCCAACACCTTACGTACATATTCGTCGTGCTCCTCCTGAGTTTTTGAGTAGATGAGGATGTCATCGAGGTAGACGATCACCATCTGATCAAGAAACTCCCGAAAGATGTCGTTTGCCATGTGTTGAAAAACTGCTGGAGCATTTGTCAAGCCAAATGGCATGACAGTGTACTCGAAGTGGCCATAGCGGGTTCGGAACGCAGTCTTCCATTCATCACCAGGCCGGATCTAGATCAGATTGTATGCTCCACGGAGGTCGATCTTGGTGAAGAAGCAGGCACTGCTGAGGCATTCCAACAGGTCCGAAATCAGGGGCAATGGATAACGGTTCCAAACAGTCACCTTGTTCCAACCTCGGTAGTCGATGACTAGCCGCAAACTCCCGTCCTTCTTCTTGACAAAGAAGACAGGTGCTCCAGCTGGAGACTGTGAATGCTGAATGTACCCCAAGGCAAGGTTCTGATCCACGTACTCTTTGAGGGCCTGAAGCTCGGATGGGGATAACCCGTAGATAGGCCCCCACGGAGGTGACGCTCCTTCCTGTAAATCAATGGGACAGTCATAAGGCTGATGAACAGGCAAGACACTATCTTTTTCTTGTCAAACACATCCCCAAAATCATGATACTTCTCAGGAAGACTGACAGGAGAAACATGCAAAGCAAAAAGGAAAAGAGGTTCTTCATGAAGGAGTTCTTTTATAGAGATTGTGGAGATAGGAGAAGGCGTACGACTAAATGGAATGATGAGACGAGGATATTGTCCAGTGTAAGATGGAGAGAGGAAAAAAAAGAGGGTGAAAACTTCATAGAGTCAAGAACAAAACCCCGATTTGAGTTTAGGGAACTTTTCCTGATTCGGACTCGATGAACAGTAGGGGAAGCCATGGGAGATGGTGATGTGGGAGAGAGGAGCTGTAATTCCTTCCAACAGATCTAAGGCTGATGTAGTTGGAACGAGCACCACAGAGGAGGACTTGCTATTGATGATGTTGAAGGCGATATCGGTGACGGTGGACCCGATGTGTACTCGAACGGGCAACGTTTCCCTAAGTCCAGAAGATGGAGACACAAAATGCCCGCCGATGCCTTCAACCCTCATATCCCGTATAGTAGGAGAAAGAGGAACGTGATGTCGGGTAGCAAAGTCCGTGTCCATGAAGCAGGAAGTTGCACCCGAGTCCAGTAGCGCCAGAGCCTTGAGTCCTGATTGTCCGGTGAAAGAAAGGAGACATGGGACGTGGAAGTTGCGGGAATTGGTGGTGGCTTTGATGAAAGGTGGTGAGGAGCTTGATAAACAAAAAAAGTGATTTTTATTCGGGAAGTCCAAATAGACAGCTCCTACTCTGTTTGGACAGGGTCGTTTCCCGACTGCAACAGAGGTGGACTTTGAGGCAGAGTGAACTCGAGCAGTCGGGGAGGCTTCTTAGGACATACAGCTGCTTTGTGATTAGGATCAGCACAGTAGAGGCAAAGATTATGAGATATTCGACGTTGCTTCTCAGCAGGACTCAACTTCCCTCTAATGAGTCAGGGAGTACCAGAAATATCCATCGGAACTGGAGCAGTAGGTTCAGGAGTATGCCCCGAAGACTCAAGCTAGGATTCCTGAGTCTGGGACGGAAAAACAGCGGCGCGGCGACTTTCCTGACGATGTTCAAAGAGACGGTTGTCACATTGAACAGCTTTGTTGATGGCGTCCGACAGGTCCTTGGGATCCTCCATGGTGAGCAACAAATCCTTGACACCGTTGTTGAGGCCGAAACGAAATTGGTCAATCAGGGCCCGCTCATCCCACTGAGTGTCCAAGGCAAGGAGTTGGAACTCTACAGCATAGATCGAGGCGGGACGAGACCCCTGAGAGAGACGTCTCATCTTTGTGGTAGCAGCCCGAACCCGATCCGTCTCGCCAAAACATGCTTCGAGCTTCTCTTTGAACAATTGAAGATCCATCAGCTCCGGAACCACAACCCCTTTCATGCTCTTCTCCAGAAGAGGAGAAAACCATGACAAAGCTACACCTTCCAGCAACGTCCCAATCGCACCGATTTGAGACTCGGGAGTGGGGTACCGCCGATGCTGAAGTGCGAAAATCAGCTCCATTTGGTTCAGAAATCCGCGAAGCTCCGAACGCTTGCCTGAAAATTTCACCGGGAAACTCACCTTCGGTTCAGGAACTTTGCTGGATCCTTGAGCCGAAAGTGAAGCAAGCTCCTGCTGCATGCGAAGAAGGGTCGCCTTCAGCTTGGTATTCTCAGACTGGATTTTTGCAAGAACTTCGGCAAAGAAATCAGGATGGCTTGGAGACTCCATCGACAAGAAGAAAGAAAAAGGGGAAAAAAGGCAAAGGTAGTCAAACAATCAAAACGAGCTAAAGCAAAAAAAGAAAAAACACAATCTGAATCAAACTGTCAAGACCCTCAACAAGATCAAGATTGGAAAATGCAAAAGACAAAGAGAAAAGCTAGTGGAAACAAAGAAAAGGCCTTAGACTGGTGTTGATTCAGATTGTGGAGAAATGGAACAAGGCTAACCTATATATACTATAGGTTGATGAAGCTCCACCACTCTTAGATCGAGGACGGCCTAAATATAGCTGAGGTCAAGGAGTCGCCACATCATCATCAGGAATCTGGCTCGAGACTCAAGAATCGTACAGGAAATTAGAGAGTCAGGAATAGGGAAGTGTCTCGAGAGTCAGGAATGTGGTCTACAGGTCAGAAATCCGGTGAAAGTCAGGAATGTAGCAAGAATTGGGGGATTCCTGACAGTTATATGACTAAAGTAGAATAGAAAATTTAGTTGCTTACACAATGCTCACAATGGTGTAATAATATTAAAAATATTATCAACAAAACAATTGAGATATTACACTTTGCATAGGAAGTGTTATATATCATTCATACACTCTAGAGTAAAAAACTTTAGAATAGCCATAAGTTTGTCATAATCAACTTACAAACTTTCACAAGAAATATAATACCCAAGATAAATTGTATCTTTAGAATAACATTAAAATATTAAATTAAGTTAAAATATTTTAATGTAAAAATTCTATGTTAATGGTAGGTGCAAAACCCCCCTTAGATGGTTGAATCACTAATGAAGTTTTAAACCCCTATGATATGTATATACTAAAAATATGGCAAATAACTATCCCAATCTAAATATTAAAAGTTTACATACTTTATCATGATCCCTTTGAAGATTCAAATGAGTATTCTATTAAACCATCTATCTATGGATAATAAACATTTGTAAAAGTATAGCATATTTTTAGCTGAGATGTTAATATCTAAAATGTCTTAACCATAAACACAAGATATTATCTGAGAGAATTCACTTTGGACAAAATTGCTAGAACACCATTTGATTGAAAAGGAAGTATCTAATGGTAGTCATAAACACATTAGCAAGAGCACCAACTTCCACTCAACAAATTCAGTAGTCAAAAGCATTCATTACCAAAAATTAATTTTGGAAATGGTCCTATCAAATCAAACACATCAATGATCTTTTTGTAGTATAAGAGGCAATATTACTAATTTAGCACTAAACACAAGTATACACATACTGAATAATATTATATTATATCTTTGGCCAATAAAAAGATTTGCATAACTTCTTAATCACACAATGGTGTCCTATATGCTTGCTTAGTCATAGTATATATAGAGAAAGTGTAGCACACCTTATTTCTTTTTTCTTAAGCCAACTAAAAAAGGGGCAATTGCTTGATGAGAGAGCCCTTAGTGGTTATTTTATTTCTATTTATTCCTTAAGATTCCAAGGATCCACAATAATACCCATGATCACATGCACTACAGAAAGCATGGAATAAATCACAACTAGCCACAAATAATTAATCCCTATAAAGTAAAGAAGGTTGTCCTTAAAGCAATTGTAAATGCTAAAATGGCAAATCATCAACAAAATTTTCAACCCATCATGAAACATTTAAATCCTTTACTCAATCTTTTTAGCCTCACAACATTTATTAAGTAAATGTAAATTTAGTTTTACACATTATGAACATTGAACATCAAATAGAGCAACCACCAATAACATAGAATTCTTATTTGAAAACTCCACTAATGTTGGAATAACATACTTATCAAAAATACAAAAAGAGAGTAAAAAAAGGAGAGGAACTTGAAAAAAGATGTTAATATCAACCATAGAATATCCTTAGTAATGAACAATCTTGAAGTTATATATATAAAGATTTAAAGCCCATTAAGTAGTATTATCAAACATATTTTTCAATAATAAAATTATTGTAGCATGATCACCTTCTAGTATGTTCAAGAATCATGCAAGTATATATAAAGCTTCTTAAAACCCTAAACTAATATTAGACACTTTTTTTATCGTGGAGTAATTCACCTTTGCTAGTTACAATGTACAATTGATAATTCCAAAGGGATGATATTTATTAAGCATACTCATGGTCTCTTGCATCAACATACCCAATATTATAAGCATCTATAAACAAGTTGAAAGGTCAAGTATAATTAGGATATGTCAATTGTCAACAATGCTTTAAGATCCGCAAATACACACTTACAGTTCTCAAACAAGATGAAAGATGATGTTGATGACTTATTATAACATGTTGTGTACATTTGTGTCATGTTGCAAAATATATATCCATGTGCGTGGGATGAGGTAAACCTAGTCATGTGTATGGGTGTTCTTGAGTTTGAGCTCTAATCATTATAAGTTTCATCTTTGGTATGGATTGATTGCAACGCAATTATGTTAAGTCTGATTTCTTCGCTTTGTCTCATACTTCTTCATATCTCTTCCATTTCTCTCACTTCTATTTTAATTCATCCCTTTATTTTTACTGTTTCTTCTTTGTCTCTATATTATTTTTTATTATATTTCCTTTTTATTTTCATAAAACTTAAAATTTACTAAATGAAATAGAAGTCAAAGTTTTAGCTAAAGTGTCTACAAAACTTCAAATAATAACATATATAAGGTAAAAGTTTCTTCAATTAATTTTAGAGTGATATAACAATCCAGCTTAGTAAATGCTTTAGAATTATTCTTTTTATTTATATGTATATAGTTCATAAAAATCAGGTTATTTTTTATAAATAGTTATTGTATATTAAATTTTTCATATGTAGAGTATGATATTAATCTTACCAAGGCTTTTAAATATTTTTATAATTAAAATGCATTAATGATTGTACTAAAATATTTTTCAAACATAAAAAATAATATTGTGAGATCTAGGTGATGTTGTGATGTTGTATACAATTATTAATGTAGTGGGATTTTGGTAGCCATCAGATTGGTTTCAATCACTCTTATATAGGAGTTAAGGTTTTTAGGCTAATCAAATATGTATATTTTTATATTGCATTTTCATATTCTATGCATTCATATTGGTGGAGTTGAGGGGCAATTTTGATTTATTTTAAGGAGTATTTAGATTTTTTTTTTGTTTAAATTTAGCTTTTACATTATCTAGATCTCTCTCATTCATGAGGTTTATTAATTTCTTCTCTTTTCCTTTGATTTTGTTTATTTATCTTAATGGCAAAGTAATAGCCTCCTTTATAAGCTTTTAAATTTGAATTTTCTGGGAAGTCACCTAATTTAGTATTATTCAAAACTAAGAACACTTAACTTCAACTATCCCAAGACCCTTAACCAATTAGAAAAGAGGGTGCACTCTTGTTCATAAACCTTTTCTTTATAAATCATCTCTCTTATTATTCCCTTTGTTTGATTATAATTTATTATGCTTTTTTGCAAGTTCACACCCTTGTGAATGGAAATTAAGAGTTGCAACCCTGCTAAAAACCTCACTCTTTTGACACCCTACCCCTTCGGTTGATCTCAGTGGAGCATACTAAACTTGCAAAATATCAATCAACATGTGGTGTGATTCCTCTAAGCTAATCAATAAAGTCAAACCTAAGACCTTTTTAATACAAATGTAAGCTCATGAATTTAGACTTCCCAAAAGATACTCAACCTAGTACTATTCTAACCTAAGGATGTTTAACCCCTTTAATGATTGGATAAGGGAATATACTTTTGTTCATAGGCCCTTTCCTTCTATATTTGAACCCTTATAGATTGTTTCATGAGTTATTCCCTTTAGTTACTTATATTTTCTTCTTTTGACTTTGGAATAATAATTGGTGTAATTACTTGATGCTATGTAATTGCAATTGAAAAACCAGATTCAGTTGATGGCGACATTCATAAAATGTGGTGCAACTCCTTTTGCTCTTTGTGTCAATCCTCACATCAAATTAGATTCTTTTTATAAGAATTTTGGGGATGATGTGTACTATTTATTCATCACTTTATAGTTTATCATTTTTGGGATGATGCCCAGGGTTTGTGTAAGTTTTTAACATTTCTCCAAAGGACAATATTGCAATGGTACAATGGTTTGAATATAGCCACTCATGTGGATTGAAGCCTTCTCCAAAATGTCCTTAAACACTTATTTGGACATACTAATGATTGCAACAATGCCTTCTAACAATTGTATTATGTCTAGCAAAGATCATTTGAGTTAATGATGCAATTTGATATTTGTTTTCAAAGCTTTTTATTTTGTGCAGAGCCAAATATATTAAAGCAGATCAAGTTGGGAATATTATGGCTAGTGCTTCATCAAGATCTTATGGGACTCAAGCATACACTACTCTAACATTAATACCTATTAATATATCACTATAAGACATCACTTTTCCCACTTATCATTGCACACACTTCAACTCATTATCGCCCATATTTAAGGATAAGGGTGAAAATATAGATATGGTTGTAATATTCATTCCCAAGCTTGTGATAAAGTTGGCGTTCTCAACATTTTTTAGATTAGCATTCTCCATTTCGTAGGTAGAAGCCTTGTTGTCAACTTCGTCATGTTAGTCCTACTACAATGAAAGGATTTGATGTAAAGATTGTTTTAGGAAATGAGAAGTTGTATGAGTAGTGTTGCATGAATAAAATAGTGACCCTTTCATATTTTTTTTGGAAGTATTATCAAAAGGTTCATTGGGCACTAATTCATATAGTGTTTACTTTCTAAGTTTATTTTTATAATAAAAGGTCTTATGTTATTTTTTTTATGTTGGTTGATACAAGATCAAGTTTATCTACTTTTTCTCAGCTTATGCCACACATTATTATCTACAATTATATTATATGGCAAAGTCAATTTTCATTTGTTATGGCAATCGCCGTACACATTCATATACATAGGATAAGGTGGATATAGTTGTATCTATAGGCAATCTTGAGCTTGAGTTTTAATTATTGTGGGTGGTGCTAAGTCAAACTTTTGACCTTATCCTTGATATGGATTAATTGTAATGTAATTATGCCAAATGTAACTTTAAAGTTTCTCCCCTTTGTTTTATACTTTTTTATCCTTCTTCCATTCCTTTTATTTTTGTTCTATTTCATTTCTCAACTTTTACTTGTGCTTCCATCACTTTTGTCTTTATATTACTTCCTACTATATTTTTGTTTTGCTACTTTATTCCCTCTTCAGATCCCTTTGACAACCTTTATACTGCAATAGTTGATCAACTTAAGGAGTATATTGATTTATTTGACTTTGACCTATCGTTTTTTACTATGTGCCATTCTATTCCAATTGGAGATAGTCATCTAATCAATGTTTTTGTTCAATGTCGATCACCCAAGAATATCAAGATTTCAATTATAAATGTTATGGAGATGTTTGAGAAGGGTGTTATCCAAAACTTGTGGAGTTCTTAGGTGAATAAACCTCATTTTATGACAAAATTTGATAAGAGTATTTATTTTTATATTGACTATCATTTATTAAGTGAGGTAACTATCCCAGATATGTATTCTCTTTGTCATATTGTTGATCTTTTGGATTGTTTAGAAAGAAGTCATTGGTTTATTAAGTTAGATCTTGCTTCTGGGTACAAGCGAGTGCTAATGGCTAAATAAGATGTTCCCAAGATTGTTTTTTATACACCATTTGGAGTTTTTGGTGATGTCATTTAGTTTAAATAATGTTCTAATGACTCTCCAGTAGATGATGGATGAGGCTTTTTATGATATATTGGAAGTGACTTCTAACTTTGTTCATAATGTCTTAACCCACTTAGAAGGGACATGGGAAGAGCATGTCCATGATATTGACAAAGTTTTGGATCGGCTACAGGAAGTGAGTTTAAAGGTAAAGCAATCAAAATATGTGTTTAAGTCTAGATTTTACAAAATCTAATATAATGGTGTGGTGGTGTGAATAAATTACCATTAAATTTACTAATTTAATGGTGGGTGTGAAAGCCCTCTAACTCTTAAATGGTATTTAGGTTTTAGATTTTAGAATTTCAACACTATGCTATAATTATAATTTTTATAGCCTAAACTGCTAAATAGCATGTTTAACCAATAACTATCCATGCCTTTTCTTCTTTCTGTTTATTTTATGAATTTATTTCTAAAGAAATGCCTAATGCATGCTAAATATCTCTAAAAAAAATTAAATGTTGGTATTTATGCTTTATCAAAGCTTAATGAAATTGAAATTTTTAAAGATTCTCTGATAGCAACTTGTTATCAAGGAATTTTGAAAAATATGTAACTGCATCAAATTCAAATCAAAATTATATCTACAATTTTTTTTTCAAATGGCATATTTCTGTATATCATTAGCAATTACCAATTATTTATAATACATTTTACCCTTTCAACTTCTCTTTTATCCCTTTATGTTAGCTTGTTAAGTTGCAGGTGGGAGTTGAGGCGCCAAGCCCCCTATATGCACATTAAACAAGCAATTCACTGTAGTATCAAATATATATATTTGCATACTGCAGACCTCTAGAGTTTCTGTTTCATGGCTTGTCCATGCTTGGCTTACTCCAGTAATTTTAATTGATGTAAAGTAAGCTTGTTCATTGTTGTATCATGATAAGTCCAACTTTATGCTCCTAGCCGTCTTGTTCTTAGATTCAAAATAGCAAATAAATTACAATGTAATTATGAGGTATAAATTCAGATGTGTTAGTAAAACCTTCTCAGTTTGTCTACCGCCTACACAAACAGAGCTATCTTTGATTCATGCGTGTTGCTACTAGTGAATACTGCAAGCAACAAACAGTTCGCAAAGTGTTGATGTAGACTATCTGCAAGCTTCAAGACAGATCTGCGTCAGCAATTTTAAACAAGCAGTGCAGCAGAGTTGATTTCTGAACCACCATCTGGGCCAGATGGCTGTTAACGTGTCCTGTCCGTGCAATCAGGAGCGTCCACTTCGAAGGAGGGCGGCATTCACATGTTTTCATATGATCACTTTCTTTGTCAATTTCTACGTTGAGATTGCACCATCAAAGCATAGTCACCTAAACATCCATTTCTTTCGACCTTTCCATGTCACTCTTGTGTACACGAGCTCGTTCGTACTCAGTATTTTTATGTTTTATATTTTGAAAAGCCACCGTTGTTCTGATTGTCGCGTCACGAGTGCCAGTTTGAAGGACGCAACATCAACACCTTGGTGGCACAAGTGACTCGTGGCAATATGACAAAAAGTACACATTAGCTGCCACCGCCCTAGCTCAGCCTGCAGAAAACAAAGAAGTACTCAAGGGAAGGGTTACAGGTTTTCCAAATTTTGTTTTGTTGTGAGCTTGTTTCCTAGCGATAAGGTGCATAAACAGTAAAAGGAATGTCCGTACAATCGGCTAATCAAGTGAACTCGAATTAATTTCTATGTAAACTCTCTTATTTAAAAAGACCTTCTGGACCACCGCGTAAACTCGAAGACAAGACTGTGAAAATCACTACCAGTGGTACGAAAGGCTCTTGCTGAAAATGCGTACGTGCTCAAACCAGCTGGCTTTGTGAGCATACCCAAGATCATATTCGCTCAGAAGTACCTGAATGATATGTCCAGGAAATTGGAGTTATAGATGAGCTGTCATATTTTTGCTCAGATATTAAAATGTTTTTAGCATTATCGATGATCATAATCAGCATGTATGCTTATAAGGTTGCCTTTGTTTGCTCTTATATGCAGGGTAACGAGTAGTTATAGCTATTGCATGCAAAAGTGTCTAGAATCTAGTGTGTATTTGCTGTAGTAGCTATGGCTTCTGTTCTTCGACAGATGACTATGGGCGAAGCTAGCTTCCTTTCGCTGCTGACAGACTTCATCGGCAAGACGGAGAAGCTTCAAAACAATCCTCCAAATCTGATACCACAGGAATCGCTTGTTGTGACTAAGGTGCTTGAAGTGCTGGGACCTTATAGCATCGACAATGGTGGACCTTTGCTCCTCAAACCAATCTATTTTCAAGGCCTTCAAAATAGGAAGAACCTCATTGTCACATATCCTGGTGAAGAGCAAGATAGAATAGTCTCCATTGTTGGCTGTCATATGGACGTGGTAGTGGCTGATCCGACCAAATGGGTAACTACTGCTCTTGCCTCTTGCAAATTGAGCTGATTACTATCTGATAGCTGTTTTGTTTTCTTCAGGAACATTCGCCGTTTAAGTTAACCCAGCTTGAAGATGGTGATACGCTCTATGGACGAGGCACTACAGATTGCCTCGGACATGTTGCATTAGTGACGCAGCTGTTGAAGCAGATGGCAGAAGCAAAGTTGAGGCTCAAAACAACTGTGGCAGCTGTGTTCATTGCAAACGAAGAGAATGCCACAGTCCTGGGCATTGGGGCTGATGCACTGATGGATGCACATGAACTCGATTTCCTCAAAAATGGTCCTTTGTAAGTTCGAGGCTCTAGCCAATTGATTGAGCTTGCATACATGGTATTTTCGTTTTGTTTCTGCAGATATTGGATGGATTCCTCCGACAAACAGCCTTGCATTGGAACCGGTGGAATGCTTGCTTGGCATCTCACAGCTCATGGAAAACTTTCCCACAGTGGTCTACCAAAGCAGGTACATTTGTACAGTACAGGAAAGTAATCCTCACCGTATCTAAAGCTCTTGGCAATGTGTTGCAGGGAATCAATGCAATTGAGCTTGCTTCTGAGGGACTGAAAGAAATTCAGGATCGTTTCTATAACGATTTTCCAAAGGTTGTTCCAGATGAAGATAACTACAAGTTCGACACCCCCTCAACAATGAAGCCTACACAATGGACATGTAAGCATTGACAGCAAGCAGATTGTGGACTCTTAAGCTTGTTAAATTCTTCTTTGCAAGAAGACCCCGGGAGTGCAATTAATCAAATCCCAGACACTTGCACCATTTCTGGAGATTGCAGGTATTTGATTGAATTTTGGATTTCGAATTAAAATATGTTGCTCCTCGCATTGTGAATTATGTTGCAGGATAACGCCTTTCTACAAGTACTCTATCTTGAGATCTAGAACCCTTTGCTGAAACGTGTGCGCAGGGTGGACGAAGTTGAAAAGAAACTCGTGCAGTACGTGGACTATATAAACCAAAACATAGAAAAACTGGAGACTCGTGGACCGGCGTCTAAATATGTGTTACCGGATGGCACCAGAGGAAAGTAAGGAGCATAGAAATGTTGCTAAAGCCTCCCTTGAGTTTCCATTTTCCAGATTGGAGATAACATTTGATGCGGAAAAGATGCAAGGCATTGCCTGTCACATGGACTCAAAGGGATATAAAGCCTTAGCTAAAGCCACTGAGGAGGTTCTGGGACATGTTGAGCCGTTCTCAATTACTGGATCACTTCCAATCGTTGGTGATCTGCAGGTACCTTTCATTTGTTCTATTTCTATCCTACTGAGAGCAAGTTCAATTATCACCAGGACCAAGGATATGACGTGCAAACCATAGGCTATGGTAAAATGACATTATCTCTTTATTGAAGTGCTAATATTTATTTAAGTGAATGATGCAGGTTTAACATCAGCATATCATGCAGACAACGAGATTTGCCTGCTGTCGGACATGTCCCAAGGCTTCAAAATCTTTGCCATATTGATAGCAGACTTGGATAATTCATTATAAGAAAGATGATGCAGTTCAAATACGTTCTAATCAATGCACTTCAACTTGACCGACGCTTGAGTGATCAGGAGGCCGGTCAAAGACTGCAAGCCAAGTGATTGGCCCCTTTGAGTCAGTTGTATTTGCTGTTATATTGTTCGTACTTGATATTATATATTGAATGTGAAAAGTATTTTATTATAATTTTGAAATAATTTTCTAGATGAAAACACTAAAGCGGAGAAGTATTTGGATGGGATGGCCTAGCGGCACGTGAAGCTCACACCCGTGGTGCTTTGGCTCGTTCCAAGCACTAGCGATTTAAATTGAAGCATTCGGGAGAAATGTCTCCTCGCGTCCCTGTTTGTCAGGGATTTAGGTGAGGAAAAGATTGAAATGGGACTCTAAGAGCCAAGTAATGAAAGTCAATAAAACTGACAGTCTTCAAAAGCTCCATGCTCAATAATCCTGATCCAAATTGCATTCTTACATCCATGATTCATAAAAGCACAAATATTTCTCTTGAAATGAAACTACGCCAACCTTTGTCTCTTATTGGTACCGGAATCGGATAGACATTTGAAGAACCTCTTCCAGCCAACGTAAACTCCCTCGATGATAAGTGCCGTGAGATGCCGAGGCACCTCCAGCTTACACTTTGCGCTTTCCATCGTGACAATCGGTCGGCCATCTCCATCCAACTCGATTCCCTGCTGGGATTGCGCCTTGTGGAAACACTCGTAGTAGTAAATCGGACTGATATATGGTGGAAGACCGTAATCAACGTCGCGATCCACGAACAAAACATTTGGGAAGGGCATCACGCTCCTGAGTAGAACAGCCAGAAGAATCCTCCCACACCTCCCATTACCATCGAGAAAAGGATGTATGTTCTCAAACTCGAGGAAAAATGATCCCCCGAGCTTGAGCACAGCTTCGATCTGCGCCTTGGCCGGTTCCAAGCGAGAAATCTCTGAAAGGGCCGACTTGGTTTTGGTGAAGAGCTCGTCCAGGGAAGCACGCACCAAAGTTGGCCAGGTAAAGACATGCACGCCAACTTCCGTATTTGTGAACACGACTTCCTTCTCTAAGCCCCGAATCCGGCCCGCGATCTCTGCATTTGTTGAAGCGAGCAATTCGGCGTGGCACTTCTCCAGTTCTTGGATGGAAAACTCGGGCTGTGACTGCCCATCATCGACCCAATAGTGTTTTAAGGCCTTGTAAAGGCAGCGAACGCTTTCCAGCCTCGAATCCTCCTGCTTTTCACGCAATTCTAGAGCACCCTTTTCGATCGCTTGCACGGTTTCATCGTAAGTGTCAAAGCCTTCCTTTTCAATCTTGTTAACTTGGAAGAGAAACTCTCCGAGAGCAACTCGTGTGTGTTCCGTCCTAGCAGAAGTCTTCTCCTCTGGGGAGAGTTTCTCATACCTGGAACAAAAATCCACAATCCTGTCGAGCATCTCGCTGGTGCTCAAATCGCTCCTCCTCCACTTTGGTCTCTCCTTGACGACGAAATCCATCACTGGATACAAAAAACCCTATACTCGACTGCAACAAAACCATTTTTCTAAAAACCTTTTTAGCAGAAAGGGGAGAAAAAAAAAAACGATGATCGTCAGTTCACGCGCTGTACCGCAGAATCGATTTGTTTAACGTGCTCTTGGAGAACATTCCACTGATCCATGGTGAGAGAGATTCCTGGAATAATCAACAAAGCAACCATTGATCAGTGTACGGGTGTGGAGTTGAAAACCAACCTTTCTTCCCTGGCAAGCACTCGCCTCCTTTGTACCAATACTCTCGAATGTCTACCAAGACTTGCCCCCTCCATTTGCGCACCGAGACCTTGCGATTCTTTGATATCTACGAGCTCCAAGAGATTAGGGCTACCCCGGATTCGATTATCCCATCATACCTCGCACACCGCCACGCTCTCCTCGTCCTCTTTCTCGTCTGCTTTGCTCCCGCGCTTCCTCTTGCTCGCCATTACCAAAAAACAAAAGATTCTTTAGGGCTCTTCCAGATTCGATTATTAATCTTTGTTGATCAAAAGATTGAGAAAAGAAGAGGTTAGGGGCATTTTTGCCAGTATCCAGCAACTTGGCTGGCCGTAAACCTTGACACCATGACTTGATCCCTGGGAGGCATGTTGCAAGGTTGTCCTGCTGTGACATTTCCAAAGTTTTCACCTGGATTCGGCCGCCATGGCTGGACGCCTTTGGGAACCTCCGGCTTGAACCTTTGCAACTTTGCGTACGCTTGCATGACATGCAGCATGTACGAGTAGACGTGATCCATGGTTAGCTGCTCCTTGAGAAAGGCTTGCCCGCGTTTTCCAATAGCAGAAGCCTTTGAAGATTTGGAAGAAAAGTTTAGGCAAGGAAAACCAAATGGAAGAATGAGATTTACCTCAAATGGATGTGCGTTTCCCCAGTCCACAGCATGCTTAATGGATGAACACATGTTTTCTCTGCTGATTGGCCAGTACTCCACATAAGGTAGCCAGGATCTAGCGAAAAACTCCCAGAAATCGGGCTGAATGTGGAGAATTGTGGAGCCACAAGATATCAAGTATTTGAGGCTAGCTGACCACCCTCGTCCTTCAGCATAAACCTTGTATCTACGCCACAAATATCAAGAAAAAACACACACAAAGTTTACAATCTTTATCCATCACTTCTCATTTTAAGTCCATTTCATTACCGGGTGTGACATTGCTTTGATAGCGACGATGTCTTGAATCCCTCGGCTTCCTCTTTTGCCCAATCCTGGGAATTAAAAAAAAATGTAAGAACTTCATCACCATTTGCGTGGATTCTTACCAAATAATAGACGACAACGTTGTATTGCGTGTTGTTGCATTGAAGCAACTCCTCGCGAACCGGTGTCATCACCCAAAGATTTCCCTTCCAGTAGGCAATCGCCTCCCTCTCAAACCAATCCGTTTCATTCGCTCCATCGAAAATCTCCACACTTTCTTGCTCCCAGGGACGAATCTTGACTTGTGGCCTATGAAAGAAAATTCACAAAGTTTTGGCGATCAAACTCTCGAAAAAACAGCGAAAAGAAGAAGCTCAGGGACGATGGTGCTCGCTTACCATCCCCAGAAAGACCAATCTGGGAAGAGTATATCAAAATGCCCCCCGAATCTGGACGTGCAATAGGAGAAGACTGGCGGCGGCGGCTTTGACCGATACTCGTCCTTGGGAACTTGAGGGAAATCATTGCAAACAAACACCATCTCCATGTCCGGAATCATCCCGGGGAATTTCTCCAGCAGCAAGAGCAATCCTTGGAGAGTGATCTCGTCCCGGGTCTGGATGCATTCCTGGATCCGCTCAAAGTAGAGCTTACCATCGACGATAACCAGCCGAAAATCGCCTTTTCGCCGGGCCTCGTCCAGGTGCTCGCGAGTGATCCCACTCTCGCTCCAGGGAGCCAGATCTTCGTGGATCCATGCGAAGTAAGATGGGCAATTGGGCTCCTGCTGCTGGCGATGGATCGTCCCCATGTGGTCCTCCTCATGCTCGACTACCGCGAGAGGATCAACTCGTTGGTCCTCCTGGATCACCGGGAAGCATCACCGTGAGTGTAAGATCGAGACTAAACTTACACTTGCCGATCGATCGACCGATTGGAGCTAGATGGATAATTTACTGTTTGCTTACTCTGAAAAAGAAGAACAGGGAAACGAGGAGTAGAAACGCCATGGCTGCTCCCAGCACCCTGTTGCGGAAGAGATCTCCATAAAACATGGAATCGAGTGAGAGATGGATGGATCGAAGATAGATCGATGGATCGCTCGATCGAGCTGGACTCCACTCCACTCTCTCTACCAGACCAGAAAGAGAAAAGAAGAATCTTTCCACCGGTATAACGACACGTACTCGAAACCGGTGACTTTTTACATTGACTCGTTCAACGGTAGGCTAATGGACGGTCCAATAAACGTGGACCATGGATTCCCATGAATGCCCAAGAATCTTCGCATATGCCAAGAGCCTGTGGTATATTCCATATGCAAGCTTGTTTTGATGCGAACTTTTGCGCGTCACTGATCAAATCATGCAAGACTCTGGGCGATGTCGAGTCCGCCCACGCTCGGCTTCTCTCCAATCCACATCTTCTTCCCTCTTCCGGAGTGTTCCTCCTCAATCTCCTCGTCCAAATGTATGCCAAGTGTGGCAGCCTTGCCAAGGCCGAGGAGGTCTTCGCCTCGATCCCTCACAAGAACACTTACTCGTGGGTTCTCATGCTCTGCGCGTATGCCGACCATGGACGCTTCCATGAGGCCAACGATATCTTTGAGAAGATGCCCGAGTGGAACGTTGTGGCCTTCACCGCTATCCTTGACGCAAATACCAAGTCTGGGCATTTGGAGGGTGCTAGAAAGATACTCAATGAGATGCCGGAGAGAAATCTCGTGTCATGGACAGCAATGCTGTCGGCTTACGTACAAGCAGGCCAGTTTGAGCAGGCAAAAATTGTATTCCTTGCAATGCCAGAGTGGGATCTTATGTCAAGAAACGCAATGCTGTCGGCATATGCCAGAAATGGGCATTTGGAAGAGGCCAAGCGACTGTTTGATTCCATGCAGCAGCGCGACATGGTGACGTGGGCGGCAATGCTGTCGGCCTACACGGAGACAGGGCATCTGGCGGCGGCAAAATATACGTTTGATTCTATGCCGGAGCATAATCTAGTCTCAAAGACATCGATGGTCGGAGCATATTCCCAGAACGGGCAAATGGAGCTCGCCAAGCAAGTGTTTGATTCAACCCCAGAGCTCGACGTCTTCTCTTGGAACGCAATGCTCTCGGCCTTTGCAAACAATGGCTACCTCCGGGAGGCTAAAGAATTCCTGGACGAGATTCCGGAATGGAATGTGGTTTCCTGGAACGCTTTGCTTTCGGCATTTGCTCAAAGGGGTCGCTTAGATCACGCAAGGGATCTCTTCGACTGGATGCCGGAGCGCGATCGCATCTCCTGGTCTTTGATGCTGGCGGCACTCCTGCAAAGAGGGCTCCTCCGCGAAGCCAGAGCTCTTCTCGATCGGATGCCCGAGTGGAGCGCCATGGTCTGGACGGCGATGCTCACCGCCTTCTCGGAGCACGGGCATCTAGATCAAGCCAGGAAGATCTTCGACGAGATTCCAGAGAATAATCTCGTATGTTGTACGGCAATGTTGGCGGCGTACGCCGAGAACTCGCTGCTGGAACACGCCAAGGAGATATTCGATGGCATGGCGGAGAGGAATCTAATCTCCTGGAACGCCATGGTCACGGCATATTCCCAGAACGGCCACCCTCGCGAGGCCAAGCGGCTCTTCGACTCCATGCCCGCTTGGGACCTCGTCTCGTGGACCGCCCTGTTGACCGCCTACACGCACGGCTTCCACGTGGACGAGGCCAAGTCCACGTTTGACCGGATGCCGTACAGGGACGTGGTGGCGTGGAACGCGCTGTTGACCGCATACGTGCAGGGCGGCCACGTACGGCAGGCGCGGAGCCTGTTTGACGCGATGCTCCAGCGCTCGCAAGTGTCGTGGAATCTTATAGTGCACGGATATGCCCAGGCCGGGCATATGCTGGGAGCCCGGGCTCTCTTTGACGGTATGCCCGAGAGGGAGATCCCGGCGTGGACGGCCACGATTGCGGGATATGCTCAGTCCGGGCATCCCACGGAAGCGCTGGAGCTCTTCTGCGAGCTACACTTGGAAGGGATCAAAGCGGCAGAGGCGTCGTTCACGTCGGCTTTGATCTCTTGCAGCCATGGCGGGGATTTGCGCTCGGCCTGCCGATGGTTTGCGTCGATGAGCTTGGACTTTGGATTGACACCCATGAAGCAGCAGTTCAGCTGCATGGCGGATTTGCTGGGCCGAGCCGGGCATGCCCGAGATGCCCAAGAGCTCATGGAGACGATGCCTTTCCAGCCCGACTTCCAGGCCTGGCTGTCGCTGCTCGGGGCCTCGTTCCGGGGCCCGGGCGATGCCGAGTGCGGAGCTCGGGCAGCCGAGGCAGCGGTGGAGCTCAACCCTCACGTCGCTGCTCCATACGTACTCGTCACGAATGCGATGCGCTATTGTTAAATGCCACACTTCTCAAGCAACGACAACGGAGGATAGAACTGACCATCTCGCGGAGGGTAATTCCAAAAACTCCGTATGGTTGACAAGCTTTCGTGGAAAACACGTGAGCCTTTAAGAGAGTCTGCACCATTTGGAAAAAGTTGTGGCTATGGAGGTCCCCGGAAGCTATGGTGTGCCATGGCTGAGTGCTATCAAAGACAAGCTCGACTTCCACTACATCCAGGGCGAGGTGGAGTTTTTCAAGAGCCGCGTAAAGAAATACAAGAGCACCGTGCTCAAGGTAAACTTCATCCCCACTCCTCCGGGATTTCCAAACCCCGCGGGGATCGCCCTCCTCGACCAGAGATCCTTCCCAGTTCTCTTCGACAACTCCAAAGTCGAGAAGCGCGACGTCTTCGTTGGCTCCTACAAGCCATCCGATGCCTTCACCGGCGGCGTTAGAACGCTGGCGTACCTCGACACCGAGGA
This sequence comes from Selaginella moellendorffii, assembly GCF_000143415.4. Classification (NCBI taxonomy): domain Eukaryota; kingdom Viridiplantae; phylum Streptophyta; class Lycopodiopsida; order Selaginellales; family Selaginellaceae; genus Selaginella; species Selaginella moellendorffii. The sequence continues at coordinate 672,461 of NW_003314274.1, forward strand.
GGAGAAGCACGCCCGTCTCAAGGAATTCGTGTTCCAGATCCTCAAGAGCACCGGCCCGAGGTTCCTGTCCGAGTTTGAGGCCGAGATGGCCAGCGCTCTCGCCGGGGTGGAGGCCGAGATGGAGTCCGGGACGAAGAACTCCATCGCCGTGAGCTCCAAGCTCCTGGATCTGGCGTTTAACTTCATGGTCAAGGCGGTCACCGGCGGCGCTGACCCATCCAGTCAATTCGGGTCATACGGCCCCCTGCTAATGCAGCTATGGATTGGCGTCCAATTCGCGCCAATCTCGCCACGCACGCAACTCCCCGCCGTGATCGAGGAGCTCCTCCTCCGCAGCTTTCCACTGCCGCCACTGATCGTCCGGTGGCCCTACGATCGCATCGCCGGATTCCTCAGCGACAACGCCACCGCGCTGATCGACATGGGCGAGAAGCAATTCGGGCTGGATCGCGAGGAGGCGCTCCACAATCTCGTGTTCGTGGTGGGCGTGAATGGGTTCCTGGGCTTCTCGCGGATGCTCCCATCGCTGCTGTTCTACGTCGCGTCGCAGAGCGAGGCGTTCCAGCAGCGGCTGGGCGGGGAGATCCGCGGCGCGATGGGCGACGATGGTAGCGCGCGCAAGTTCATGGCCGCGGTGGAGCGAATGCCGCTGCTCAAATCGACCGTGCTGGAGGTGATGAGGATCGCGCCGCCGGTGCTCTACCAGTACGGGCGCGCGCGGCGGGAATTCGTGGTGGAGTCCGGGGATGGGAGGGAGTTTCTCATCCGCAAGGGCGAGTTGCTGGGCGGATCGCAGGCGCTGGTGTGCCGGGATCCCACAGTCTTCGATTCGCCGGACGAGTTTGTCCCGGATCGCTTCCTCGGGGCCCAAGGCCGCGAGCTGGAGCGCTGTGTGTTTTGGTCCAATGGCCGCAACACGGACTCTACGAGCTCTGCCAACAAGCAGTGTGGAGCGAAGGATTTCGTGGAGACAATCGGGCGTTTGTTCGTCGCGCAGCTCTACTTGCGGTACGAAAGCATCGAGCTGGGCCCGGATTCCAAGCCCGACTCGCCCGTGATCAAATCGCTAAGAAAGATCTCCGTGGCAACTAGAACTGGCAACAAAGTAAGTGCCTAGCTCCAAGCTGGAGTGTATAAGCTCTTCGATTGATTGATAGCTCATAACTTACTCCTGGTTCTTCACTGTGGGATTTTTCGGAATTCCGCTAGCACGGGGTAGATGTTCTCGAAAGCTTCGTAGATCTCGTCTCTTACCTGTGGAACTTTTTTCAGTATCAAACAAAGCATGAGAGAGGGATCAAACCTTTGCTCCCGTGAGCACGATTTTGCCAGAGACGAAGATGAGCAGGACGATCTTAGGCTGCTTCATTCTGTAAATGAGTCCTGGGAAGATCTCCGGCTCGTACTGCGAAACAAATGTCTTAACCAAGAGAAGAAGAAGAACAGGAGAAATGAGCATAGCTTAACTGTTGAGAAGTGGCCGTGGGAGAAGGCGAGGCCTTCGAGCCGGATTGGAAATCGGACATCGCACGATCCCACGATGTTCTGAATCTTAAAGTCCTGTACAGGAGAAAGGCTATGGAAGATACACATGATTTTGACAGGCTCTAGTACCTTGAATTGACTGGGAAAGCCAAGCTTTTGGATGATCCGAGCGTACTAGACACCATGCACACAAAACTTGCGTAAGTAGCTAAAAGTCATTGATTGCCTCTTTCAAGTAGTCTTTTTTCTCTTAGTTGGTTGAGAAACCTTTCTAGCCGCAAGCCTGCAATTTTGTTCGCTCTTGGCCCCAGTGCACACCTAGGTAGAGAACAAACAAGAAAAAAAAAAATTCTTACTGAATTAGCACTTAGTCGTCGAGGTCACGAATAAAAATCTCACCATCTTTCCGGACGCAAAGATGAGAGCCGTGGTTTTGGGTTCTCTTATACGCATGATCACAGCAGCAAAACGCTGGATAAGAGAAGAGAGAGACAAGTCATAAAACACAAGAGAAAAAAAAAGAACACAAACAAACCTTGGGATTGTACTCGGCATTCCTTGCATGCAGCGCGATCGTCTTTAGCTCGAGCTTGCAATCCATGTTCACAGTCGCGACTATGTTCCTGGATGGCGGAATCATAAAAGAAAAGAGGATAAAATAAATCCGCCAGGAAAGTCTAGAGTTCCATTTTTCCAACAAGAAGATATCACTCAACTGGAGCGTGGGAACGATCCCTGACGGATGCTTGCTCAAGTCAACAGCCACGCCGCCTTGGAATCCCAATCGCGAGAAGCCCTCCTTGCTCGAAGGCGATGGATTGTTCTCCAGTTCTTGATGAATTTGTTGCTGCGGCTGGTGCGGATAAGCCACATTCTGGCGCTGCCACGCGAAGTACTGCTGCAGCTGACTGGGATCCAGATTCGCGATCGCTGGAGCCGCGGCATACTGACCCTGGAAGAAATTTTGCTGCGCGAAGAAATCTTGCTGAGCAGCAAGATCTTGCTGCTGCTGCTGGTGTTGGAGGCGCCGATCGATCAAGGGCTGCGGCAGCGCCGGATCGCCGTGAAGAATGTGCTCCTCGGGGACGAAATCTTGGCTTTTCCCGGCGCCCGCCTCTTCACATCCCTCCATTCCAAAACAATGGACCGCTCTTCGCGAGCCCTATTAATACGTATACGTTTGGCATGAAGGAGGGACACGTGGAAGAATCTCAAAGAAACAAGCCAAGAGCTTTCCTTTTTTCTCCATTGACATTGATGAAAGAGCACAAAAAATCCCTCCTTGTTATCAAACTAATCTTTTGGCTCTATTGTTTTATACATTTACACGAGATGTTACTGCAAAAGGCCGCCCGAGAAGAAAGAGAAGAAGAGATCCAAGCGAGAGAGAGAGAGAGAGAGAGAGCGAGAGGAGAGAAAAAAAAAAACTGGAAGAACTCACAACTCCGAGTGATCATCGTCAGAGTCGTCGTCCTCGGACGATGGCGATCCCGCGGCGCCGCCGGTCTTTTGGTAGATCTGCGTGATGATCGGGTTACACACCGCCTCCACCTCCTTGAGCTTGTCATCGAAGTCCTCCTTCTCGGCGGTGTTGTTATCGTCGAGCCACTCGAGCGCCTCCTTGAGCGTCTCCTCGATCTTCTCCTTGTCCTCCTTCTCGATCTTGTCCGCCAGCTTGTCCTTGTCGTTGATCGTGTTCCTCATGTTGTAGAGGTACGTCTCCAGGCCGTTCCTCGAGTCCACCCTCTCCTTTTGCTTCTTGTCCTCCTCGGCCATCTCGTCCGCCTCGCGAACCATCCGGTCGATCTCCTCCTGGGTCAATCGCCCCTTGTCATTGGTGATGGTGATCTTCTCGGACTTGCCGGTGCCCTTGTCCTCGGCTCTGACGTTGAGGATACCATTGGCATCGATCTCAAAGGTAACTTCGATTTGAGGGACGCCACTGCAAAAAGAGAGATTGTTAAGTTGAGTTGCCTGTGGTATAAACAGCTTGAGATCTTACCGTGGAGCCGGAGGAATGCCAGCGAGGTCGAACTTCCCGAGCTCGCGGTTGTCCTTCGTCATACTCCTCTCGCCTTCGTACACCTATACCAACCGAGCAAAGTTAGCTCTACCACACAGCACGAATGCACTGAAAGAGGGAATGACGACTTACGTGAATGGACACGGCTGACTGCTGGTCCTGGTACGTGGTGAAGACCTGAGACTTCTTGGTCGGAATGACAGTGTTCCTGGGGATCAGCTTGGTCATCACTCCACCAACGGTCTCGATACCCAGAGTAAGGGGCGCAACGTCCAAGAGAAGAATGCCTGTCGATGGACGCGCGTTAGCACAGATGGATTACAAAAGAAGACAAGTCTTTGCTTACCTTTAACATCGTCGCCGCCTTCACCGCTCAAGATACCGCCCTGGACAGCAGCACCAAAAGCCACAGCCTCGTCGGGGTTCACACCCTTGTTCGGCTCCTTCCCGTCAAAGAAGTCCTTCAAGAGCTGCTGCACCTTTGGAATTCGTGTGCTCCCGCCAACAAGAACAATCTCGTGGATCTCACTCTTCTGTAAGTTGGCGTCGTCCATAGCCTTCTTGACTGGCCCCATCGTCTTCTTGAAAAGATCGGCATTCAGCTCCTCGAATCTAGCTCTGGTCAGAGGCTCCGAGAAGTCGACACCGTCGAAGAGGGACTCGATTTCCACCCGGACTTGGTGCTGGTTGCTGAGAGCTCTCTTGGCACGCTCAACTTCCCTACGAAGCTTTCCAAGAGCCCGGTTGTCCTTGCTGATATCCTTGTTGTGCTTCTTCTTGATGAGCTTGATGAAGTAGTCCATCACTCTCTGATCGAAGTCCTCACCTGCATTGGTAGATGTTAGTTTCGAGCTGTAAGAAAGAAAAGGAGAAGGCTTTGATCAAAGTACCTCCAAGATGGGTGTCTCCGTTGGTAGACAACACTTCAAACACTCCGTTGTCGATCGTCAAGATACTGACATCGAAAGTACCACCACCGAGATCAAACACAAGGATGTTCTTCTCACCACCCTTCTTGTCCAGTCCATAGGCGATTGCTGCCGCAGTGGGCTCGTTGATAATACGAGCCACATTCAGTCCGGCGATGGCACCGGCATCCTTCGTTGCCTGCCTCTGTGCGTCATTGAAGTACGCTGCCCATCGAGAAGATCAGTAAAAACTATGATTTGGAAAACAAACAACTAGATGAATGAGTACCTGGAACTGTGACAACGGCGTCCTTGATCTTCTTGCCCAAGTATGACTCGGCCGTCTCCTTCATTCTCGTCAAGATCATGGCGCTTATCTCCTCTGGACTGAAGACCTTAGTCTCGCCATCCTTCACCTTGACTTGGATGTATGGTTTTCCATCCTTGTTGACGATCTTAAATGGAAAGAGCTTCATATCTCTTTGAACCTCTTTGTCTTCAAACCTATGACGGTACGAGAGTTAGATCAAGAAGGAAGGAAAAATTGCAAATGGGAATCTAACTTACTTCCTTCCAATTAGCCGCTTGACATCGAAGATCGTCCTCTCGGGATTAACAGCGGCTTGATTCTTCGCTGCTTCTCCAATGAGACGCTCTGTCTCGGTGAAAGCCACCCAGGAAGGAGTGATACGGTTGCCCTGATCGTTGGCGATGATTTCGACATGGCCATTCTTGTAGACGCCCACACACGAGTAAGTGGTGCCAAGATCAATGCCAATCACAGTCCCTAGCTTCGCTGCTTCTTCTTTCGCGACCACAGCAGCTCCTACACGATCAAAGGGGAAGATTTTAGACGAACTATCGATCGCTGGCGCTGGCCTTGGACACTAGATCTAAAATCTCACCTGCGATGAGCAACGCGAACAGTAGAATCACCGATCTCTCCATCGCGCTCTCTGTCGAAATGCTGCGAGACCTAAGCGCATGCCTTTTTAACTCCTCTGGTGCTAGCTGAAAGCTCTAGAAAGAACTAGGGCAGATGCAAGCAAGCGAATGGGAGCACGACACGTGTAAAACGCCCCAATGAGAATAAACCAGGTCATCCAGCCAATCAGAAGGCGTGGCCACTCTACAATGAAGTGGCTCGGCCAATCAGAGCCCGGCATTTTGTTGGTTGTTTTATTGCCGCCAGATCGCGTGGGCGTGGACAAATCGAGGCCGTTTGTTTTAAATGCCAGGTGAAAAGAAACTTAAAAGAGTGCCCTAGCTTGGACGCTGGACGGAGCTCGCCATGGCGCGATCGGCAGCGGTGGTTGCCCTGTTCTTCCTGATCGCTCTCACGGCCTTCCCGGATCAAGGTAATCGATATTCACGGATCTCCGTGGGGGCATTGGATTGATCTAAGAATCGAGTGATTTTTGCTCTGCTTAGGCCCGATCAGGTCTAAGGTCCACGCAGAAGATACCGGAGTTACCGAAGAGAATGCCAGTCCTCCGAAAATCGAAGAACCGATCGGTGGCGCGATTCCTGACGCCTTGTCTACTGATTCCCAGGTTGTCGAGAGGTAATGTACATCATTACTTTGCTGGAACTTTTTTGTTTCTCTTCTTTTTCCGGGGCAATTCTAAGTGTGTGGACATTTTCTACTCAGGGAGTCCGAGTCCGTGGGCCAAAAGACTTTGCGAGCCCATGCACAGAGATTTACGTTCCAGGCTGAAGTTTCGAGGTTGATGGACATTATTGTCAACTCTCTATATAGCAACAAGGATATCTTCCTTCGAGAGCTTATTTCGAACGCCTCTGACGTGAGTGAGATGGTTGATTTGGTGTTCGCCGTTTGAGCCCCTCTTCTTCTTGTTCTTTTTTCTCACAGGCATTGGACAAAATTCGGTTTCTGTCTCTTACCGACAAGTCTCAGCTCGGCGAAGGTGACGAGTCCAAACTGGAAATCAGGGTCGGTACTTCATCCATTTCAGTCGCTAATAGTCGTCCAAGTTCTTACATTCTATATACCAGATTAAACTGGACAAAGAGAAGAAGCTTCTTTCTATTCGCGATCGTGGCATCGGGATGACTAAGGACGAGTTGATAAAGAACCTTGGAACAATCGCGAAGTCTGGAACCTCAGGTGCTTTCTTTGACTCCTTTGAATTTTGTTGAACAACTTTGATGTTTCTTTTGTAGCATTTTTCGAAAAGATGCAGTCAGGAGGTGACTTAAATTTGATTGGCCAGTTTGGAGTCGGTTTCTACTCGGTGTATTTGGTCGCGGATTACGTCGAGGTCATCAGTAAAAATAACGAAGACAAGCAGTATGGCTTTCAGCTTTTCTGTTTAACTAGGCTTTGGAAGCTGACATACATTTCTTAGGTACATTTGGGAATCTACAGCTGATGGAGCTTTTGCCGTTAGCGAGGATGAAGAAAATGAGCCGTTAGGACGCGGGACTGAAATTAAATTGCACCTGAAAGATGATGCTGCGGATTATTTGGAAGAGTCGAAACTGAAAGTACGTTCCATTGTTTTGCCTTTTGATTTTGTGAAATAACTTTTTGTTTTTCTTTTGGCAACGCAGGAGCTAGTTCAAAAGTACTCAGAATTCATGAACTTTCCGATATACCTTTGGAATTCTACGGAAGTTGAGGTTGAAGTTCCTGTAGACGAAGAGACTGAAGAGACTGTTGAAGAGGAAGACGACAAACCAGAAGACAAACCAGGTTTGCTTTCAAAGACAAGGAATGCTGTTTTAATTTTTGCTCTTTTAACTTGCAGAAGAAAGTGAAACAGAAGAGGAGACTGAAAGTAAGAGGTTTTCTTTCTATAAACTTTGGTTTACAGTATTTATCTTGTTTAGAGCCGAAAACGAAGAAAGTCAAAGAAATCAAGTGGGACTGGGAGCTACTAAATGACGTCAAAGCTATCTGGCTAAGGAGTCCAAAGGATGTTACCGAGGATGAGTACTCGAAGTTTTATCATTCGATCTCTAAGGTGAGCTGATGTGATTGGCAAATGTTGTCAATTTTACGTGCATTGTTCAGGATTATAACCCCGACAAGCCAATGTCCTGGAGTCATTTCTCTGCGGAAGGAGATGTCGAGTTCAAGGCTGTGTTGTTCATTCCTCCGAAGGCTCCGCATGATCTTTACGAGAATTACTACAACAGCAAAACATCATTGAAGCTCTACGTTCGGCGAGTGTTCGTATCCGACGAGTTCGACGAACTTTTGCCTAAGTACCTCAGCTTCTTGAAGGTTGGTCGTGTGCAGTATTCGCGTCAGTCTATTTAATGCTTGGGTTTTTCACAGGGCCTGGTCGATTCTGATACACTGCCAATTAACGTTTCTCGAGAAATGCTGCAGCAGCACAGCAGCTTGAGAACCATCAAGAAGAAACTTGTTCGCAAGGCGCTCGATATGATTCGTAGCATAGTTAACGCTGACCCGGACGAGGCCAATCCTGATGCCAAAGCGGAGGATGCCAAAGCTGAGAATGCTGAAGGTTGGTACATGTACATATTGGTCGTTAACGTTAAGTTGTTTACCTTTCAGACGTAAAATCTGACGAGAAGAAGGAAGAAAAATCCGACGAGAAGAAGGAAGAAAACAAAGGAAAATACGTCAAGTTCTGGAACGAGTTCGGCAAGTCGATTAAACTTGGCATCGTTGAAGACGCAACTAACAGAGTGCGTCTTGCGAAACTCCTGCGATTCTACAGGTAAGATAGTCAAGAAAATTGTAGCAGCTCTGATTGTTATTCTAAATTCTCACAGCTCTAATTCGGACGACAAGCTCTCCTCACTTGAACAGTATGTTAGCCGGATGAAGCCCGGGCAGAAGGACATCTATTTCATCACTGGCCAAGACCGTGAGCAACTCAAGAAGTCTCCGTTTCTGGAGAGGCTCCAGAAAGAAGGCTATGAGGTACTTTTTTCCTTTGGGATAATAATCCGAGGTGACTAATGCCTTGGTTCATGCGCAGGTTATTTTCTTCACGGACCCAGTCGATGAGTATTTGACTCAGTACCTGACCGAGTTCGATGACAAGAAGCTCGTCAACATCTCCAAGGAAGGATTGAAGCTTGGACAGAAGGACAAGGAGAAGGCCAAGGAATTGAAGCAGTCGTTCAAGCCTCTGCTGGCATGGTGGAAAGACGTTCTTAAGCCCGAGGGTGTGGACAGCGTGAAAATCAGTAACCGTCTTGCCGACACTCCCGCCGTGGTTGTGACATCCACTTATGGCTGGAGCGCCAACATGGAGAGGATAATGCGAGCGCAAACCTTGACCGACAACTCCAGACAGAACTACATGCGCGGAAAGAGAGTGCTGGAGATCAATCCCCGTCACCCCATCATCAAGGAGTTGCGTGGGAAAGTGGACGAACAGCCAGAGGTTCGTCTAGTTTGCATTACAAGATCTAAGTTCTCATCTCATTGTTTTCTACAGGATGAGAGCACAAAGGCGACTGGAAAGCTCATCTACAAGACGGCTTTGATTGACAGTGGTTTCCTGGTTGACGACTCGAAGGAGTTTGCGTCCCAGATCTACTCGATCATCAAGAGCAACCTCAACATCAGCCCCGACGCACAATTCGACGAGGAGATCGAGACGGTCATCGAAGACAAGGTATGAAGCTTATGACAAGGCTAGGGATATGGATCTTACTGTTGTTGTCTTCACAGGAGAGCGTCGAGGAGAACGAAGATGCTGAGCCAGGCTCCGAGGGTTCCGAGGGCTCCGAGCCAGATTCGCCCTTTGGCGAGGATGGATTGCCGAGAGGCCAGTCCATGGGGAGTACTCTTAGGTCCGAAAACTATGAGCCAGACGACGAAGACGAGAAGGATGAACTATGACGAGATAGCCTCTAGACATTTTGTACACTTGGCGCGCTCCCAAGAACCCTAATTTCTGTATGTTTGAAAAAACGAATATTTTGTGTTAACTAACCTGTGCTTAAAAGGTTTCAATCATAACCCAAGGCTATGGATGGCCTGGAACAAGCGTTTGAATGGATCCAGGCCAAGGGCGCGCGGGCCACGCGCGCCGACTATGCCTCGCTGCTCAAGCGCTGTGGCGTCGCTAGGGTTCTAGATTTCGCCAGGCGCGCCTACGAATCCATGGCGCGCAGCCGGCACCACGACGAGCTCTCCCTCCGCAATCTCTCCATCGAGATGTTTGGCAAGTGCGGGGACATCGAGGTGGCCAGGGAGATTTTCCACGGCCTGTGGCGCCCAAATCTCTTCTCCTGGACGATGATCCTGGCGGCCTGCGCTCGCAATGGCCGGAATCTCGAGGCGCTGCTGCTCGTCCGCCGGATGATTGGCGAGGGAGCGCGACCGGATGTGGTGTGCTTCGTGACGATCCTGGATTTGTGCGCGGCCACGGCGGATTTGGAGCAAGGTAAGGTCGCTCACGCCTGGATTCTTGCCTGTGGTGTGGAGTCGTCTAGTAGGGTTCTTGGCAATGCGCTGATCAATATGTATGGTAAATGCAGGAATCTGGATCTCGCTAGAGCGCAGTTTGATCGGATGGAGCACCAAGATCACGGGAGAGATGTTGTGACTTGGAACTCGCTGCTTGCGGCATTTACCCACAATGGGTATTTGGAGGAGGCTGCTCGGTTGTTCCAAGAGATGGAAGTCGAAGGGATCAAGCCCAGCAGCGTGACTCTCACATGTGTTCTTGAGTCTTGTAGCGGCGATCGCCAAGGTAAGCTCTTTCACGATCGAGTTCTCGATCTCGGACTCCAAGGGGACGAGTTTCTCATGAATTCTCTCGTGAAGATGTATGCCAGGTGTGGGAGACTGGAAGAGAGCAGGCTGGTTTTCCGAGCGATCGATCAAAAGGATATCATTTCCTGGAACGTGATGATCTCGCTGGAAGCTCGGCTGGGAAGCAGCGAAGAGGCGGTTGAGCTGCTGCGAGAGATTGATCTGGAGGGATTTCCAGAGCCGGACGAGGTAACTTTTATCAGCGTTGTCGACGCTTGCTCTTGCCTGGGAGACTTAGATCTGTGCTTCACCATCCAGGAGCTCGTTTCCAGCGCTGGCTTTGACGACGATCTCCTCCTTGGCAACGCTGTTGTCAACATGTTTGGGAAGTCCGGCTGCTTGGATGCTGCTCGAGCAACTTTTGATCGATTGCCAGTCAAGAATGTGGTCTCCTGGAACTGCTTGATCTCGGGTTACGCGCAGAACCTCCAGGGAAGAAGATGTCTGGAGCTTTTCAGGCAGATGGATCAAGAGGGTGTCAAAGCCAACTCGGTCACCTTTGTCAGCCTTCTCGACGCGTGCTCTACAATCCCAGCTCTTGACTTTGGACGAGAACTCCATCTCCGGATCACTGCTGCCGGATTGGAACTACACACGGTGGTGGCGACTGCGCTGATCAACATGTATGGCAAGTGCGAGGAGCTCCAATTCGCACAAGAACTACTCGAGAGATACCAGTCGACGGGACTAGTGGCTTGCAACGTCATGATCTCGGCGTATGCCCAAGTTGGGCATAGCGAGAGAGCTATGAAGTTTCTCCATGGAATGGATCTCGCGGGTGTCAAGGCCGACGTTGTGACTTACATTGGAGCGCTCGAGGCGTGCGCTTGCTCCAAGGATTTTTCCAAAGGTCAGGCTGTCTACGATCGGGTTGTGAGCACCGGCTGGATCTCGCAGCTCGTCATTGCAAACTCGGTGATCAACATGCTGGGAAAGAGTGGACGGGTTTTGGAAGCCGCCATCGTCTTCGATCGGATGGAAAAGAGAGACAGCGTCTCGTGGAACGCGATCGCTGCTGCATATGCCCAGAACGGGCATCCGCTGGAAGCGCTGGAATTGTTCTGGAGAATGCAGCAGCAGGGTGTTCGAGCACAGGAGGCAACGTTTGTGACGATCTTAGATGCTTGCGGCGATTCCAGCTCGTTGCTCGCCCATGGTCGATCGATCGCGAAGCTGAGTTCTTGGACGTCCGACGCGATCAAAGGGGCGCTGCTGGGAATGTACTCCAAGTGTGGCTGCGTGGACGACGCGCTGGCAGCGCTCCAGAGCTTGTCCTCGCGGGGGCTGCTGGCGTGGACGTCCATGCTGGCGGCCTACGCCCACGTCGGACGCGCCAGCGAGGCACTGCGTGTGCTCGGGCAAATGCAGCACGATGGGGTGGTGCCCGACGACGTGGCATTTTCTGCCGTGGTGTTTGCATGCAGCCACGCTGGACTCCTCCACGAGGCGCTCGTACGGCTGGCGTGGGTGTACGGGGATTACGGTACGGCCATGGGCGCTGGGCTGTACGAATGCGTTGTGGACGTGCTTGGACGGATGGGCCGGCTCCAGGAGGCCGAGGAGCTCATGCACGCGATGCCGTACGAGCCCGATAGTTTGGCCTGGATGGCGCTTTTGGGCGCGTGTACAGTCCACGGTGATCTGGAAAGGGGGGCTCGTACGGCGGGACACGAGGCATTGTTGGATTCGGGCAGTGGGCGATATGTCTTGCTATCCAATATGTACGCCTCATGGGAGGATTGAACGGCCGGGATCTCCGGGAATGGACGGTGATCTCTGACGCTGTTGGAGTAGGAATATCTTGGGGAGATTTTTTCCGATGTGGATAAACTCTGTAGCACAGCTGTGAACAATATTCGCGATACTTTTTTGCCCCTTGCTTACGTGTCGTAACGTTACACGCTGCTGTCACGAGTTTGACCTGTTTAACCACGTGGTAAAAAAGTGTTGTGGCTTTGGTTTGGTGGCACTAGCTACTAGCGAGCAACGCTAGCATGGGACGAGCAGCTAGGGTTCTTCGAGGAGGAGGGAGTGCAATGCTGGGTTTGTCGATCGACATAGCCAGCTGCGAGCTGTGATCTTGAGCGGCACATTCGCCATTCGTCTTTCCATGGGACTGGAGCTGTGGCGCCTTCGTCTATCGGTGGATTCGGCATCCAGATTGTGGCTGGCGCCACCGGGGAATCAAAATTTCGAGCTCAGGCACGGGGATTACGATCCTTGGAGGCGATGTGGAAGAAATTCCAGGCGATTTATTTGCTGCCGAGCGAGGAAGAGTCAATTCGAGGGTGGCAGCAAGGATTTGCGAGGCGGCGGCATCGAAATCCCGAGTTCTCTCCAGATTCTCAAGAGGAGAAACCGACAAAAGAGCCAGATACCTGGTCCCGGGGAGCTCGATGGCGGTAATCTGGTGTCGAGCTCGATCAAGAAGGCGTTTTCATCCATGGTCTTCATGCTCAAATCGATGCACCGGTTCACTCTGGAGATGCTGTGCTGCGATGAGAATTCCGTGCTCAACGAAGTGTGGAGCTTGGTCCAGCGAGAGATGCACTCCTCGTTCCTGTGGCTGTTCCAGCAGGTATTTTCCTCCACACCAAAGCTCATGGTCTCGATCATGATCCTCCTCGCGAACTTCACAGTCTACTCCATGGACAGCTCCATCGCAATTCACTCACCAATTGTGCCAAGCACAGCGCTGGATCGTCCAGCCGCTCCAGCAGCAACAGTGATGTGGAGCTCTCCAGCTACAGAAGTTCCGGGGTATCTAAACTTTTTTGACGAGGCTGCGATCGAGAGTAGCGGAGGATCAAAAGATGGCGGAGGAAAGCCTAGAACTCTTATAGCCGGGGGAACTGATGGGGGGGATGAGTTTCCTCTCTTCCGGCGGGGGAGAACCACGATGATGAGAGACGATCAACTGGCAGCACCAGGGAATCTTAGCAGGAACCAGCAGCTAGCAGTGATGAAATTCCTCCAGCAAGTTCCAGTTCCAGCGAAAGTTACCAAGGAATCGCTGGTTGCTCCAGTGAGCGCAAAGCTGGAGCCCGACAACTACGAGTGCTTCGACCGGACGGACCTTCTCTACCAGCAGGCATTGGGCGAGGACCGAAAGAATCCACTGATTCTAGCCAACTACGCGCAGTTCTTGTACGTTGTTCGCCACGATCACGACAGGTACGTGAGAGTTCTTAGTTCGATCGAGATGGTGAATGAAAGTTTTTGGATTGAATTGGCAGAGCTGAGACGCTGTTTCGATTGGCGATGGAGGCCGATCCCTCCGACGGTGAATCGCTCAGCCGATTCGCGAGCTTCTTGTGGCTCGCTCGAGGCGACAAACAGGGCGCGGAGGATGCGTACAAAAATGCCATCGCGTCCGACCCCGCGAATCCATTCCACTTTGGAAGCTACGCACACTTCCTGTGGCACAGTGAGAGCTGATGTGCCATGATAATGTTGATATATACACCGTTGATCTCGTGAAAGTGTTCTTGATCCGACGGCTAGGATAGAGCTGGGTGCTCATAAAGCTCGCAAGTCAAATCTTTGCCCCGGCGAGAAAATGAGGGTTTTTCGGCGCCGTGGGGAGAATCGCGCGGTGGAATTCGATGCCGCGATCAGGTACCTAGCAGATCGTTTCTCGCCTGCGCTGCGGCGAGGTCTCGTGGATCTGGCGATTGTTTAGGGCGGAATTTCGGTCCAGGAGCTGGATTCTGGTAGCTTCTGGTTCTAGAGTGGCAGGGAATGGATTTGGGAAGCTACATTGAGGTGGCTTTGGGATGGAAATTTTGCGGCGTAAGAGCTCCCGGCGGCTGGATTATTTCTCGCGTATGAACATGACAGAAGGTCGTGGCCGTCACAATGGAGCTCACTCCACTAAAATTCTTGCTGCTGTTCTTGCTACTGGCTGTCGTGGGCTACGTTGTTTTCACGTAAGTCACAAGGAAGATTTCATTCTTATTATTCACTTTTCTCTGTTCAAATTTATCATCAGTTGCACAGCACGTCTTGTTGCATGGGTGGTGAGCAGAATGATCGGTGGCACTGTACGATTCCGCATTGCTGGAATAAATGGGATCAAAGAAATCTCCATCGATCTTCATAAGGTGATGTTTGCGACTTGTCCCGCGTAGATTGCTCTAAGCGATGAACTTGCAGGGACCGGTGGCTTATCTCACTGTCAGCGAGCTCAAAGTTTCTGTGAAAAAGCCTCCGGGCACAACTGGCTGGAACATCCTATCTTGGAGCTCCAAACTCCAGTTGATCATTTCTGACGTTGAGGTGGTACTCAGAAAACACAAAAGTTCCCGACCGCGAGGAAAGAAAAGACACAGGCACAATTCTACTGGTCGCGGAATATGGATGGTGGTGACCAACGTTGCCAAGTACCTCAGCGTCTCAGTGAATGAGATAGCGGTCAAAACTGTGGAGGTAGTCGTTGAGTTTTTTCTTCTATCAAACTGGGTTTCGCTGTTTTGCAGACCGCGACGATAACGCTGGATGTTAAAGAGCTGGAAGTGGATACTTTCCGGGACGATGCTGCTGTTTTTTCTCTCGGAGTGAAATTTTATCTTGCACCAATCGTTTTATATCTCGGTGAAGATAAGCGATTGACAGATGCTCCTGGGATTTTTCGACCACTGAGAAAGATTGAAGCCAACGGAGACTTTTATTTCTCGCTGGAGCATCTCTCGGTGTCAGGAATTATAGATCACGACAGGTAATCTTGATAATTGAGTTTGTAAAATCTAAAAAAGAGTAACTTTGCATCGATGGCAGAGAAGCAGGGATGGTGATCAAACAGTTGGAGGCAGGATGCGGTGAGGCTATACTTAACATAAGTGCCGAGTCGATGCCTCGAGGCCCTCTGGAAACTGTGTCGGATACAGATCCTCAGGAGATTCCTCATATAGAAAATCACGAGTCTCGAGAAATACACCCCGAGTACGAAGCAAGAATTTTGGCAAGAAAGGTCCCGGAGGCGGTGAGCTCATTCATACCCTTCTGTGTTCCATACTAACGTTGACGCTTATCCTAGATCAACTTCAGTTTGCCCAAGTTCACTATCGAAGCGAAAACTTCCTCCGAATTAGCTTCATTTAAGAACGAGATTAAGGGTATTTTTCTGCATGGAAGCAGATCCAGCCCACTCGATAACGTGGGCGTTATTTCGTTGCTTGACATTGAAGTAGACTTGGGCGAGATTCATGTAAGCATTTCATTTGATGGTTTATTGTACTTCATATCTCGTCTTACACAGGTTTTTCAAGATGAAGAAAGTTCCGTGCTCGATATCATGAAGGTCTCTGTCAATGTTTCTGTGGAATTCCCTACGCAGGTAACAAGTTGATTGTTATCTTACTTTCGACCTTCCTTGAGTTCTACTTTTCCAGTTGGTTCGGCCATTGCGAGTGGAAGTAGATGTGAAGCTGGGAGGGACGCAGGTCAACTTACATATGAGCAGATACGACGAGTTTATGCAGCTTAAGTCGTTTCGTCCTGTAAAGAAGAAGAGAAGGAGCTCCTCGACTGCGCCGACTCGGAAAATGAGCATATCATGGAGCTGTAGCATTTCAGCTCCTGAGATGGCGATTTTCTTTTATAGCCTCGAGCGATGGGCCTTTATGCACGTAAGTACGTTTTCTTTCAAAGATGGAATTGCAACTGCTTAACTTTCTGTAACAGGTTTTTTCTCAAACTTCTCATCTGTACATCAACATCATACCAAGTCACGGTGTTGTTGTTCACGCTGAGCTGGGCGAGCTTTACCTCAACAGGATTGAAAAAGGGATGAGAGTTCCGACGGAGTTTCTGGTTGGTGTCGAAGGCGGTTCTGGCTGCGTTCTGCATTTATCCCGCATAGCCGTTGACAGTGGTGTAGAAGGAGCAGGGGAAACTCCGGCAGTGACGGTTGAAGCAGGTGCGACCGAGGTGTATATTGGTATGCTCAACATCAAAGCTGCTTTATTCGCTCTCGCTTCGATTAAATCTTGCCTAAAGGACAGGAGGACTGGAACTACCAAAGAAAAGGAACGTCATAAACGGGGTACTACAATTAAACTCCAGCTTGAGCAGCTAGTTTTTCATCTTGAAGAGCAGATGCACGTTGAGGACTCGACTGTTTCTGATCCGAAGAAAGTCAACTTTGGTAGCCAGGGGGGGATAGTGATCATCACAAAGCAGGAGGATAATCTGCGGACTGCCCGGGTCAAGCCCGTAGCCTTCAATCAAACAAGTTCGTCGGGAGTGAAGCAGAAGCTGACCGTCACCTTCTCTCTCATCGTCGTTTCTCTCGATCGCGAGAAGAAAACTACACTTCTGGAGCTTGAAAGTGGTCGAATGCTTTACGAGGAAGTAGGCGCAGATGAGAAAAACGTCGCCGAAAAGACGCTGCTGGCAATGCACGCTGTCAAGCTTATTCACAGGCCTGCGAAGCTAGCGAACGACGTCGTCATGCACTTCCTTCTGAGTGCACGGAATGTTTCACTCCACTGGGATCCAGACGTGCACTTGTTTTTCTACCAGCTGAGCCTCGGGGTGAAAGAGTTATTGCGCAATCGTGGCGCTGCCAAGAATCCCAAGAAGGCTGCTACTTCGAAGTCCAAAGCTTATTATGCCGTCGACATCGAAGACATGAACATCAATGCTGAACTGGCTGATGGAGTTGAAGGTTCGGTTCATATACAATCTCTTTTCTCTGAGGATGCGGTTGTGGGGATGCTCTTTGAGACCGTGGAAGTAGCTTTCAACAAAGCTGCTGTAGCCAGGATTGATCGACTCCAGGTTTCGCGAGTACCATCACTACTTCAAGAGCAGGATATGTCGAGGGGAAGACAGCTTTGGGATATCGTTATACACGGGGCTGGCGTACTTATTATTATGCCATACAGGTTACCTCTTCGTGCTATCGATGACGCTGTTGAGGACACTTGGAGAGGCTTGAAACTTGCAATGGTTGCAAAGAGAATCTCGATGCGTCGGACGAGTATGCCAGAATTTTCGAAACCAAAGGACAGGCCTTCGTTCCAACTGCATTCTATGAAGCTTCACGTCCGCGGTATAAAAGCAGAGATAGAAGAAGAACCTCTCCAAGGTTGGTTAGACGAGCATCATCTTCTTCTTCAACAGCAGTGCCGTGTACTTCTCGTTCGGGAAAAGCTTCTGGAAGAGTCGTATGCAAAAGTACAACTTACGAAGCAGGAAAAGCGGAAAATGTGGGAGCAGCTGCAGGAACAATCATTTCAGGAATATAGGCGGGCTTGTTCCAAGCTCATTCCTAGTCGAGGGTCAGGGGCTTGTGGCACAGGATTTCAAGCGAAGTTCAGAACAAGTGTCAGGAGAGCTTCCTTGATGTCTATTTCGGCAGAAACTCTGGATTTCACGCTGACGAGAATCAAAGGAGGCAGATCTGGAATGATTGAAGCCATACGGAGACTTGACTGCGTGCAGCCGGACGTGCAAGTTCCATTTTCAAGACTCTATGGCGGGCACGTTATATTCGGAATGACATCACTTGCGATCTGTCTTCGAGATTATACGCCTATGCTTTCGGCATCTTCTGGAAGGTGCGAAGGGATCGCCATCTTTGCTCAGCAGGTACCAGACTGTAGTTTAGTTGTGATGTTTTCCAACCTTCTCTTCCTTGCAGGCAACATGTTTCCAGAAGCAGATGGTGCAACACCTATATGTCGGCCGATGGAGAGCTGTGGAGATGCTGCGTTCCATGAGTGGCACGACGCCATCGTATAAGTTCTACAGCGAGCTGCCTATTGAGATTACTACAGCGAAAGTGTGTTACGGTGTCGGTTTTGAACCTGCCTTCGCCGACGTGAGCTATGCCTTCACTGTTGCTCTACGGAGGTACAACCTCAGCGTGAGAGAGGAACTGGTACACAGACCCCCTCTCGTCAAAAAGGAGAAAAACTTGCCTTGGTGGGACGACATGAGATATTACGTCCATGGGTTCAACAGCATCACCGTTTCCAATTTCGAGTGGAATTTTTTAGCGACAACGGATCCTTACGAGACTCAGAACCGGATGCATATGATCTCGAGTACGATGGTTATCAGCCAGGCTGAAGGATCGCTTTCATTCCAGGGGGACAACTTTGATATGTACATATCCAGCTGGGAGGCACTGGAGAAACAGCACCAGTTCATCCACGCTCCGGTCTTTCAACTCGTCATTACTATGGACTGGACTTGTGCATCGGGTGCTCCTTTATTTCATTATCTTCATGCGTTTCCCATCGAGCAGCGTTCGCGAGAACTAGTTTATGATCCGTTCCGCTCACTCTCCTTGTCGCTGATATGGAGTTTCTCTCTTCAAACTTATGCTCCAAAAGGAGAGAGTGGGATTAGCATGAGGAGAAACAGGACAGGCCAGAAGTTTTCTTCGCCTTCACAGCTACCAGGTTCTTGTCGAGTCGACGTTCCTTATATGAACCTCAGCGCACAGGATCTTATGTGGGTGTTCAAGTGGTGGAATCTTTACTACTCACCTCCACATAAGCTGCGCTCATTCTCAAGGTGGCCAAGGTTTGGGGTGGAAAGGCTACCGCGTTCAGGCAACTTGTCGCTCGATAAAGTTCTGACCGAGTTCATACTTAGAGTGGATTCGACTCCAGCTTTTATTCGTCACACGTCTGTAACAGACGATGATCCAGCCGAGGGGCTTACGTTCAGCATGCAGAAGCTACGTTACGAACTTTGCTACAGTCGGGGGCTTCAGAGGTATACCTTTGAAACCAAGCGTGATATCCTCGATCTAGTCTATCAGGGACTGGACGTCCATTTGCTGAAGACCAAGCTCAAGGCCCTTTCCGACTCTGAGAATGGTATTCACAGCAGTGCTCACTCTGATAAGCTGAAGGAAGATGGTTTTCTTCTTTCTACGGATTGCTTTACATTAAGGAGGCAGTCTCCGAAAGCGGACACCGCACGGCTTTCTCCTTGGAGAGAAAACGTTCAAGTTCGTGGGTCTGGTCACTACAGGCTTTCCGATAGTGAAAATGATCCTCCCGATGCAACGTCCTCAGATCCAAGTGACGACGATGGCCTCAATGCAGTGCTGGCGGACAACTGTCTCAGAGTTTCTTTGTACAGCCTCAAGCTGTTTTGGACCGTGTGCAATCGGGATGCTGTATGGGCTTGGGTAGGAGATATCTCCAAAGCTTTTGAAGCACCGAAGCCGTCACCGTCCAGGCAATATGCTCAACGCAAGCTGGTGGAGGAGAAGCAAAAGGCTACTGTTCTTGCTGAGCAGGGTGCAAAAGCTATAAGCTCTGCCCCATCTCAAGGTACGATGCTCCTAGAGAAAGCATGGAAATCAACTTTTGTTTTTCAGAGATGCTACGTTCAAGGCTAAAGGAAAATGTTGAGGAAGAAGAAACGCTGCAGTTTATGGTCAACGTCATTCAGCCTCAGTTTAATCTTCACTCAGAAGACGCACATGTGAGTTTCATTCTTATAGATGGATCAGAAATTTATCTTTGCTTTTACTGTGCTTGCAGGGTCGATTTCTTCTTGCAGCCGCAAGTGGTCGAGTATTAGCACGCTCTTTTCATTCAACATTCTACGTAGGTCTTGAGGAGCTCCTTCAGCAGGCTCTTGGACCTGCTTCATTTTCAACTCTTGGAAGCATTCCTGAACTGTCTTGGAAACGTCGGGAGCTGTCAGTACTGCTAGAACATGTGCAGGCTCATGTCGCACCAACGGATGTCGACCCTGGTGCAGGCATTCAATGGTTACCGCGAATTCCCAGAGGAGCAGTAAAGGTCAAGCGGACAGGTGCTTTACTTGAGCGCGTTTTTCTTCCGTGCTCTATGTATTTTCAATATATTCGCCACAAAGGAGGATCGACGGATTGCAAAGTATGTTCTCTTTATATAATCGTTGTCAAACTTCTGACGTTTGCTTCAGGCAAAGGCTCTAAAGGACCTTTCTTTCAATTCTCCCAACATTACAGCTACGATGACCTCTCGTCAGTTCCATATCATGGTGGATGTTTTAAGCAGCCTTCTCTTTGCGACGCTTCCAAAGTGGGTACTGGAATCAGCAAAAGCTTGATGCCTTACATGTTTTATTCAGGCCGCGTAAACGTGAAGAGGAAGAGGACGTGGTAGAAGAGGCAGACGAAGTAGTACCGGAAGGTGTAGAGGAAGTAGAGCTTGCTAGAATCAAACTCGAACAAGCAGACAGAGACATGAAGCTCATATCGGATGATTTAAAAATCATTAGGCTGCGATGGCGCACTGCAGCAGACGGAGGAGCAAGTCCGGACCAACTTTCGTTAAAAGAATCTCCAGAGAACTCGTTGAACAGAGCCTTGACTACGTCCGGCCTTGTAAGTGCTTTCATTTCTCCTCTCGTACTAAGAAATTTTACTAGGTACGGAAGCTGGAGTCTGAATTAGTTTTTAAAAAGAAGGAAAGGAAAGTAGCTTACACTTCAGTAAGATCTGCAATGCACAGGGCAGCGCAACAGGAGAGGGAAAAGAACAAAATCCCCTCTGCTGCAATGCGAATATCTTGGGCTATTGACAAGGTTGTTTGGAGCATGTTATCCGATGGTGATACGTTTGCTGAAGCCGAGATAAGCAGCATGGTCAGTATTTTATGTCGAGCTATTTTTTCTATCATAATGTCCTTTTCTTTCTTCTTTTTCATTCACAGATATTGAATGTTGACAGAGATTTCAACAACGTCGGTGTTGCACGTTTCACTACCAAGTCGTTTGTTGTCAAGAATTGTGTCCGTCTTGCGAAATCAAATGTGCTGTCCGCGTGGAATCCACCAGCTGAATGGGGAAGGTAATACCGAGTTTTTTTTTTTTTTTTAAAGTTTGAAAACTTTTCTCAGGAATGTTATGCTTCGCGTAGACGCCAAACAAGGACCTCCAAGAGAGGGACTTTCACTACTCGAAATGTTTCAGGTCCTTACGAGCGTATTTATTTCTAACTTTGAGCTGTCTTTTATAACAGGTAGAAATCTACCCGCTTAGGATCCATCTGACTGAAGTAATGTATACGATGATGTGGGAGTACTTCTTCCCTGGCGACGAACAAGATCCGCAAAAGCGACAGGTACGTGACATATTTCACCCAAGACTTCCTTCATGTATTAGTATTTAGGAGGTATGGAACTCCGGAACAAAGCGCAGCAAGAAAGGAGTTGCTGTCTTTGAGTCTACGAAGGAACCGTCCGTATCGAAAACCAGTGCTCCTGGAACTCCTCCTACGCTTCACGGTGGTCAAGCACTACAACGATCGACTGCTCAGGCAAGAAGACTAAGTTCAGCGAATGGCCTCCATTCACAATGCTCTTTCTGCTCACCTCTCAATCAGTCAAAGAATTTATTGGAACACCAACGCTCGGCGTCACTTGACAAGTTCTGGGGTGAGAAGGATACGGAGGGGTTTACAAGCGAGCTTGTCCTTTTCTCAAACTCAAACGCAGCTGCCTCGGATGACGCTCTAGCGGCAACCAGTGCCGTTGTCGAGGTTGATATAACCAAGTCCAAGGACGCACGTAAAGCTCGAACTGGCAAAGCCCCTCAAGAAGACAAAAAGGAGGCCAAGAGCCGAAAGATTTTCCTGGAGATACATAACATCAAAATCAGCCAGGTAATAATGTGTGCGCGCAGTGAAACTGACCGCTTAACTGGGTGACTTTGCAGGTGGAGCTCCTCGTCACATACGAAGGATCGAAGATCTCCGTCAGTGAGCTGAGGCTATTGATGGACATGTTCACGAGGACCGAATTCACTGGCTCTTGGCGTCGGCTGTTTTCTAGCGTGAAGAAACATATCATCTGGGGTGTCTTGAAGTCTGTCACCGGAATGCAGGTAATTCTGTGAACGTCTTTGTTGAGGTTTCTCACTTGATTGATCCAGGGAAAGAAATTCAAGGATAAGATGCAAGCCCAAGCCCGCGAGCCGTTCCAAGACAGCGATTCAAACTCGAGTGACAGCGGCATCACGTCAAAGATCAGCACCAAGGAACGCTTTCCCATTCCCATTCCCCATTTTTCAAGCGCCGGGGAGGGGTTCGTGTCCTCCATACGGGGGCTATTCAACTCCCAGAGGAAGAACATGGTGCGCAAGATACGAGGAGAGGAGAATCAACACGAGTGGAGCGACGGCGAGCTGGC
The DNA here is from genome assembly GCF_000143415.4 of Selaginella moellendorffii. NCBI lineage: Eukaryota > Viridiplantae > Streptophyta > Lycopodiopsida > Selaginellales > Selaginellaceae > Selaginella > Selaginella moellendorffii. The sequence continues at coordinate 694,790 of NW_003314274.1, forward strand.
CTCTCGAGCAACACACAAGGGGAAGACGAAGCTCCTGCGCAGGCACTCGAAGAAGCGCGCTAGCATATCCAAAGGTAAAGTTCACCATTTTGCAAGAGCAAACTCGTCAGCTTTTTTTGTTGGTGGTGTTTGCCAGGTTCTATCATTCTGGGAGAAAGGTACTGCCCGTCTCCTCGAGCATCGTCGTCACCGTATCACAGCGATGGCGAGGCCTCCAGCGGTGGTTCCTCCACGTACGAGGATTTTGATACGTCTTAGCGGCCTTCAAACAAGATAGGATCCCGAGAGCTAGCAACTGTAAACATATTCGTAAATACATTGGAAATAATTAATCCAGGGATAGGGTTTATGATTAGGGTTTAGGGTTAGGGTTTAGCAAATGTACTTGTTCGAAGAAAGAAAAGAAGATTTCGATTTTACCACAAGTCTCGAGTTCGCCGGAGATCTCTTTCGGAAAACGTGGAGGACGAGGGAGTTCTGGCGAGATTGCTTAAACCCTAAACCCTAACAACAAGATGGTGGTGGTGATCAAGATGTCCAAATGTACTTGGTCGCAGAGAGAAAAGAAGGTTTCGATTTTACCACGAAACGATGATGCCTTTCGGAAAACGTCGGACCGATAAACCCTAAACCCTGAAGAAAACATAGTAGGGTTTAAGGCTAAGCCCTAAACCCTAAACCGGTTGGCTTCTTAGTACAAAAACTCAATTTAGAAAAAGTTGATAAGGCTACAAAACCAGGAAAATAAGACTTGGTTCGCGAACGTGGTTTGCGTTTTTCTTTTTGTGATTCTTGTTTGCTCATCTCTATGCCTTCTCGGTCTTGGCCGCGGCACTGGCGGCTTGTCCACGGAGACGCCCAGTCCTCCGGGCCGCAATGAGACCCACCTTTTGCCCCGGAGGAGCGTCGCGGCGGACAGTGCTGGCGTGACCGATGTGCTGGTGGTTACCTCCTCCGTGGGGATGCTCCACGGGATTCATAGCCACACCACGAACCTTGGGCCAGCTGTTGCGCTTCACGCGGAACTTGTGGTACGCGTTGCCCGCCTTGAGCAGAGGCTTCTCAGTCCGGCCACCTCCCGCAACTTGCCCGATCATCGCCCGGCAGCCACTGGGAACCACCTTCTTGGCCCCGGATGGGAGCTTGATACTGCAGAAAATCTCACCAAGAATTTGCTTGTTAAACAAAGTATGAATCGAAACAAGGAAACGAGAAACAAACACACAAACCAAAGATACGGAAAGAAGCACGGGAAGAAGCGAAAGCATTGTTTGTTAGAACAATGGAAGCATGAAAACAAGAAAAGCTCAAGAAGAAAAATCGAAAGCATTACCGGGAGGTTCCCATGTCTGGATTGTGGCTGACGACGATAGCGTAGTCTCCAGAGGCCCTGGCGAAGGCGCCCCTGTCCCCGACGCGGTGCTCCACATTGCACACCACAGCTCCCTCTGGCACGGATCTAAGCGGCAGAATGTTCCCAATGGCGAGCTGAGCCTTCTTCCCGCAGTACATGAACTGCCCAGAGTAGATCCCCTCGGCAGCGATCATGAGCTCCTTCTGGTGCTTGAAGCGGAAGGGATGGCGGAATGTCACCTTGCACAGCGGCGCCCCACGGCCAGAATCGTGGATCACGTCAGTCACCACACCCTTGATGTAGCCATTGCGCTCCGCGAAATCGAGCTTCCGGAGCCGCGCCGGACCCTTGCGGTGGTGCGTGTGAGATTTGAAGACGGAGCCGCGACCCTTACGCTGTGCCCGGATGGCGCGCCCCATTGCTCCTAGCTCGCTCGCTCCTGCCCTAGCCGCTGGAAAGACAAAACGCCCTAAATTGGACGGCTAAGACCGCAAACTAATCTCAGCCGTCGATGGACAACGTAAGATTTTAGGGCATTGTGAAGAGCAAAGAAAATCTGGAGTGATGAAGAGAATTGGAGCGAAATGGCTTGACATATTAGAGATGGAGTGGACTTCCTAGAACCCTCTTTGTATAACTTTCTTTAAAGTGTTGGTCACAACATTAATTCTACTACATTACGGCTAATCTATTATACTTATGCTTATTCTCAAATAAACATAAAATGTTTTATAAAGAAATATTCTATAAATATCTCATTTTCTATGATCTTTTTCTAATATTCTAGGATATTCTTTAATCTATTTTTCAGTGTTTAAATTTCTAGTAAAAAAAAATCAGCAATTGCAAGTGGATGACATTGCTCAAGATATCAGATATAATCACATAATCTCCCTAAGATTCAAACTTAGAGTGAAAAAATATACATGTAGGAAGAGGAATGAAAACCAAAAAAAAAAGCCTAGATAAAGTTGGCAGGAACAACAATCAATCAGCTTATCCCAATCCACGGGTTTCATGCTTCATATATATTGTATTATAGTCCATTTTGCCCAGTTTATAAAGCATGAGACCCTAATTACATGGATGTTCCAAGCACGGATGCTTGATCTTGCTCTTGCCAATGGGAGAGTAGTTTGGTCCTAGCTGCTGGTATTACAGACAACGTAAAATCCTCTAACATAGTGACATAATGAATGAATGAATGGATCTGGGCAAATCTCTGCATATTGGTGAATCACACAAACAAGCTTTCGTCTTGGTTCTTCATCATCTCCAAGCAAGTTAATTCACCAGCAATCAGAGCACGAACAAGCTCCACCATTAAAATGATGGAATCGGTAGCAATCCCTCACCACAATTTCTCTCTTGGTGTTCTTGGACGTGAGCTTCATCACGACATGGCAATCCTCGCAGATCCGCAAGTTCTTGATGATGGTGATCTTGCTCCCCTCCTTCGTCCCGATCAATCCAAACCCCAGCGCCAATTTTTCACTGTGATGCCACAGCAAATTCTCCCGGTGCTCGTCCTCCACATCGTGGAGCACCGATCCCACATCCGGGACATAATCCTCCTCGCTCTTGAGCACCACTCTCAGCTCATCCAGCCGCTCGTAGATCTCCCCAGTTCGAGGATGCGATCGATCCTTGACAGCAAACTCGTGAACCCTGTTCTTCACCTCAATCCAGCTGCGCCCGGGCTCCTTCCTCGCCCCATTCTCGCCCATTCTCCTCCGTATCTCCTCCGCCTCGTCCCATCGCCCCGCCGCAGAGTAAACATTCGAGAGCACCGTATAGCTCGCGCCATGGCTAGGGTCGATTGCTACGATCGCCTCCGCTGCTCGCATTGCCCGATCCTGGTCCTTGTGGATCCGGCATGCGCCCAGCAGCGCCATCCACGCCGCCGCGTCGGCAGCGATCGCCATCGATCGCAAGAAACCCTCGGCCTCCTCCAGCCATCCCGCGCGGCCTAGGAGATCCACGACCGCGCCATAGTGCTCCACGCTGGGAATCAAGCCATAGTCGCGGGAGATTGCGTAGAATATTCGCGCGCCGTCCTCCACCTGGCGCGCGTGACTGGACGCTGACAGGGCGGCCGTGAAGCTGATTGGGTCTGGAGATATTCCTGCCAGCTGCATTTCATACAGTAGCCGTACCGCCATGTCAGCATAGCCGTGCTGCGCGTACCCCGCCATAATGGCATTCCACGTGCTGACGTTGCCCTGCGGCGCCGCGTCAAAGATTCCCCGCGCGGCGTCCAGGTCGCCGCACTTCGCATACATGTTCACCAGCGCATTCCGGACGAGAATGTCGTGGGGGTCGCAATCGCCTGGACATTCCGCCATCCAGCGGTGGAGATCGCGCCCCGCGCTTGCCGCCGCCCCGCTAGTGGCGCAGGCGCCAAGAACAGCGACTAGAGTGAATTTGCTGGGGCGGATTCCGAGCTGGAGCATCTGGCGGAAGTGGAGGAGCGAGCCATCGGCGCGGCCGAATTGGGCGTGCGCGGCGATGATCGCGTTGAGCGTAATCACGCCCGGGTGCTGGATCGCGGCGAAGACCTCGGCTGCGCGATCCAGGCGGCCGCAGCGCCGGTACATGCTCACAAGCGCGGTGGCGACGATGAGATCCGAATCGTAGCCGTGGGCGCGCGCGTCCCTGTGGATGGATTCGCCACGCTCGAGATCGTCCGGGCAATCGCACGCCTCGAGCACATTGACGAAGGTCACGCCGTCTGGCCGTATGGTCATTCTTCCATATAGATCAAGAGCCTCAAAAACATGCCCGTTTTTGGCAAATGCTGCGATCATGGTGTTCCACGAGCACACGTCTCGCTGATCCACTTTTTCGAAGATCTCATTAGCGCGACTGATATTCCCGCCACGGCCAAAGAGGTTGATGATAGAATTTGCGACGGTGGTCACGGATATCAGTCCCGAATCGATCGAACACGCATGAATCAAGTTGCCGCAGGTGGTGATCTTGGCAGCTATTCCAGCGACGGCGCTGGCGATGCAGATGATCGTCACCGCGTTTGGAGCAATGCCCTGGAGCAGCATCTCGCGAAAGACGCGAAGCGATTGCTCCTTCTCGTCGCCACGGGAGTAGACAGTGATGAGCGCGTTCCACGACACGACCCCGCGCTCCTGGATCCGATCGAACGCGTCTTTAGCGCGATCTAATCGCCCGCAGCGGCCATACATTCCGATGAGCGCAGTGCCCACCACGAAGCTCCGATCGAATCCACTCTTCTTGGCGAAGTCCTGGACGATCTCGCCCTCCTGGATCGTTCCCGGCGCCTTGATCAAGCTGAGAAACACCACCGCATCCGGCACGCTCCCATCTTGGAGCATTCGCTGGAAAAAGAGCAGCGATCGAGGGAAATCCCCGGCCTGGGCGTTTGCGCGAATCACCGCATTCCAGGACACGGCGTTGCGCCGGGGCATTCGATCGAGCAGGAGCTCCGCGTCGCGCGAGCTCTCGAGCCGGGCATACATGTGGAGGAGGTGATTGGAGAGGAAGAGGTGATCGCCATAGCCACTCTCAATCACCCGGCGGTGGATCTTCCTTCCCTGGTCCAGCGACGTGGATTCGTCTACTAGTCGCGCGAGATCCCTCCAGGAATCCACCGGCGCGGCCGGGGGAAGAACACTCGAGATCATAGCGCGCGAGAAAAGAGAAAGGTCAAACAGAGCGAATATTCATTAGACGACTGGGTCAAAGGGGCCTTTGAATCTCGTAGCCACGCTTGGAGAGTTCTTGGAGAACGCTCGCCAAGGTGTTTGGATTCGAGAAAACCTCCTTGACAAGACAATTCTCGATGGCTTCCAGTTCTTCTCTATCTTGATCCGCCACCTTTTGCTTCTTTGGCGGTGGAAGTCGGTGATACCCTTCGAGAATGTCGTCCACATTCAGCAGTGAAGGATCGTGCTCCTTATCCACCTCTTTTATCGGAATTGGATCATCATCCTCCTTGTCAACCTTTGGCAGCCGTAGCTCGTGCTTATCCGGAGTTAGATCATCCTTTTTGTCAACTTTTGGTAACGGAGTTACGTGATCTTTCCCATCGAGTTTCTTCCTCTTGAGGCTTGGAATCGCGTTGTAAAGCACTGGAAAGGAGCGCAAAAACACTTAAAAGGAGCCAAATTCCACCCAGAAACCTTGCTTACGTCTAAACGGATTAAACGATGGCTTCCTCTCATTCTCCGCCTTGGCCGTCTACACGAAAACAACTTGAGAACGAGGCAACGAAAAAAAAGCATAGAACGTTACCATCGCCAACCTACAGAAGAACACAAAACCACAGAACTACAAAACCTAAGCCCCCATATATAGTCTAAAACTTGATTTCATCTTATTAAAAGGAAGAGAGTTTTTAGAACCTGGGCGGAGTTAGAGAGTGATCACCCAGCTGGGCGCATCACTTCGGCACCCAGCCAGCGTCCTGTACGCGTACAACTTCTCAACCGGCTCGCTGCAATCCATGACAAGCTCTCCGCCACCTTTCTCGCCACCTTCGCCACCTTCAGCGTCACCTTGCTCGCGGATCACCTCGACGTTGAGCCTGGGCATCGCCCCCGCCAGCCAGCCGCAGCCGGCGAGGCTCACCCTGCAAGCCGACATCCACAAGAACCTCATGGACTCGTACTGGTGAAGCCCGGCGAGCAGCGCCGAGTCTCCGAACGGGCTGTCGCGGATCTCCAGCTTCCGGAGCCTCGGGCAGCCGCTGAGTACGTGCTGCATGGCCGCGTCCGACTCCCCGGCGAAGGCCACCGAGAGCGTCTCCAGCTTCTTGGCGTAGTGGCCGATGTACTCGAAGGCCCTGTCCGAGAGCCAGCCCGAGACGGCGAGGCGGGACAAGTTCTTGCAGTTCTTGACGATGGCGCCGAAGCCTTCGTCCATGGTCTCGCCGGTGATGTAGTCCCGCTGCCGGGGGGTGATGATGCACAGGCGGAAGCGAGTGAGCATCGGGCAATTGGTGGCGACGGTCTCGATGGCCTGGTTTGTGCACTGCTTGCAGAAGTAGAGCACGGAGGAGAGGTTTGGACAGCCCTGCGAGACGGCCACCAGGCCAGCCTCGGTCACCGAGCCCTGGCCACCGTGATCGGTCGGGAAGACGCGGAGTTCCACCAGGTTCTTGCAGGTCTCGCCCACGGTTTGCAAGCCCCGGTCCTCGACGGAATCCAGAACCTGTCACACAAAAGTCTACTTATGAGTTTTCTGAATGGGACGAAGTTCCTGGTAGGATAACTTTGTCAAAAATGAGTGACAAAGTTCCTGGTAAGAAGAGTCAAGGAGAGGTGATACTGGTGGTAAGAAGCTTGCAAACTTTGTCAAGGATGAAGCATGGAAACTTAGTGGTAAGAAGATTAGAAGCTTTGTCAAAGAGGGAAGCTTGAAAACTTGTAATACTGTGCAAACTTTGTCAAGAATGAAGCGTGGAAACTTAGTGTGGTAAGAAGATTGGAAACTTTGTCAAGGAGAGGAGCTTGAGAATGGCATTGGCAACTTTGTCTTGGCGAGCAGCTTGGTAGAAGGAAGCTCGGAAGCTCCTGGAGGGAGGCTGTGTTCCTGCTGGAAGAGAAGAACAGGCTTGGAAGAGAGAAGCTTACCCAGAGAGTCTCGAGCTTGGGACAGCGCTGGATGAGCTTGGCAAACTCGGTGGCCCGGATGGTGGCGTAGCTCAAGTTGAGCGACAGGAGGTTCTGCGCCAGGGGATAGATCAGCGGGATGAAGATCGGCTCCACCATCCAGAAGCCCGAGAGGTGGCGGAGATCCTTGCAGTTTGAGAGCGCGGTGCGGAGCTCCACGTACTGCGACCAGTTTTGCATCTGCGAGTAAGTCCCGGTGCCGAGATCGGTGAGCTGCGGGGCCTTGACGAGGAGGCGCAGGAGCTGCTCCAGAGTGACGCCTTTGTTGAGATTGAGCTTCTTGAGGGAGCGGCAGCGCGAGACGAGCTTCTCCAGGCACTCAAAGTTGACATCGCTCTCCAGGCACGAGAAGTTTAGAGTGACGAGCGTGTTGCAGCTCTCCGGGAAGTAGCTTAGCCACTCTCCACCGCGGTCGTCTACCAGGCACTCCTGAAGGTCTAGCTCTTGCAAGTACCTGCGAGTATGACGAGCATAGCGGTCAGAAACCACCACCAAAGCTAGCTAGCCGCTCAATCGTACGAAGTTCGAGAGCTCTACAGCTTTAGCTAGGAGAAAACTCGCTCGCTAGCCGTGCTAGAGACGTGCACGACTGTCAAACAATGATCTCTCGAGAGACTTCTCAAAAAGAAAGAAGAAATGACTGTAAACTGATGATCTCTCGAAACACTTCTCACAAAGAAAGAATGAAACGAAGAGCTAGAGAGAGAAGAAGCTTGAGTTACCTGCAGTGGCTGGTGATGGCTGCAATGCCCTCGGTGCTAAAACCATCGCAGTTGACGAGGTTGAGAGCTCGAAAGTTTGGCAGCAACTGCGAGATCATGAAGAGGCTCTCGTCCGACACGGTCATGCGCTTGAGCCTGAGCGCTTCCAGCCACGGGTAGCTCTCCACGATGACGGGCATCCAGGGGTGGAAGAAGGCCCCCCAGTTTGGAGGAACCAAGCTAAAGTCGGCGAAGCGAGGCTTCCCCTTGAGAGTCATCGACTTGAGCCGTGGAAACCTCCGGGTGAGAATGTCTGGAGACACCGCGTAGCAATTCCCGATGAACACTGCTTCTCGGTTCCACCCCTCGGCCTTGTACCACGCCTTGCAAACCACGGACACGGCGTTTCGATCCTTGTGTCCCGTGACGAACTTTAAGACGTTCTCCAAGACTTCGTCTGGGAAAGTTGTAAGCCTCCCTTGTTCTTCCTCCTCCTCTCTTTCGTCCTCCTCTTTCTCTTGTTCGAGCTCCATGAAACTATCCTTGTGCAACACTACCTCGTCGTCCCGGATCATCTCCTTCTCCCCTCAAACTTAGTAGCGACTACCACTTGTGTGACTATAACTCCAATTCTTCTTCGAGCACCTACACAGCAAAGACAGTTGCTGGTGTCAGTTCCTTTCCCCTCCCCACGGACGAAGGATGATTCCTCTCACAACTTTGCAGGCAAAAGAGAGCGAGCGTTTTTAAGTCCCTCCGGAACGAACAAACACAAAAGAAAGAGAAAAAAAGGAAGAACAAAATAAAACAACTTTAAAGAAGAATTCCAAGTCGCACACACACTTCATTCCACAGTGAGTGAGAGTACCTCTTCCGGAAGAAATAAGTGAAGGGAAAAAAGGGATGCATGGCCAAGAGGTTGGAGTGAACAAGACAATGCCACGACTCTCCCGTGAAGGGCCACCGAGGAACAATCAAGAGGGAGGAGACGTGGATAAGAAACTACGAGCAGCTATGGAGGAGCAACAGGGCAGTACAAGTCTAGAAATCCAAAGCAGAAAAAGCAAGCACGCACCAGCCAGCCAGCCAGCAAAGAAAAACGCAAAGAACAAGAGCACCAAAACAAGCAGCGAGCGTGCACTAGTACCACAGCGATGGAGTCTTTAGGCAAAGGGAAATCAAAGGTAAAATAAATAGCAAGGCTGAGGATGACAGACCAGCAAAAAGAGCTCGCGGGAAAGACGAGACTAAACGAGAAATCTGGCGATGAGATCAATCAGAGAGCCGTGCTGACCGCTGCATTGTTGGTGAAAATTAAAACTACTCTCAGAATTCAAGGGTGGTAGTAAAGAAAAACAATAAAAAAAAAGAAAAAAGAAGAAGAAGAAGACTACGAGGAAAAAACACCAAAAGCAAAAGCTGTAAAAATCAAGAGACGATTCTTTCGGCTCTCACTCGCTCAAGCTTTGCGTTGGATTTCCACGCACAGAGACAAGCAATCAAAGCGGTGGAGACAAATAGACTTTTCCCTCGCTCATTGTCAGCCCTGTTGATACTGATGTGACCAAATATCTCTCACGTCTTATAGCCCCCACTCCTTGAGCAAGCACGCAAAAAAAGAAGAAAAAAAAGAGAAGAAAAAGAGAAACGCCATGTTCTTCAGTCGCAACTCTCAAAACCCAAGAAAAATAAACCCAAAACCAAACCCATCCGATACCAGGGAGGAGAAGTCTTACCGCTTCAAGGACGGACAAATGCCACGGCTGGGCATTTTGCTGTTGGGCAGCCAGTACAGAGTGAAAAAGCTTCGTGTCACTGGAATGGGGGTCCAGCATCGCGCTTGTTCCTTCGCTTTGTAGCCTCTTTTACCACCACCATGGCCTTCAATCCCGGGAACCCAACACGGATAAGATGAATCGGCCGCGAACCCACATCTCAGATTTGCGAGGAGGCAGCCTGTGCTTTCGATTCTTCCCTTGACACAGACTAGGGGAGAGGAGGAGAGAGAGAGAGAGAGAGAGGAAACAAAGGGGAAAAGGAAGATAAAATGCTGCCCCCCAGAAATGTGTAAACTAAAGGCCCAGGAAAGGAAACATTGTATAAAATTTATATATGTGAGATACTTTGGCTGGGCTTGCTTGCTTGCTTGCTTGCTCCTTTGTCTTGCTGGTTGTTTGCTTGGCTTGCTCTCCTATGGTCTCAAAGACATTGGGCTACTAAAACTAATCATTCATGTCAGCTCCTACTAGAGAGAAAAGGAGGAGGAACACAAATATTTTGTGGAGATGGCCCATGAGATTTTGGAGATGTACAGCTGCCTACTTGTTGGTTTGGTGCTGGCTCTTCTGTTCCCAGTTGAAACAACCAGACCGGGTTAGTGGAGAGAGAGCATAAACAAAACAGGCTAACTTGTTCTCATGTTGGCTTTGTCCTAAGTGGGCTGCTTTGCTTACATCTGTAACAAAGAATGTGTAAGTGAGTAGTAGTGATTACAGGAGGAAGGTGTGGAATCAAAGCAGATTGAGAAGGGCTTTTGTCAGAGGAATCCCAGGAGAAGACTGGTTCTCCCCCCTAATAAATAATGTTAGAGAGAGAGAGAGAGAGGATAGAGGTCATCTTTTGAGATAGAGAGAGAAAAAAAGAGGAATAGAGAAATGATGCCTTGCCAGATCCATCCAGTGCCTGCCCTGCCCTGTTTGGGGGCTATAACATGGAGTTTTTGATCATTTTCCAGGCCCAAACAAACAAAGCTCTGCTCACCAGCCAGGGAATGCAGAGACCCAACTCTTTTGTGTGTGAGAGAGACTCTGTGCATGAGAGGGAGAGTTTGTGCGTAAACACCAAGGGAGACTGATTGCTCCCCCAAAGCTTCCAGCTTCGAAGTGTTTGTTAAGATTTTGGTGGGAATATCTTTCTCCTCTCTTTTGCTTGTTTCTAGGAGGAGAGGAGAGCGCAGAGGAGGTTGCTTCAGAATCTTTGACCAGCTAGGAAGAATAAATTCCTGCACCCAGAGGCCAAAAACAGATGACTCTCCTCTCCCAATGTCATTTGCACTCCAGGGCCAGCCAAGAGGGATGAAAGAACAAGGATGGAGGGAAAGATCTCAGCTCTTTGTGACTGTCAGTACCTCCTACCTAGGTACAGCCAAAGGGCAAGATTGCAATTGCCAAATGCCAGCCCACAAGAGAGATGAGGTGATGCATCAAGAAAAAAATTTGGTTTTTTTTTCTTTATGAGTGCCACTTTTCTGGAGCTAGCCTGCCTCTGCTGCACTTCTGCCTGCCTTTTCTCTGCTGCACACAAGTCCCAGGAAGAGGCATTTGTGGTGCTGGTTATTTGTTAGGTGGTCTCTTGGCTTGGACCATGATTTCAGTTATTCTATCAACTAATTTTGTTTAGTGTCAAATTGGTTAACATTTTCCTCTTCCACTTTACAGACAGGAGATTGCACAAATGATGAAACTAATTTTTACGAATCATTCCGTGGATCATGGGCAGACAAGGATACTTTTGTATTGTTTGCTGGTTTGCAGTTTTCTGTTCTGGATTTCACGGATAAACAAGAAATCTAGCAAAGTAAGCACATGAATATTGGCAGATACTTGAAGCTATGGACTTTCATAAAAGAAAAATATAAAATATAAATGTGTTGAAGTGGACAGTATATGTTTTGATTTTATAAAATTTATAAACAAAAGTGTATGGTCTAGTGGTTTATATCTCTTTCAGATATTATTGTAATTTACACTATAGTTTTTGTAGGCTCTAGGTTGTTAAATTTATCAATGATTATTTTATTAGATAATGATGCAACTTTTTTATTGGAGCTTTTCAAAAAGTGAGGCATTAGAAAGAAAGTCTTGGAGCTCAAATATTCTTTGACTTTTAGTTTAAGAATTACAAATAGAAAATAGAAGATAGGTTTGGATGAGGGCTTGGGGACAATCGGTGTAGAGTGATGCAGTTGTACAGACTAGCTAGCTCACAACGCAAGAAGATTATTTTCGTGGCCACTTTTGATACGCATTCTACCAGGTCAAACAGGCCAACCTTATCTACTTCGTGTTCCCGAGTTTTTCCGTTTTCTTTTATCTCCTTGAAGTGCTCACTAAAAAGATGGCTATAGGTGATGCTTCCTTGCTCCTTTGTTTGTTTGCTAGTTTGTTTCTATGGTACCTCTTAAAGGTAAAGGTCGGTGGTCTCATTTTTATGCTCGTTGTGGGCCAGTGTTCCTCTGTTGCATATGTTATATATATGTTGTAGAGTGGATGTGATGTTATTGTGTTGTGGTATGTGCGTTTACAATCTTAAAAATGTAGTATTTCTATGGTGGAAAGATCTTGTACCTCATTGTAATTTTCTTCTCTCCTTCTTTCTAGATGGTGTCTCTTCACCTTCTGGGCAAGAGATGTCATTGTCGTGTGAAATTGTTGGGAACTTAAGGATTGAAATCAAGGCCTCAAGCGTTGAAGAAAAAGAAGGGGAGAAGCGCATAAAGGAGTAACACTCTCTTATACTTGCATGCGCAGTATGATTCTTTGTCTCGCTCTTTCCGAGCAGTCCTATGTAATGCAGGCATGTCAAGCTTGTACACAAGCGCTCTAGGAGATGCAACAAGATCGTTTTCTTTGATATTCACGTCTTATTACTTTCTCTTTCCTTACCTTTTTTCTTTTTTGTCATGGAGAAGCCAAAGAGCTCTCTTTGTTGGTTGGCTTGTTTGATTGAGAACTTTGAAGGCAGCGCAAGTCTTCACATGTTAAGATCCATTGAAGGAGTCCAGATGAGTTTGAAAGTTGGACTTTGAAACCTCAGAAGCACATGGTTTTCTCCCTCTCTAGTGGAAAATCCTCTGCAGTGAGTTTGGTAGTAAATCCATCCAAAAGTCCGTGGATAAGGCTGATTGCCAAACACCAGTTGGAGTATTTCTTTTCAGTTCATCCAGATAATCTCATTTCATAGTTCATTCCAGACAATCTCAACATGAGGATTAAATTGGTGGTGTTATGGAGAGATCTTCAGGAGTTTTATTGTGAAACCAAAAATAAACAAACCAAACCTTGCAACGCAAACCTTATTCTAATGCACTAAATCGCTTTAGGTGCATTTGTAGGCTTCAATAACAACTTGCAGGTCATTGGAAGAGGTGAGACTCAAGCTTATATTCGCAAATCCCTCTGAAGCTAGCAGTTCGTTCCATTCGTTTTCACTCCTCTCTTTTCCTCCAATTGCAGCTAGCATGAGAATGTCCATGTCAACTGGCCTTTCCTCGGCTGGGTCTAACACCTCCTCCACAACAACAAGCTTCCCATTTTCCGGAAGTGCCTTGTAGCAGTTTTGAAGAATTCGCTTGCAGTTTTTGTCGTTCCAGTTGTGAAGAACAGCCTACAGATTAGACACAATCTAATTATTTAAATTACAAATGCTTTAAGATTACGGTACCTTCATGAAAATAGCATCTCCAGAAGGAACACCTTTGAACATATCACCACCAACATGCTCAATTCCTGCATTCGGAAAACACGAGTTGCAAGAACCACGATTGGAGTCATTTTCGTTACCTGGATATTGTGGAGCAGCCGCAACAACATCAGGAAGATCGAAGTTAATTCCCTTGAGATGTGGATAGTCTTGGACAATCTTGTGAACACAAGCGCCATGCCCGCCACCAACATCAACGATCACACCTTTGATACCCTCAAACGCTTTGCGAGCCTCCCTAGTCGCAGCTACCATGAAACGCTCAGACGTCTCCGAGATTGCCGCTCTAAACATCTTGCTGAAGCCCAAATTATGGCTTGCATACTGGTACAAGCTCTTGCCTTCATTTGCCACCTCAAACGCACTCTCGTGGGATCCTCCAAGGGCGAGCTTGTGGATCTCCGAGTAGGAAGCCACCATTGGCTGAGACGTCTGGAGCATGACCATTGCGTGGATGTTCTTGGAGGAGACAAGGGTGGACGAGAGATTGTTGTGGCTGAAGAAACCGCTGGGATCCTCGCAAAAGATCTTGTTCCTCACTAGAGATTGTAGGATCCTCCGCACAACGTCCGGGTTGGGGTCACTGGGATTGATCTTTGCGGCGATTTGATTGTAGTGGAGCGGGGATTCACGACCCAGAATGTCTGGAATGCCCAAGCAGATGACCGCTTTGAGGAGAAATGGCGTGGTGATGGCGTTTGAGATGGAAGCCATTTCCAGATCATAGTCTTGCATGCTTGAAAATCTTGTGATATAGGAAGTGCTGGAACCAAATGCATGATATATATAGGCTCCATGAATGTCCTTCGCCACAGCGTCAGCATTATTGAAATTTCACTTCTTCTAGAATCTTTAACAAAGTTTCCACAAGTTTTTGACTTGGGCATTGTAAAAGTTTGGTAGATTTAAAACGTAGGCACTGACTTCCTTTCCAAAGTATTGAATGAAATCATCGAGGAAAAAAAGCTCTCGGCTTCGTGATGCAAAAATTCCAGAAATCGTCTTGTCACAGTAGAGATACATGCGCTGCGATCGCTCACGAGTATCACTGGGGCAAAAACTCCGCCAAAATTTCCAATGTGGAGCTAAAGCTGAAGCAGCTTGTGGCAAAAACTCTTGGCTCCCGTCCCGTCACCCGAGTCTCGTACGGAAGCCTGCTCCAGGCGTGCGGTGAGGCAAAGATCCTGGCGTACGGAAGGGTTGTCCACGAGCACATGTCCGCCGCCAACATGGACACCGGCAGCATATTCCTGGGGAATCATCTCGTGCAAATGTACGGGAGGTGCGGCAGCGTGGACGAGGCCGCCGCTGCGTTCGAGAGAATGGGCAGGAGGAACGTTGTCTCGTGGAGTTTCGTCATCGCGGCATTTACCCAGAACGGGCATCACGGCCGAGCAATGCGATTCTTCCAAAGGATGCTCCAGGATGGATTCGAAGTGGACAGGATTCTGATTGTCACGGCGCTTGGGTCGTGCATGGATCTGAAAACCGGGAGAGAGATTCACGAGCTCGCCCTCGAGTGTGGATATGGAAACGAGACGGTCGTGTGTACGGCGCTGCTGGGCATGTACAGCCGGTGCGAGAGCCTGGGCGACGTCGAGACAGTGTTTCTTGGGCTCCAAGAGAAGGATGTTGTGTCCTGGAACGCGATGATCACGGCCTTTGTAGAACTCGGCAAGAAACAATCTGGAGTGAGCACAAAGGTGGTTTGGATGTTTCGAAGAATGCTGCTGGAAGGGATGAAGCCGAGCCGGGTGACATTCATATCCACTCTTGGAGCCGTGGAGAGCAAGGAAGAATGTGTGTGGCTTCATGAAATTATCCGACAGAGCGGGCAAGAGCACGACGAGTTTGTGGCAAACTCTCTCGTTACTGCGTATGGCAAGAAGAACAGCATTGTAAATGCTCGACAAGCGTTTGATGCTGCTTCAGATGCCTGTGTTGGAACATGGAATGCTATGATCGCGGCATATGCCCATTGTGGGGACTTTGGAAAAGCTTTGGAGACCTTTATGTCTATGCTGGAAAGTACCACTAAGCCAGATCAGATCAGTTTTGTGAATGTCCTGGAGGCGATCACTGGGCCAGAACTTTTAAAAGATGGCGAGTTTATACACAATAGTGTTGTAGAAAACGGGTTTGAGAAGGATGGGATAATTGGCAGTGCTTTGCTTGGCATGTACTCGAGGTGTGAGAACTTAGAGAAAGCTGAGGAGGTTTTTGCCAAGATTGGACGGCCTTATCACAGTGTCGTCGCATGGAACTCCATGCTTGCAACTTACACAGCGTTTGGGCGATGCAAAGAAGCCATCAAACTTTTCATGGACATGCAGCAAGACGGAAGCAAAGCTACCGAGGCAACGTTTGCAACGCTTCTCACTGCCTGCGCGGGCGCCTCCACTCTAGCTCAAGGCAAAATGGTGGTTTCGTGGATCAACGAATGGCTTATGAGCCACACAATCAGTGCCTGTAGCTATCTCGTAATCCAGAATGCGACGATCAACATGTATGCAAAGTGTGGGAGCCTCGACCTCGCGCTCCAAACCTTCAATTCGATGCATCAGAGAGATGTTACATCGTGGAACTCCGTTTTGGGAACGCTTGCACGGCATGGCGTAGGCAAGGAAGCAGTCATCTTTCTCAAGAGGATGCACTTGGAAGGTGTGAGACCGGATGATATCACGTACACTCTCGTTCTCACTGCTTGCAGCCACCATGGGCTCTTCAAAGATGGCCGAAAGTGTTACGAGTTTATGACCAAAGTTCATGGCTTGGAACCCACGCTTGTGCACTATGGCTGCATGGTTGATCTTCTGGGACGCGGAGGCTGGCTGGACGAAGCTGAGGATCTGATAAGAGAAATGCCAATGCCAGCGGATTCAACAGTGTGGATGGCGTTGCTTGGGGCATCAAGAATGCATGGCGATCTTGCCCGCGCAAAGCTGGCAATGAAGCATGTCTGTGAGCTTGAGCCTGATAATCCATCACCTTACCTTCTCATGTCAAATATCTCTTAGTTCTTGCGAGACTTGTATCCGTATAGTCTCATTTGTTTGAGCTCAACAATATGTCCCGTGTAATCTACAGTAACACTTCTAAAATTTGGAGGATTGTGGATTAGCATCTTTGAAACCCATAGCCGGAAGTTGTCGTCACCCGGGAATCAACATATCGATATCCTGTTCAAGATAGATCTTCTTCATATGGCAGAAGAAGAAGATGACTTGATCTCAGGTCTCCCAGGTGAGCTAGTTCTTGTTCACGTTTTTGCTAGGCTGCCTTGGTACACTCGTCCAGTCTGCAGATCTGTTTCCAAACGATGGAAACAGATGATGGATACCAGGAATCATCTTGTCGATCTTGCAACTCGCAGGTTTCAGCTTCCACTGCTCCAAGGTGTCGCTTTGGTGTGTTCTTCAGCTCCATCTAAGCCTCCAAGATCACACTCGTCTCACCATGAAAAGTACCCTGAAAAGATCTTCCTCATTCAGGACAAGGAAACCTTGCAGTGGCGAAGGCTTCCACCCGTATCTGGCTTTCAAAGCTATCAAGTTGGACAAGTCCGTGTGTACAAAGCAAGGCTTGTTGCAGGATGTGGAGCGGTCTATGCTTGGACAGTTGCCCCCACTCAAAGCTTTGGGGCTCCAGAAGGTAGCTTCATATTCAAACTGGACATTGGTCGGGGAGATTGGATCTGGAAGAGAGTCCCAGCTTCTCAAGTTAGTCGCTGGTCCGAGCCAGTGTTTTTCAATGGTAAGATCTACTCGCTACTACCAGGCTGCCAACCACGGCGGAGGATATGTTCTTGTTTCGAAGTCATGGAGTATGATCCCGAAACAGGCTCCTGCCATATGTCCAACAAATGGCCCTCCAAGAACGTTGGTGTGATCCTGAGCTCTTCTTCGCGACTGCAACAGCTCTATGGCGTAGTCCGCACGTTGGCCAACGGTCAACAGCTAATGGTCAACGAGGGCGGGTCGTGGCAGCTACATCGGGAGCTGCCTGCCCTGCCGGACGACCGGGTGTTCAAATTTAAGCTGGTCAATGGCGACTGCTTCGAGCCTGCCGTGGAGGCCGGGGTCAACGTACTTGCCATCTTGCTCAGCCACCGGGATGCAGTGGTCTATTGGTTCAACACAGAAGTCAACGGGGCAAACTGGGTAGCAATCGAGCATCAGAGCCAACCTGGAAATGTGACACAATGTGTGGCTGTTCAAGGATCTTTATATGCAATTTCAAGGAATTTTCCAAGGCTTCATTATAAATTGTGGAAGGGGACCATCAATGTGGCAGAGAGGCTTCTTATTTGGGAGCAAAGGCAAAGGCTCCAAGTTTCATTGTCTTGCTTCACTTTGATGGCATGAAATAGCTTCCAGTATATCCATCTTGAAGATTTTAGAATTAAATAAAATAATAATTTGCATGTAGTAACGTTTAGTTTTTTTAATAGTAGATCAAATAAAGTTTATAATTATAAGCATGTTTGTAATTTATAAACACATAATAAATTTTATTGCATATCAACTATTAGACGGTAGAATAAAATAAAATATACTAGAACGTGTTTTAAAAAGTTTATAAATTAGAAATATAAAATTAATTTAAATGAATAAAAATGGTTAGATGATAGAATATCCTAAATATTCAAGTATATTTTAGATATAGTCAATCCCAGATTTGCTTAAGCAAACCAAAATATTGTGTTTGTTAGAATGTTCTTTTATCCTTAGAGAACAGTTTCGATCATTTAAACCCTTACGCGTTTAAACCCTTTAGGGCTTTTTGGGATGGGCATTCACAAGCTCTATGGCGTCAAGATCGCGACGGCCTACTCCTGCCCTGCTCGGCCGACGCCTCGATCGGATCACGGCAGCGGCGGCGGCAGCTCGTATGTGTTCTTAATCTCTTCCCGATTGCGATCTCCTCGAAATCTGGCGCTTCCCGTCTTGCATTTTCACGGTTTGTCGTGATTCGCTAGCAGACTGCTGGGATCCGGTGATTTGGAGGCGACGCAGCAGCAGGAGGAGTGGTGCTTGAGGTCTCTATGGGAGCGCCGGCCAAATTTCTTGCGAGCGTTCCATTCTTCACACAGAGGTATTATAAACTAAGTTTTGGATCATAGCTTGAGAGAAAAACTCCCAGCAGGTGATAGAAACCTCGTGGAAACTGTTATAAACGTTGCTACTTCGTTGCCGTTTGTTTTGATTGGGATCCAAATGCCAAGGTATGAGCAGCATTGTAATTCTTCCTCCCAGATTGTTCTTTTCTTCTTCCCTTTTACAGGCAAAAGCCGCTCACTAGACTATATGCTGATTCTTTGATCGGTGTCGGCCTCGCGTCAACTTTGTTTCACGCATCGCGTGGAGAGGCTCGAAAGTATTTTCGATGGGTAGACTATACCATGATCGCTACTTCAACTCTGGTACCAACAATCTTACAATGTTTTCGATCTGTTTAAAACGTTTTCCTATAGTGCCTGTCGAGAGCTCTACAAACGGACAGCTCCAAAGCTTTGTACTGCGCTTCAGCGATGCTACTTCCCTTTCAGCCGTTCGTCGTCGCGGCCTGTCACACCGGACTTATGGAGGTGTGTGGACGGACTTAGTTTTCCCTCATGGTTTTGTTTTGCTTTGTTTCCAGGCTGCTTTTGTTCGCCGAGCTCTCAAACAGCCTAGCCTACAGAAAGCTTACACCTTACACACCATTTCCACGGTCGTGGGAGGAACGTTATTTATTGCCGACGATATGTATCCAGACACGCCCTTTTTGCATGCTGCTTGGCACATTGCCGCGGCAGTGGGCGTGACAACATGCAACAAGCTCCTGAATTCTTAAGTATTTTATTGGTAAGATTGCTGGTCTTATTTGAGATAGAGTATACAAAGAGTAATCGCATCGCGAAGCAAGGACTCTACACAGTTGTGAAGGCAGCATCAATATCTCCTGGAACTTCAAATGGAGGTACTGTTTGGTATCCCTCTACCTGTTAATCCCGGGCCGGAGCTTGGAAACAGGAGGGTGTATGGAATTTGCACTGGTCCTGTCCGGTTCTTGAGTTTCGTGTCCTTGTTCCTTGTCTGGATGAGTTCTTCCACTGCCTTGAGTTTCTCAGAAAACTTGGTGAATGCACTCTGAGCTGCTTGGTTGTTGGTCCAGTTCTGGATTATTCTTTGTCCCAGGTACTCCTCGTCTGCTGAATGAGTTGCCAGAATTTCTATCGTTGTCATAACTGACGTTGCTTCTGCCTTTGTGGACACTGCAGATAAGAAGAAGTTTTCCGGATCCTTAAGAAGCTGCTTGTGTTCCTCAGAGCCTTCTCGTGGGATTTCCCTGTGCGTGGCTGTTGGGTGATTGGGCATGTAACCAGCGTAGGCGTACTGTCCAAAGTTTACGGCGGCATGGTGTGCAGATGCCAACCAGATCACAGTTGTGAGCACGCTTACCAGGTTCGGCTTGCTATTCATTTCCACCCACCATGTCTCGTCTTTCTTGTCACCGTGACCAACGTTAACAATTTCCGTCCACCATGCCTGTAGTTCGTTGTCACTCTCTATGTCTGCGTCATCTTCGTAGCAGCTATCTACATATTCCTGTGTCCACCTCTCAATTGCATCCCAAATCTCCAAACCGTCTGCTGCATATGGATAGTCGTCGATAGCCAGTTTGAGTCCATGCTTTGAGTTTGCATCTGGAGTTGCCATTCCCCTGGAAAATGTTCGAACTTTTAGATTGTTTTACATCCCTTGCGATGCCTACCTTTTCAGTAAATCTGCAGGAAGTCCTTGGTCGTCGAACCTCCATGTCCTATAGACAACGGAGCTCAACTCCATTGAGTATCTCCTTGTTGAGAAGCATTTCTCTATTATACCATCAGCATTTATCAGTGACTGCCTGGCTCGAGCGTTGATTGACATTGTGTTCTTGAAGTGTGGAACCAGGAACGGATTCAAGGGATGAAGCGCACTCAGGTTTCGATGTGTCGCAATGATAAAAGGTTCCAGGCAGGCATGAGTTCTTAAACTGCAGAGGAAAAACACGTCAGGTATGAGAGACGGCATTGTTGACAGCTTACAAGTGACTTATGAGCTGGTGATATCCTGAATCATTTGTAGTTACGTGTGCTTTTGCGAGATGCCATAACCAATCCTCTGTTCCTGGTGCAGGTGGAAGAAACACCCTTTTGTTTTCTGACTTGGAGGAAGAATCCGGTGGCAAGCTCAACTCGATGGCAATAGGCTTTAGAGTTCCATCCGCTTTGAGGTACAGTAGAGTTCTGGATGCGTAAGCGTGGATTTCCTTGATGCTGTTGATTTTGGTCAAGTAAGGCAAGTATGCATCATGGTAGTCTAAGATGAATAGCTTCTTGTTCTCAAGTGCCTGCTCATATGAGTCAGTAAAAATCGTCACCCAGTTCCATTTTTCTTACTTGCTGGACTGTGTTTCCTTCAAGCTGAGAGACAATATGTTCTTCTGTAATGGCTGACTTTTGTGTTCCGTATACTGCTGGGTCCAGCGTGCTTTCTGGTGGAAAAACCTGCATACAGCGGGTCATTTTTCTTACCAGCATTTTGAAGCTAGATTACCTCTAGTAGCTGAATCGCCATGGGGTTCAGTCCGCTGATCATCTGCCTTGCGAATTCGACGTCGGACATCCATCCTTTCTCGTTGGCTGTAGAAAGCAGTTTTCGCATCAGAAAAATCGCAGAGGTGAAATTACTAATTACCTTTGATAACCGTAGGTATTGGATACATCAGCAAGCTTCCACTGTCTCCAGTCGACAGGCTTTGGACAACCTCAGCTGGATCAAGAATGTCGTCGTCTCGTTTGCACTTGCTCATATCAACTCCTTCCACGTACAGATTTTGCACTTCACCAAAGCTATCAAACGTTTCATCTGCTGTGAATGTTCCTTCCAGGTTTGGGATCAGGCTCTGTGCCGCGGCTTTTATGGCGGCCGTTAGGAAGTCGGACTCCTTAGTTGTGCCAAATCGTTCATCACTCGGTATGTAGTAATTTCCTGCTGCCTGGCTCTCGGTAGCTTTATCTGGAAAGCAGTGCTTAGCACAGCTATTAATATTACGAGTGTAAAGCACTCACCTGTTTCCTCTAGATCTCGTCCAGTTCGACACCGTCGTGGATACGGAAATTCTGCAGAACCCCCGAGTGTAGGCCGCTGGAGGGACTTGTCAGTATCCGGTTTCCCAAGATCATTGTAAGTGGCGTAGTCATATATTCGTTCCCAGACTTTTCTTTCACCTGTTCCATTGCCTCTCAGGTTCAAAAGCTCCTGATTGCGAGCGTCAACAAGGCCGGCCGGTGTGTCCTTGGGAAGAGTCAGCTACGCGCACAAATGAAGATGGAACATTAGTACCCTGTGACGGCGGACGAAAGAATGGAACTTACGTGGTTACTGAAGAAGATGCGGTCGTTTGGATACCGGGACACATTGTACACCCAGGAATTGCAGGGGAATTCTATAACTTGTTGCTGAGGCAGCTCGAGTGTTAGAGATTTGAGGTAGAACTCGTTCGGGTGCTTGTTTCTGATGGTGAAGGCACCGGGAACTCCAAAGTCGTCGCCGATCTCGAACTTAACATTCAACTCGACATCTTCAGTTGCCCGCAATCCTCCAGACACCAGCCAGCCGCCAGCAGCAGCTCGTTTGGACAGTGTTAATTTCTTGGTTCCTGAATGAAGGCACGCTTGAATTGTGCTTGCTACGAGACCTCGTGAGCAGATGAGACACTACAGACCTGGATTGATCTCGGTGCTGATAAGTTGCAGCGAGATGTTCTGGCCGAACAAGTCTGAAGCGACATCCACCAGGTGAGCTCCTATGTCCGTTAAGTTGAGGAAGTTCTTCCTGTGTACAACGAGCGTGCCATCGAAACTTACTGTTTTTACCGTCGCCATTGCAGATGATCCCTCGAGAGCTTGCACGAGGTCGTTTTTAAAGTTCTTACGGGGGCGGCAGAGAAGTCTCAATGAAAGTCTCAACACGGTAAAGCAATAGGACTCTTTCTGCGGTCCCTTAACTCAGTTAGCGGTTGTTGCAGCTATGGACCACAAGAAATCACTCGTTTTGCCACGGTTGTTATATGTTTGTTTGTATCTTTCGTAAGGATTTTCATCACTGGCGACTAGCAGAGAGCGGCACGTCGGTTCCACCTCCCAATCCGAGAGGTAAGTCTATATACGCACTCTGAAAAACGCTGATTTTCTATTTTCTTGAGCAGCACATGAAGCACAATTCCTCGCCGGGTTTCAAAGTTGGTGTTTCGTGGAAATTCAGCCAGAGATATCCTTCAAATCTTCAAGGCTTTGAGGAAAATGGACAAAGTGGGCCTGACTCTCGGAGAGGGACGGACGATCAGGAAGTGTTTGTGGCTCTCATACAAGATGAGAAAGCGCGGAGGGGGAGTTAAATTCCTCGGTCAGCAAATGCCAGTCTTGGACGCGGAAATGCCGTTCAATCCATTCGTCAACCGGCACGTCTCCATCAGTAGCAACTACGAGCTCGCAAAGACGCTACTTTTGCTGCCACTCTTCGTCTTCCGGGTCTCCGTCTTTATCCTGCTGCTCGTCGTCGGCCTTGTCCTCACCAAGCTAGCTCTCCTCGGTGCTCGGGAAGTTCTCAATGCTCCACTGCCACTTTGGAGGCGCAAGCTTCTGTGGCCGGTCCGGTACCTTGCAAGATGCCTCCTCTTCTTCTGCGGTTACCACTGGATCGGCGTCAAAGGCAAGCCGGCCAGGAAAAGAGACGCTCCAGTTCTCGTTTGCAACCACGTAACTTTCGTGGATCCAGTCTACATCTTCTACAAGCACTTGCCGGTGATCGTCACGGCAGAGGAGAACCTCAACTATCCTTTCATGGGGACGATCATCAGTGCCATGCAGCCGATCACCATCCGGAGAGAGTCCCAGGAATCCAGAAACAAGGCCGCGGTTGAGATACGCAAGCGGGCAAAGTCTCTGGAGTGGAAGAACTCGCTTATGATCTTTCCGGAAGGGACGACCACAAACGGGAAAGCTATGGTGTCCTTCAAGAGTGGAGCGTTCTCTTCGAGCTCGCCCGTCCAGCCGATGGTGGTGAGATATCCCCACGTCCACTTGGACCCGTCCTGGGTGGCGGACGGGCCCTCGGCCTACGCGCTGCTCTTCCGGCTCATGACGCAGTTCCACAACTACATGGAGATCGAGTACCTCCCGGTGATGCGTCCCAGCAAGCAGGAGAACCCACGCAGCTTTGCCGAGCGCGTCCGGGCGGAGATGGCGCGAGCTCTCAACGTGGTGGTGACGGAGCACACCTTCGACGACGTGAGCATGGTGGACGCAGCTCGGGGTGCCTCCTCCAAGCTCGATCTTCTCGAGTTTGGGAGGTTCGAGAGGCTCTACAGGGTCACACCCAAGGAGGCCAAGCGTTTCTTCCGGAAGTTCCGGGCCCTGGACGTCCAGAGGAACGGTGTGGCGAGCGAGGAAGATCTGGCGGACTATCTGGATCTCCCGAGCTGCGAGGCAGTGAGCAAAGTCTACGACCTCTTCGACTCCAAAGGCTGTGGCTACTTCAACTTTCGCCAGTACGCGGCGGGGCTGCTGTTCATCTCGAGGCACGAGAGGTTCAGGGAGGCAGCCGAGGCGGTGTTTGAGAGGCTGGACAGGGACGGAGATGGTTTGCTGAGCTCGGGCGATTTCTCTGCCGGACTGACCGAACTGGTGCCGGGAACCAGCCGGGAACAGGCGAAGGCGCTGTGGGATAGGATCAACGCCAAGCAAGGGAGATTCGTCCACCGGATCGAGTTGCTTACGTTTCTGGACAGGAATCCAGAGTACGTAGCAGTGTTTTTGTTTGGCGCTCCGGGGTTGCTGTCGAATGTGAAGGCCGAGACAGCCATCCTGGAACCGAGCTCGACTGACCAAAAGAACTTTACTGGATCTACTACGGATGCTTCTCCAGGGCCATCAGTTTGAAGAACTTGGTTATCAGAGAAGAAACTCTGAGAGCTGGGATTAGAAAATCGTGTCATCACTGGCCCCAAAGATCTATGCTCTATCCAAAGGATGAAAGAAGAAACCATCAGTGCTTTGCCTCTATCAAAGAATGATCTCTGACCGCTGAGTTTGTAAGAAGCAAAATCCATCACTTGGCTACCCGAGACCCTAGCCGCCACACTAAATATCCTAGACCTAAACGAATATCCTTATTATAAGAGAATATCCTTTCCTTTATCCCACTAGCACGCATTTTGCTAGCAAGTTACATTTATTTCTATTCATTCTTGAAAAAGATAAAAACTATTATATTGATAAAAAAAGTTTAGAACAAAGCCCACATTTCTATGGATACACATAATAGGAGCTGTAAGAATTGGAGGGGGTGTAAGGGGTGTAGTAGGGGTACCACGGATCGAAAATCTCGGCATAGTAATTGAGGCTGGGATCGTAGTAATCGGCAGGCATCGAAAGCATGGGATCGTCACCCACCTCTGGCAGTATAGCAAAGCAACGTAAGAGGAGTGAGATTCGGAGAAGAATGGAAAGCGATGGAAACATACCCGAGTAATCTCTAGGCCAAGATGGCAAACGATAGTGCTTGAGGTGTTCTCGCGGCCGCCACTTTGCATCCAGGCACTTGCATCTGAATCCCTCGTAGTAGGCGACGTAGTTGTGGACTAGACACCGGCATCGCCACGAGAATGGCAGCGGCCTCAGGCCCTTGAGCAGCGAAATCTCGGAATGGAAGATGATCTCGGCTACCATCTGCCAAGCGAACAAGACAAGGGCTTAGAAAACGCGAGGGAGAAAAGCCCAGCAAGACGAAACCTGGGTGGCGGTTTCGTTGCGCTGCTCTTGATCGATGAGCTCCTGCTTGAGCCTGTATCCAAGGGTGAGAGGAACTGGCAAGGCGATCGCAAACGCACGGAAGAGAGGCCGGATGACACTGTCTCGCGGATGACTGATGTTGTCAATGCGATCCACGGCGAGAGCCAAGCCGTGGTAGAAGGTGGTGAGCTCGATGGAGCTATGGTGGATGTCGAGGTGCTGGTTTGGATTGGTGACGATCATCTGGACCTCACAGATGTAGTTTAGCTTGAAAGCGTAGTAGTTCCCTTTACCTTCCTCTTGCTGGCGCCGGATCACCTCGGGCTTCACCTCGGAGAGCCGCGAGATTCCCATGGAGACGGACTTGACATGGACGATCGGGAGCACTGGGCGCTCATGGAGCTGGACTCCCAGGAGGACGAGGCAGAGAACAAGGATAGCTGCGAGAAGGCTCCCTCCAACGATGGCTGCCGCGTAGAACAATCTGGTGCGCGTGATTGATGAGAATTTCTTGAATCTGCGAGACTCCATGAGGTTGAAGACGAGGAGGACCGGAAGATCGGGGCGGTCGCTGAGGCCAAGACCATGGTAAGGATCATAGTAGTCGTCTTCGTCCCAAAGATCTTGATCCGGGACGCCAGCATCGGCGCCGTCACTGCTGCTCGGTCCTAGATCTTGCCCCCGACTGGCGGCATCGGATCCACCTACCTGTAAATTCTGCTCGATGTCGAACGCTACTGCTCTCTTGGCGCCGATCTTCGGCGCTTGATCGTCCATCACTCCATCTCCCACTCGGCGCTTCCATGATCGAGCTCCCGAGAGACCTAACCCTTCGACCAAGAACCCTAAATCCCCAATCTAACGGCATAGATTCAAAGAGCTCCCGCCAATTCCGACGGCCTAGATAAGTTTCCATTCTCTAAAGCTACTTAGACAAGGATGTCGAGCCTGGGCTCAAAGGATATCCCATCGATGAGCCCATCGATGAGCCGCTCGTCCGGTAACGTACAGTCCGAAACCCTACTCCACTGCCGCTCGACCAGGTCGTACAGGAGCATCGGCATATCCCTCAGCCCGCCACCAATGTAGAGCAGCACCACATCGTTGGTCCCTACGCACATAAAATACGTACGATCTCCCAAAAACTCGTGGCACAAAGATTCCGGCATCTTGTCCACCTCCACCCACTCCATCCTCTCCACATTGAGCAGCCACACGCATATCGCGCTGGTAATATTCCCCTCCTGGAGCCCGCCCACCATCATGATCCTGCCCCGGGATTCCAGGATCGTGTTGCTCACCAGGGAATCCGGCGTGGGGGTCTGGATGAGGCTCCACGTGTCCTTGTACGTGTCGTAGGCGACAAGCCCGTCGGGGTCGCAGCACCACGAGTAGAGAACGCCGTTGCAAGTGATGGTACCGAGCAGCGGATCCGCACCGCGCGGCATGCTGCTCGTCATCCGCCACGTGTCGAGCCCGGACTCGTAGACCTCGGTGGTGATGTCGTCCACCGAGATCTCGTGGTTCCCCGCCACCACGACTTTGTAGAGGCCGGTCCCCTTGTCCACCACCATGCCGACCGTCTCTAGATAGGTCGGGTTGTTGTTCATTGGCGGGAGCTTGCGCCAGGTGGATGTGATGAGGTTGCACACCGCGAAGTGTTTTTGGCCGTCAGTGGAGGCGCAGAAGCAAATGAGGCCGCCGCCGGCGGCCACCGGGATGTAGCGCTCGTTCACCGGAAAACTGGGCAGTGGGATGTGGTGCCACGTGTTGGATATCGGGTTGAATGTGGAGCCGTCCTTGTAGTCATGGTTTGTGAACATGAAGAACCAGGGGCCCTGCGGCGAGATGGAGCTGTAAGATTCCAGGAATCCGTCGGAGCAAAGAAGGGATCTCCAGGCCCGGCATACGGTCCGGAATTTGAGGAGGCTCGGCAGCGGTAGCCGAAGCAAGACCCTCTCCAGGAGATGCTCTGGGAGTGTGCTCCACAGCAGGGAATCCATGGGCGTTTGATCCATTTGGTGGCGCCGCTGGTGCTGGGCGGTGCAGTAGGATCGCCGCCGCTGCCGGGTGCCATAGCTTCCCTGTCCAGGGTCTTCTTCCTCTTGATCCTCCTCTTCTTCCCCCTCGTCCTCCTCCTTTCCAGTGGCCATGGATTTTTTCACAGAGGCGCTTGCGCCCATTCATCCCTTCATCAAATGCGCGTCGATCGCCGTCACTTCCATCTCCATCTCTCCACTTTTTGATCCATCCGATCCACTCGATCGCTCAATCGCGGCTGGGCTTCCAAATCCCCAAATTGCTCGATCGAGAGAGGAACGACCAGCTATGGCGGAACGAAGGGGTTTCTCTGTCCGTGGACTAGGGCTTTTTAACGAACTGACACGTGTCCGAGTGAAACCAACGATATGCCACGTTAGCGGCGATATCTTTTATTTGCTGCTTTTCTATTTGTACAATATTCTTTTCCTATTTCATGCTCTACACGCCTTCGAAAATTTAGGGTTTATGGGTCGGGTGGGATCCTCGGCGCTGTCGCTGTCGTGTTCTTGGCAAAGATTTTAGGTCGAGGAGAGCGGATGTCCCGGTGGATCTAGGTCTGGATGATCCGCGGCTGAGGAGGCGCGGGGCGAGAAGCAAGGTATGGCAGGATCCAGGCTCCAGGGATCGCAAGTCTCCTCCAGCTCCTCCGCATTCTCGACGCCGCGGATTCTCATCCTCCTCACGCTGATGCCCCTGGGATTGGCTGCCTTCGCGTTCGTGCTGCAATGGCGGGGCGAGGTCACGGATCCGACTCGCCTGGGCGTCGATCGCTCCAGATTTCCAGGGTTTCCAGGGAGCTCCCCGATTGGGAGCACTAGTGGCGTCGACTGTGGTGGGCAGCAGCGAGGGCTCAGCGCTTTCATCCATCATCCGGGGTGGAAGTACGCGATCCCAGAGAATGGAAAGCCAAAGATTTGCGTGACAACCAGCACGGCCGGGGGTTTAGAACAGATCCTTCCATGGCTCTACTATCACAGGGTGATCGGTGTCACGAATTTTCTCCTCTTCGTGGAGGGGAAGGCTGCGACTCAAAACGTTACCGCGGTCCTGGAGAGCATCCCTGGCGTGAGGGTGGTGTATAGAACCAAGGAGCTGGAAGAACAGCAGGCCAGGAGTAGGATCTGGAACGAGACATGGCTCTCGAGCTTCTTCTTCCGGCCTTGCAACTACGAGCTCTTCGTCCGGCAGTCTCTCAACATGGAGATGGCGATCGTCATGGCCCGCGAGGCCGAGATGGACTGGATCATTCATCTCGACACGGACGAGCTCCTCTACCCGGCAGGATCGCCCGAGTACTCCCTCCGGAAGCTCCTGGGCGACGTTGCTCCGGAGGTGGACATGGTGATCTTCCCGAACTACGAGAGCGCCATCGAGCGAGACGACGTGGTGGATCCTTTCAGCGAGGTGACCATGTTCAAGAAGAACTACGATCACGTCACCAAGGAGACGTACTTCGGGCTCTACCGAGAAGCGACGCGGGGGAATCCAAACTACTTCCTCACGTATGGAAACGGCAAGGCCGCGGCCAGGATCCAAGACCATCTTCGTCCAAACGGAGCTCACCGGTGGCACAACTATCTCAAGGCGCCGAAGGAGCTCAAGTTCGAGGAGGCGGCTGTTCTTCACTACACGTACTCCAAGTTCTCGGACCTCACCTCCCGGCGCGATCGATGCGGGTGCAAGCCCACCAAGGACGACGTGAAGCGCTGCTTCATGCTCGAGTTCGATCGAGCAGCGTTCATCATCGCGTCCACGGCGACGCGGGAGGAGATGCTGCGGTGGTACCGCGAGCACGTCGTGTGGACGGACCGGGAGCTCAATCTCAAGCTCCTCCGGAAGGGACTGCTCACTCGGATCTACGCTCCGCAGCTCATCGTCCAGGGGCTGCGGCAGTCAGGGGTGCTCAACAACGCTCTAGCGGCGGGACAAGAACAGCTCGAGAGATTGAAGACGAGGGATAAGTTCCTCTCGGCGGTTTCCACCAGGAACTCTTCCTCCTCGGAGCTGGGATCGAAAGACAGCAAAGATGATCATCGCTTGGCCTCCTCGTCGAGGAGGCTCATGGATTTATCGAGCTTGAGTTCTTCGGCGATGGTGGTGGAGGATGATCCATTCGCAGCAGTGCCACCATTGCCACCTCCGGTACTTTTAAGTTCGATCGATCGATAAGTTTACTCACACTCGCAAACACTTACTTGTGCTTGTGAATTTTACTAGAGATGAACAAAGAAGAACACGCTGCTACCTTTTTTTCCAGAGCTCTCGATTCTTACAAGATCGATCAATGAAGTTTGTACTTTGATTGTTTTTTTTTCTGGATCTCACTTTACAACCATAGCTCGAGATGGGCTACTCGAAAGAATTGAAGGAATGAAAGAACGATGGAATGGGTTTCTTTCTTGCAAGAAACCTGGAGTGTTACTGTGGATCTATCGAAACCCCCGGAGCAAGAGAGCGGCCTTTCGATCGTCAGTGGATCTGAGCTCGAAGCTGCTGCTCCTGGAGATGGGCGGAGGGTGGGAAGAGCAAGAAGAGAGCGGCGACGCTGGCGGCGAGAGTGGGAGCGAGAGGCTCCTAGAGAGAATCCCTGGCGGCGGCTGGAAGAAAGAAGTGATGTCTTGGAGAGGGAATCGAGGGATCGGATCTGCCGATTCTTGCCACCAATGCGCCATCCCCGCGCCCGCGATTCTTACGCCGGCATTGGAGGACGCCGCTGCCTCCGCCGCGTTCTCACCCTGGCCGCCATCGTCCGTGTGGAAGACCTCGCCCTCGCCGAGCTCGCCATCGCTGCCAGGGATCGATCCGGAAGAGGAGGGCAGCATTGCCATGGCCATTGCCGATTCCTCGAGCGATCGAGCCTGAAAATCCCCAAACCAAGATCTGGCGCGCGCGCGCGATCGATCCACAAACGCGGGCCTTCGAAATGTGCCCCCCTCGCGAAATAAATCTGGCAAAACATAGCGCCAAGAGTTCAAAATTTTCGCGATCGATGGCGGCGATGGACGGCCAAGATTGGCGGGATTTTGAATTTGGAATCCCATGCGTTATGCGATTAGGGCTGACCCGGCCTGGTTTAAAAGCCAATTTTTTCCCTCCCATTTTTTGGTGGGCTAGGGTTTTCCAGGGATTTTGGAGCGAGGAAAGCACTTGCGCGCCAAGACGCCATCAAGAAAAGGTGTGTGTGGCTCCTCTCGCGGCCTCTCAATCGCCGCGTAGATCTGCTAGGCTTCATCGGGATCTAGATCTCTGCGATGGCGCGGCTTCGCAGGGCGACCGATTCCTGGTGTGAGCCCTTGCTAGAGCCCGAACAGTGCCCCTGCGAGCGCCTGCCAGATGTGGTCCTCTGCCGCATTTTCATGCTCTTGCCGCCTCGATTGGTCGCCAGGGTGTGCTCCTTCGTCTGCCGCTCCTGGCGAGATGTGTCACTGGATCCCTCTCTCTGGTCTTACTACTGCCAGAACACCGGGCTTCGTTCAGCTGACGAGATCAAGCTGAGTGGCGGCTGGAGAGCTCTTTTCATCGCGGTCTTTGGTCCCAATCTCGTTGGAAGCCCCTGTTTCAGACCCATCGAGCAGCTAGAGGTGGATCAAGCCAAGAGCAAAGCTCCCGGGCCTTGGGAGCCTAAGCACAGGGTCATACTGGACAGGATCGCGGTTCTCGACGACGTAGAAGAGAACTACCATAGCTACTCTCACTGGGGGGTGGAGGCTGGGTCGCAGTTCCATCGAGGTGGTGGCGATGGCGTGGTACGAGAGAATCCTCCAGTGGACTGCTCTCCTTGCCCGTCGGTTCCACTCGAGAGTGTGATCGCTACTTCGCATGATTGGGGACGACTCCAGCACTACATTGGCTTCCAGACTTTTTCCAACAAGTTCCTCGACCAGAGCCCGCCGTTTGTTCTCACTGCCTGGTTTGCGGCGCGGAGAGGATCGCCGGGGCTTTTCAGGATAAACTTGCTGCTCAGGGATGATCTCAAGAACTGCAAGAGTGTCTGGTATGTAGATGTTTTGTTTGCGTGTTTTATCTGACTTTTTCCTTGCTGGTTTCAGGGACTCTGGGATTATAAATGCGAAGGATGAGTGGCAACAAGCCAAGTTCATTATCAAGGACTACAACAAGGTTAGAACTTTAGCATTTGGTTCTCACAAATTTATTTTTCCTTTGGGAGCAGGGGGTGAGGTCCGTTATGGTGAAGCTTGCTGGGAAGTGCACGACCGGGGAACGGGGTTTCTACGGTACAAAATTTACGGACGTGAGGCTGCATTTTATCCCGATTTGTGAGGTGCGTAGTAGCTTTCCTTATCGTCTTCTCAAACGTTTTCTTTTGCTTTTCCAGATTAAAAACTATGCGGACTTTGACGAAGGTGTATTCTTAGATAGTGTTGCATAAATTTGCAACTTGCTACGGTCTGTTCGGCCAGGTTTCTTATTCACCCCCTTTCTTCTGTTTGTAATTGAAAAGGACACTGCAGATTATTTCTTGACGTTGCTTCTTAGCTCAGGTTCCTGCACTCGTATCAGGCCTGCTGCCAAAATTCTATGGCAGTACTGCTTTTCGCGGAGTGCCAGAGCATGCTTTTGCTTTTTTGTGTACCGTTTCGGTGCTTGATGCTCTTTCTCGCCAGCACTGACTGTTACAAAAGCTACAGTGGATTTCTATTCGGTAGATTATCAAGTAGAGGGGTTCTTACATTGGTATTTACAGATTTCTTCGTGGTTTAAGTCTTTCCACAGCGCAGAAAACTTGGACATCGAAGAAACTAAGCAAAGACAGCGAATTTTACCAGTAAGCATCTAAGCTTGTCCTCACGTCTAACGTGTTGTGCAGCAGGACTTTCTCTCCATCTCCTCAGAAGCCTCATCGTCTTCTAAACGGCAAAGCTTTCTTCATCGTCTTCTAAACGGCCAAGGAAAAACTCTGGAAGAACCTCTTGAAGACGACGACGATGGCGATGGCGCCGCCGAGGGGACCGGATTCCTCCCAACGTCATACCGGCAAACCGGGCACGTCCCATGGAGAGCCAGCCAGGGAAGTATACAGTCCTGGTGATAGACGTGCTTGCAAGGCATCTGTCTAACTTTGTTTCCCACAGCGTAGTCATCCTTGCAAACCGCGCAGCTCGAGAACTCGTCGTTGCGAAGATGATCTTTGGAGATCGTGATGGTCGGCATCGAGTCGATCTGCTGCCTGCTTGCCGGAGGAGCTCCGCCGCCGCCAGCGTCGAGCTCCATGAGCTGCTGTATCAGCCGCTCGAGTCCCATGCCGTCGGGTCCAAACCCAGGGGAAGGATCGCCGCCGTGGAAGTACCACCGTGGAGGCATATCCCCCCCGCGGAAGACCACCATGCCGCCGCCACCGCCACCGCCACCGCCGCCGCCGCCGCCGCCCCCGCGAGATGGGAAGAATGGCGAGTCGTCTATCTCGAGATCTTCCACCATGAAGTGCTGGAAGGGGTGGAAGGGGCGCGGCCGCGGCGAGTTCCTCCTCATGGCCGATGCTACTGCGTCAAAGATATCGAGGAGGTGTGGAGGATTTGACTCTGGAGACCATCTTGGAGCTGGAGCTTGCTCGAGGAAGCCGTCACCGCAGCAGGGGCAAGCTAGAGCAGTGCTCGGGGACTGTACGAAGACGATGTGCTCGCATTTGTGACACCAGAAGGAGCGAGATTCTTCCATGGAAGCTTGCTTTCTAGCAGGACTTTGGCTGCTCTTGTGAGAATTCTTCTAGTACCTGAATGTAAGAGAGAATTTGGAGCAGCAACTTGGAGTAAATAATCCAGCACTGGATCGAAACGTTGTTACCTGAGAAATAGGAGATACCCTCGGCGTGTCGGTTTGAGCATAGCTCTACCCGTGGGGGACGCGTATGGCGTGTCTGCCTAGAAGGCACTCGTCAAACAAAGAAAAAGTTATAATAAGAACGACCCACCAAAAGGAAGGAGAAAATTATCAAAAACGAGAGAGGACGAATGCGCACCTCGAAGGTCCTGTAGCGAGGGAGACGAAAGAAGAAAAAGATAAAAGCTCGCCTAGCATCGCCATTGTCGGTCCCATTGATGAGTCAGAGCTGGCGTAATCGGATTAGCAAAATCAATCCTAGCTACAAGAGAGGAGAAAAATCAAGGAAAAATCAAGAACTTATCCATACGTACAATGTTGTACACGAAAACACTGACCAAAACAGTGATCAATCTCTGCAACTTTTAAGTGCCCGTGAGATCCAGAAGGAAAAAAAAAAACTCTCCTCTCAAAACTTGAGAGAGCTTACTTCTGGGAAGAGACTCCGGTGTTTTTGAGAAGCTCCCATCCAGCGTCAGGGAAGATCTTCCGGCAGTGGCACCATCTGGGCTCCGTATACCTCCATGGTCGATGGATTCTGGAGGAAAACCACTGCTCCACACTTGGTCCGGTTGAAAGTGTCCCAGAGCGGAAGCTTGAAGTGTTCCCGGACAGTCTTCCGGGCGGGCCAGTCGTGTAGAGTCGCTGCTTTGGCAATGCTTCTCACCACGAAGTCGTTTGTGAGGATCCGGCCCTTGTTCTCGCCCTTTTGGCAGTTGGTCACCAGGCCATTCTCGTAGAGCGCCACCATTATGTCTAGCGTGAACTTGTCAACCTTGAACTTGATGATGGCTTCCATTGTCGTGTCTAAGACGCGCTCTGGCTCGGTTTCGAGCTTGAAGGAGATCTGCAAGAGGAAGTTCTTGAAACTATAAGCGAGAAAAAACTAAAACTTGCTGGAAGTTTGAATCATGCGGGAGAAATTCTCGGATCTAGACGACAAGAATCTGTTTGGTTCAACCAAAGACAGGACCAGCGGGAGAAATTCCTGGCAATGAAAGTCACATCCTCACAGACCTTCACAGAACACGACGAAGTCACAAGAAAACACGCAATGAAA
Source organism: Selaginella moellendorffii (assembly GCF_000143415.4). Classification (NCBI taxonomy): domain Eukaryota; kingdom Viridiplantae; phylum Streptophyta; class Lycopodiopsida; order Selaginellales; family Selaginellaceae; genus Selaginella; species Selaginella moellendorffii. The sequence goes on from NW_003314274.1 coordinate 728,736, forward strand.
ACCAGGAGAGAAAGCAGCAAATTCTCGTGGATCGAGCAAGATCACATGGACGACAAACACGAAAAGCACGAAAAGGACCAAAAAACAAGACGAGGAAGAGAGAAACTTACAGTGATGTCTGGCGCAGCAAATCTGGGAGCTTGATGGATGAGCGCTAGAATGGGCTCCAAGCTGGAAGCAATGCAGTGGGATCGCCCTTGGACAACCACCTCTGGAGTGTAAATGCTGTCCTGCTGGAGAGCCTGCCCATAATTCCTCTGCCGTAGCGTCCAAGTGCTGTTAGCGAATGGATCCTTCCATCCCATGAAGTCCCAGTACTCGACGTGAAAGCCAAGGACAACGATGGGCACCTCCAGCGCCACATCCGAGGATTTGGCTTGCCCAAGCTGCGAGATCAAGAGATCTGCCGGAGGACACGAACTACAGCCCTGGGATGTGAAGAGTTCCACCAGCACGGCGCTCTGGGAGGATCCTCCCCCTACCTTGGGGCCACGCGGCGCAGAGGATTTCTTGCTCTCCGGATCCAGCTGCTGCGGCTCCTCCTCATCAAGCTCCTCGATTTCCTTGGCGTCGGGATTGCTGTCTACCTTTGGGGATCTGTCGCAGGAAGCTCCGGCCCTAGAGAAGCAAGCGATGCAGCGGCGAAGCATGATCTAGATCTTGCGCTCCACGGCGGCGGAGCTGAGCACGGGGAAATTCCACACAGATCGATTGGAGATTGCCGCATTCCAGTGGTGGAGAATCCCTCGCTGCCCCCCAGAATATATTTTAGGGTTCTTGGCGCGCGAGGATTTTGGTGTCGAGAGGGGAGAAATTGAAGGAACCGCACCATGACGTGTGTCATGAACGTCACACCCGTCAAATTTTAAGAGCATATTTTAAAATATTCTTAATTAAAGCAACGAAAAGAAAAAGTCCATGACCTCGTCACACGAATCCCCTCCTCTGTCCTGGCAAAGGAACTCCCAAGCAAATTCGCGAGCAATTCCATGGATCAGATTTGTCTATTTCATTCATTCGATCCCTTCCTGCTAGGCGATGGATTGAGCCCTAATCTCGTGGTCCGATCAAAGCTCTTTGCCAGCAGGTAGATTAATCGAACACACAGCTCTAGATTACAACTTGAGGAGTAAACTAGTCGAAAAATGTCAACAATTTCAAACCAAAATTATAAACCATTTAGATGCATTCCCCCTCTTTTTTGAATGAAATATCACCTTCATACTAAAGCTACCATCCTGTAAATCCCATGTAATTCTAATTCTTTCACCGTGGCTTTCTTCTTGCAACTTTTGTCCAAGTTTCTGTCGAGCCTTGTGAACCCCTCTAAGACAAGCAGTGCCATGTAGTTGAAACTGTTTTGTGAATTGCTTTTGTCAACAAATTAGCAATAGCCCAACCAATTCTGAATGAAGTAAGGATTGTTGATGGATTTTCTCAATCAAACACAAAAGATTTACTGATTTGAATAATTCTACTATACATTGTGAATGCTAAATAAAACTCCTTTGGCATTACAGAGACTCTAGTATTTCAATGCAATTTATTTATAGGATATAAGCTTTTATTTAATTTATTTTTGTGCATAATAATAAAAGAGGAGGAAATAAAAAATTAACTTAGAATATTTAATTAGTTTACAATAAAATATTAGTACTATCTACAAGTATAAAATAAAATTTAAATCAACCACTTAGACTGATGCTTTTTAAAATAAAATAAAGCTAATAAACATACTATATTTCTCATACTTAAGGTTTTCATATCAGATGAATTAATTATTTTTAAGTTTTTAATTATAGTAAAAGTTATTCAGTTTGTCTTCTATATACTAAATAGAGTACTAGATATTTTACCATGACAATATAAATTATATTATTTGTGAAGAGTGGAATGTCATCTCCAAGTTTTTATACTAACATAAAGTTTTACCAAACCATCTTTTACTCTATTTTATATATGCAAGCCTTTTATATTAGTTTTTTTTGTCAGTTATTTTTTTTTCCTGTGAATACTATGAAACTAGAAAATGGGCAATGTTTGATAAGAAAGCCCTTACTAACTATTTTATCCACATTTATCCCCAACATTAAATGGATCTATAATGATAGTATGTCAAAATTTTATCTCATTATTACATACACTACATTTGTGAAAATAGCCACAAATCATAGTTAGAAGGAATTACAAAACAAGTGGTAGTCACAATAATAAAATTCACAAAATAAACATTTTATAACCACTCTGTTAATCCAATCGATATCACTTCACTTTAATATCCACTCTTGCAACCATTATATACACTACTCCACCTCCTATACTTCAGTTTCATAAGCATAGGATAGGCATTAATTATGTAACTGTAAAACATTGGCTATATCTACCATCATCACTATTACTATTTAACATGTCAATCCATCAACAAGATTTAGGGTTTTAGTATTTAGCTAGGGTTTACAATTAGTGAGACTCCACATAAAAAATTACTACGAGATAAGAATATATAAAGCCATATATAAAAATGTGATTGCATGGCCGAATTGTAGCGCACGTGGTTTTGACCCTTTATCCTATGGTGATTTACCATAGGATAACACCACGAAGCGGAACCTAAACCCTCTTTGTGCCACGTGACAGATGCCACGTGTCACATGCCACGTGTCCATGCCATGTGTCCATAGGAACCCGAGGTTCAGGGTCTCGGGCCACTGAACGAAGGAACGGTGCCAAACTCCCAAGCGTGACGCCAAGGAGTGATGGAACCGGACCACGGAGCAACTACCGAGCATATAGCCCAAGGAGCGAAGGGACAGGAGCCCGGAGCGACTTGGAACAGTCCTGGAGCAACCAGCATACCAATGCCAGGACCAGCACGCAAAACGGAGCCAAACGGAGTCTGGTGCTATTTCGGCATACCGGTGGCCTAACGTGAGGATATGGGTACTCCACCAGCTAGCATGGAATGGAACTTGGGCTTAGACCCAAGCCGGACGCAGAACAAGGACAGGCACGCAAGCGGGAGCTAGACTATGCCTCAGGTTGGTCGGCCATGCCCGACCTACCCACTATCCCTACTATACATTTGGAACCCCCCATAGCCCCCCCCCCCTTGAGGAACACACGCTTTGGGCTTTCACCCCAAGCCTCCCTTAGTATCAGGAGTTAGTCTCTAGGACAAGTTCGAAACTTACTAAATATGGAATGTCCTTAGATTGCGAAATTGGACACGGGACGAACACCGTTGTGTTCAGGCCGATCTCTACATTCCGTAGATGTGCCAAATGAGCAAATCTGGACACTTTCCATAAATAGCATTTGGGATTAAAATGAGACTAACACAAAGGGCATGATAGCGAGGGTGTTTGGTAGACACGGTAAGCTATCATGTAGCGATATTGAGGGACCAATCTCAATACGCGAGGGTTCTTGTCAAGCCAGTGCAAGATAGAGCAAAAGAGAACTAACAAGCCGGGCCGAGTATGCTCAGCTAAATAGACACTTAGGAATTCCTTCCTTATGCTCATCCGGCCAAGTACAGATGCAAAGTCCAGTTTACTAACACTTGAACAAGAGGGACTAATAAAGGGTCCAGCAATACCGACCTCCTGCCATCGTGGCAGTAAGGTAAGAGTGTCCGTAAGGACTGGCCGACAGGTAACTTTCGATACCTGAAGTCACATTCACGACACTCTCCCCCCCTTGGGAAGATCGACGTCCTCGTCGATGCATACTCCAGTCTAGAATACCGCCAAGGAAACAACTCTCGAAAAAGTTCACGGTACTCACACTATATGAGAAATGCACCAACTTAAATGAGTTAGGGAGCAACCTCTTTGTCTAACGCGGATGCGCTACCAGCTCAGACACCTTTTGGCCGTCACCGACAAGGAAATGACCAACGGAGTCAGCCACCCTTGCTGCTCTGGGTGTCACCCAGCTACAAAAGTGTGATATGCCCTGCCCGCAGGAACATAGAGAAAGAAGCCAGAGGCCCCAACCCTCCTGAGCAAAGAAACCAAACCCGTCGGTAAGGTTTAGATAGACTACTGTCAACAGGCAGTGTAGAGTTGTTTACACGGTCACGCCCTTTCACAGAATAAGGAACATCGACAGAGAGGCGGGTTATGTGACCAGTCGACAGTAGCTACCCCATGACTAGAGATTTCAACATGCACACGAAGTGCCAAAGCCAGTCTGCCTATACTGGCCCAAACTCAAATATCAGTATATAGGGACTATACCAAAGTCATAAACAATGATATCTAAGAAGCTTAATTACTAGTGATTATATCTTAGAGTAGAACACAAAAGTATTCCACATAAGTTATCATCCGATAAACTAGTATTTATAGTGTAGGAACCACCAAGATCATCAGTTCAGGAAACATAGGATTAACCATCCAACAAAATTCAATAGCAAGTAGATCATCAAGGAAACGCAATGATGAAACTTAACTATCGAAAATGGCAGATAGTATGCCAAACAACTCACAAAACACAACTCAAAGAACACAAAGTATTATTGAGTAACAAGCACAATGCTCGCGAATGTTTCACCCGAAGGCTATAACATCCGAATCTATGAGAACTAACTCGAGCAATAATCAACAGATCAAAATGAATGTTGCAAAGCAAATAAACACTTGTTCATATCAACTATTGCACTAGCAAATCTGAATAGATCTCAATCAACAATACCAAGGAACTAGAGTTGCTCAAGCAAGTGTTAGCAACATCCTACTGATGTCTCAAATCCAAGAGACCAATCCAGAGCAAACCACAAAGAACATGTGGTATTGCAAAAAGCCATAAGCCATCAAAGAAAACAACTAACCATCATGAAAGATCATCAATCATCCCATCAATAAAGAAATGCATAATTGTCATTGAAGAAAGAATCCACCATCCTGAAGAATGGCAAATCATTCTAGATCAACGATAAGCAAGCAAAACCTTCGACAAGGATAATCAACTTTCCTAGATGATAGTCAATCATCACCAATGATTGCTAGATGCAAAAGCCAACTTCAACATCGAAGTTAATGATCCAAAATGCCTTCCCCAACAACTTCTAACAAATGGAACAATGAGCATAAAACTCAAGAACCAAAGCTCGAAGAAGCCTATAGCCAAGTCTTGCCTAATAATGATCACAAGTCTCATAAAAGCTAGCTTCAATGTGAAAGAAGAAATCGTGATGCAACTCACAATATCTTCCTCAACACATCCATAAGCCAAACTTCATAATGCCAAAGCTAATGAAAAGCATATTTGCATCAATCCAAAAGCTAAGTATAACGAAGCTATGCTCAACAAGTGATTATCAAACGATCCTCCATGAATCCATCTACAGCAAGACGTAACTCACTTCATAACAAGCACAAGAAAAATCATTAATGATTGATATATCTCAATTGAAATCCAAGAAGGATTCAATCACTTCAATGCCAATCACTAACTCCTCCTCTCATAGAGGTAACATTATCCACGACTAAATCACTTTTCAAGGAAAAGCTAAAGCTCAACCTCAACTAAGCAATCTCGTCTAGAACACAACTAACCCAAACTTGCCACTCAGTTCATTTGAACATCAATACAGTTGCTAACTAGCAATTGCACGAATGCCAACAACACAAAGCTACAGCTAAATCATCAACACTATCTTCATCAAGACTAACAAAACTCAACATCACTCTTGCAGAGAGACATCTCATTTCACTGAAATCTTAATATCAACAATATCAATGACAAGGCATCACTTCAATGGCATCAACACCAGGACAAAGCTAGAAGAAAGCAAGAGTGAATCACCACTCGGAGCTTTCCAGCAACCAAGCTAACCAAAGTCGAAGATACTATAGTCAGTATCCAAGACCAATCCTCTAGCAAAACTCAGTGACAGATAACACATCATCAAGGAGTGAATCACCACATCTAAGACTCAATGAAATCCAACACTATAGACCAAACGTAACCAAATGATATCGACAAAGGAATTGACATGCCAACATGGAAAAACCATGTCAGCCTAATGACACGATCCTCCGCAACACCATCCGGTAAAGCAAGCCCATCACTACTAAATCATCATCGAGTAAAGCAAGTGTCAACGTCCTTGATGAAGTTTACAAGTAATCACTAGTCGCAAAGCAACTAACAATCACTCCTCAACTTGCGTTCACAAGACTCAAACACCAACTCTTGTCATCAAGTTATATACTTGCCCAATATGAACGTGAAACCCTAGGTACGAGATAAAAGTTCATAGACAAGCACAAACTAAATGACCACTCAAATCCAACTCAACCATAATAAGCTCACCAACACGTCTAGTCAATAGCTCTGAGCATGCCTTGAAGAGGCTAGCTATGCATGATCAACACTCAGTCGAAACTAAAGTGAAGACCATGAGATGGACTCATATCGGTACACAACCTCCTCATAGACAAAGCTATAGTACGGGTACTAACATCTCAACCTCAAACAACTAAGTTGGACATCACCATCCTCAGCCAAGGCGCAGGGCCACCAAGACCAAGTCAAGATCAGTGAGAGCTCACTACTCTCATAGAATCTAACGTAATGCAAGGTGCAACCTGCCACCGAGCATAATGCTACAAAAGAAAGGCACAAGAGTAACCCTTCTTAGAAAAGTGTTGTCAAGACCCCCAACAAGATCAAGACTGGAAAATGCTAAAGACAAAGAGAAAAAGCTAGTGAAAACAAAGAAGAAGCCTTAGACTGGTGTTGATTCAGATTGTGGAGAAATGGAACAAGGCTAACCTATATATACTATAGGTTGATGAAGCTCCACCACTCTTGGATCGAGGACAGCCTAAATACAGCTGAGGTCGAGGAGGCGCCACATCATCATCAGGAATGTGGCTCGAGACTCAGGAATCGGGAAGTGTCTCGAGAGTCAGGAATAGGGAAGTGTCTCGAGAGTCAGGAATAGAGAAGTGTCTCGAGAGTCAGGAATGTGGTCTGCAGGTCAGGAATCCGGCGAGAGTCAGGAATGTGGCAAGAATTGGGGGATTCCTGACAGCACCCCCTCCTCAAGAACGAGTGGAACGAGGATGTGAACGAGAACGAAGAGGAGGATGAGATGAGCGGCGAGGGATGGGAGATGGAGAAAAAGAATGAGGACTGGGACGAGAAGGATAGCGGCGGTGGAAGTCCTGAACAAGGTCAGGAGAATGAATCAGGTTGTCCGCAGGTTCCCAAGTGCGTTCCTCAGGTCCGTAACCCTTCCAGTCCACCAGATAGTAGAGTTTAGATCGTGAAATCTTGGAATCAAGGATGTCCTGAACCTCGTACTCAGACCCATCCTCGAGCTGCACTGGTGGAGGCGGAGGAATGACCCGATTTGGAATAGGACTGGGAATATAAGGCTCAAGGAGAGAGGAGTGAAAAACGGGGTGAATTTGATATGAGGAGGGAAGTGCAAGGCGATAAGTGACAGGATTAATGATGGCAGTGATAGGGAAAGGACCAAGGCGTTTGAAATCGAGTTTTGGACAGGGCCTGGTGGTGGAGATATTTCGCCTGAGGAGCCAGACTTTATCCCCGATATTGTAAGGGGGACAATCCTGACGATGGACATTGGCAAATGTTTTATGAGATTCCTGAGCACGATGGAGGTGGAAGGAGATGGAGTTGTGGATTTCCTGAAGGTTGGAGAGAAATGATTCAGAGCGGGGATTTGAACGAGAGGATTCAGATGGAGAAGGAAGTGAGAGATTGAATCGGGGATTTCGGCCAGAGTTCGCAAAGAAGGGGGAAACTCGAAGAGAGGAGTGAACAGAGTTGTTATAGGAGAACTCAGCAAGGGGAAGGATATCGAACCAGTTATCCTGATGATAGTTGATGAAGCACCTCAAGAATTGTTCCAATGTCTGAATCGTTCGCTCGGACTGCCCATCAGTTTGAGGATGATATGCCGAAGAGAGGTTGGCCTTCACTCCAAGCAACTGCAAAAACCGTTGCCAGAAATGAGAGATGAACTGAGGCCCCCGATCCGAAACCACATCTGTAGGAATCCCATGAAGTCGGAAAATTTCCCTGAATACCAGTTTTGCCATGTCCTCGCCCGAAAACTCCTTGGTACATGGCAAGAAGTGCGCCATCTTTGTGAAGCGATCCACCACGACTAAAATGCTGTTGAAGCCTCCAGAACTCGGAAGATCACTCAAGAAATCCATGGAGATGGATTCCCAAGGACCTGAAGGGACCGGAAGGGAACGAAGCAAACCTGAAGGAAGGTGGCGAGGTACCTTATGCCGGGCACAAGTGTCACAGGAGGTAACAAAAGCTTTGATGTAGTCGTCCATGTGAGGCCACCAAAAGTCCCGTGCAACTAGCTCATAGGTTTTCGCAATGCCGAAGTGACCAGCAGTCGGGCTATCGTGGCACGCCATCAGGATCAACCTTCGAGCATCACCTTCAGGAACGTAAAGCTGCTCCCCACGGTACAATAAGCCATCTAAGAACTCGAACTCGTCAAATCGCCGGCAGTCGGGAGTCACTGGGTGTCCAGCCTGAAGATGGGGAAAAATGTCGCTAGCGAGATCATCGGATTGAAGATCGTTTCTGATTGCATCCATCAAGGAGGAGTCCTGAGGGGCCAGGGAAATTGCCATAACTTGAAGCCGATCAGGACCGAGGATAACTTGATCCTGTTGATCGAAGGCAGGATTACCAGGCCTGAGACTGAGATAGGAGCGCCTTGAAAGAGCATCAGGAAGGCCTTGAAACTTTCCAGGTCTGTACTTGATAACAAAGTCAAACCGACTCAGGAATTGTGCCCACCTTGCTTGACGACGGCTTAAAACTCGGGAAGTGGCAAAGTACTCGAGATTTTTGTGATCCGTCCAGACTGTTGTTTGATGGCTCGCCCCCTCCAAGAAACGGCGCCACTCTCCAAAGGAATCCACGATGGCAAGAAGCTCCTTGTCGTGGATTTCGTAATTGATCTCCGCAGGCTGGAATTTCCGAGAATGGAAAGCGACCGGATGAAGTTCGTGATCCGCTCCGAGTTGAGATAGCACAGCACCAATGGCAAAGTCGGAGGCGTCAGCCTCGATGAAGAAAGGTTGTGAGGAATCAGCATGGATCAAGACAGGAGCAGAACTGAAGGCCGCCTTGAGTGTGTCGAAAGCCTGCTGGGCAGCAGCAGACCAAGAGAAGGGAACATCCTTGCGAGTGAGATGTGTGAGAGGAAGGACAATGTCAGAGTAGTGATCAATGAATTTGCGGTAGAAGTTGGCGAAGCCAAGGAAAACCTGAACGTCTGACATTGATTGTGGAGGCTCCCATTCGAGAATAGTCTTGACTTTTGCAGGATCCATCGTGATACCCTCAGGAGTGACAATGTACCCAAGGAACTCCACAGACTGCTGATCAAAGGAACATTTCTCAAGCTTCGCGTATAGGCCGTGTTCTCGCAGCTTCGCTAGCACCTTGCAAACATGTTCGTCATGCTCCTCCTGAGTTTTTGAGTAGATGAGGATGTCATCGAGGTAGACGATCACCATCTGATCAAGAAACTCCCGAAAAACGTCGTTCGCCATGTGTTGGAAAACCGCTGGAGCATTTGTCAAGCCAAATGGCATGACAGTGTACTCGAAGTGGCCATAGCGTGTTCGGAACGCAGTCTTCCATTCATCACCAGGCCGGATCCAGATCAGGTTGTATGCTCCACGGAGGTCAATCTTGGTGAAGAAGCGGGCACCGCCGAGGCGTTCCAACAGGTCCGAGATCAGGGGCAGTGGATAACGGTTCCGAACAGTCACCTTGTTCAAACCTTGGTAGTCGATGACTAGCCGCAAGCTCCCATCCTTCTTCTTGACAAAGAAGACAGGCGCTCCAGCCGGGGACTGCGAATGCTGAATGTAGCCCGAGGCAAGGTTCTCATCCACGTACTCTTTGAGGGCCTTAAGCTCGGACGGGGATAACCCGTAGATAGGCCCCCACGGAGGTGACGCTCCTTCCTGTAAATCAATGGGACAATCATAAGGCCGATGAACAGGCAGTACACTAGCTTTTTTCTTGTCAAACACATCCCCAAAATCATGATACTTCTCAGGAAGACTGACAGGAGAAACATGCAAAGCAAAAAGAAAAAGAGGTTCTTCATGAAGGAGTTCTTTCATAGTGATTGTGGAGATAGGAGGAGGAGTACGACTAAATGGAATGATGAGACGAGGATACTGTCCAGTGTAATATGGAAGAGAGAAAAAAGAAGAGGATGAAAACTGCGTAGAGTCAGGAACAGAACCCCGACTTGAGTTTAGGGAACTTTTCCTGATTCGGACTCGATGAACACCAGGGGAAGCCGTGGGAGATGGTGATGTGGGAGAGATGAGCTGTAAGTCCTTCCAACAAATCTGAGGCTGATGTAGTTGGAACCAAGGAAGACCAAGCACCACAGAGGAAGACTTGCTGTTGATGATGTTGAAGGCGATATCGGTGATGGTGGACCCGATGTGTACTCGAACGGGCAACGTTTCCCTAAGTCCAGAAGATGGAGACACAAAATGCCCGCCGATGCCTTCAACCCTCAGATCCCGTATGGTAGGAGAAAGAGGAACGTGATGTCGGGCAGCAAAGTCCGTGTCCATGAAGCAGGAAGTTGCACCCGAGTCCAGTAGCGCCAAAGCCTTGAGTCCTGATTGTCCGGTGAAAGAAAGGAGACATGGGACGCGGAAGTTGCGGGAATTGGTGGTGGCTTTGATGAAAGGTGGTGAGGAGCTTGATAAGGAAGAAAAGTGATTTTTATTTGGGGAGTCCAAACAGACAGCTCCTACTCTGTTTGGACAGGGTCGTTTCCCGACTGCAACAGTGGTGGACTTTGAGGCAGAGTGAACTCGAGCAATCGGGGAGGCTTCCTGGGACACACAGCTGCTTTGTGATTAGGATCAGCACAGTAGAGGCAAAGATTATGAGATATTCGACGTTGCCTCTCAGCAGGACTCAACTTCCCTCTAATGAGTCGGGGAGTACCAGAAATATCCATCGGGACCGGAGCAGTAGGTTCAGGACTATGCCCCGAAGACTCAAGCTGGGATTCCTGAGTCTGGGACGGAAAAACAGCGGCGCGGCGACTTTCCTGACGACGTTCAAAGAGACGATTGTCACATCGAACAGCTTTGTTGATGGCGTCCGACAGGTCCTTGGGATCCTCCATGGTGAGCAACAAATCCTTGACACCGTTGTTGAGGCTGAAACGAAATTGGTCAATCAGGGCCCGCTCATCCCACTGAGTGTCCAAGGCAAGGAGTTGGAACTCTGCAGCGTAGATCGAGGCAGGACGAGACCCCTGAGAGAGACGTCTCATCTTTGTGGTAGCAGCCCGAACCCGATCCGTCTCGCCAAAACATGCTTCGAGCTTCTCTTTGAACAATTGAAGATCCATCAGCTCCGGAACCACGACCCCTTTCATGCTCTTCTCCAGAAGAGGAGAAAACCATGACAAAGCTGCACCCTCGAGCAACGTCCCAATCGCGCCGATTTGAGACTCGGGAGTGGGGTACCGCCGATGTTGAAGTGCAAAGATCAGCTCCATTTGATTCAAAAGTCCACGAAGCTCCGAACGCTTGCCTGAAAATTTCGCCGGGAAACTCACCTTCGGTTCAGGAACTTTGCTGGATCCTTGAGCCGAAAGTGAAGCAAGCTCCTGCTGCATGCGAAGAAGGGTCGCCTTCAGCTCGGTATTCTCAGACTGGATTTTTGCAAGGACTTCGGCAAAGAAATCAGGATGGCTTGGAGACTCCATTGGCAAGAAGAAAGAAAAGAAAGGGGGGAAAAGACAAAGGCAATCAAATAATCAAAACAAGCTAAAAGAAAAGCAAAAAACTCAATCTGAATCAAACTGTCAAGACCCCCAACAAGATCAAGACTGGAAAATGCTAAAGACAAAGAGAAAAAGCTAGTGAAAACAAAGAAGAAGCCTTAGACTGGTGTTGATTCAGATTGTGGAGAAATGGAACAAGGCTAACCTATATATACTATAGGTTGATGAAGCTCCACCACTCTTGGATCGAGGACAGCCTAAATACAGCTGAGGTCGAGGAGGCGCCACATCATCCATCCCAGGACATGTTGGGCTCGAGACTCAGGAATCGGGAAGTGTCTCGAGAAGTCAGGAATAGGGAAGTGTCTCGAGAGTCAGGAAATAGAGAAGTGTCTCGAGAGTCAGGAATGTGGTCTGCAGGTCAGGAATCCGGCGAGAGTCAGGAATGTGGCAAGAATTGGGGGATTCCTGACAAGTGTAACGGCCACTTTTCTATACCAACTCTAGACTCTATCCAACTTAATTGCCTTAGCCTCAAAAGTCAGCATCCCTTTCGGGCTGCATTCAATAAACCAAAAAGCATTTAAACCTACTAAGATTTAAGCCAACCGAAGTCAACTCCAACCCCTTCACTAGTTTGTACTGGCTTTCGAAAAATGGAATGGTTTTCGGACAAAATGATCAATAGATCAGCCATTGGAAAAGTCTAAGAAAATTTGTGGAAAATTTCCATCCTAGAGAAAGAATGACTCTCAGTCTAGGATTGCAAACTTTCAAGACTCAACCAACTTCCTCCTACCAACAACTTCACATAGGTTCACCTCAACACAAATTCTCATGATCCAAGAATACGTCTAAGCATCGAACATCTTTGCCCATCTAATCGATATCCAACATCGACACCCGTAAAGTGCAAAATGAACATCCAAAGCTTGATCACGAAGACCACATCTTCGGATATCCATATTGCACTAACGCTCTTCTTCAATCACCTTCAAGATCCAATGTGAAGCCAAAACACTAACAAGAAAAAATGACATGGAAAAATCAAGGTCCAAGGAAAATTCCTCATCACTTGAAATAACAATGCCACTTCCACTAACACAAGTGCTAGCAATGTTAATGCCTCAACTACACATCTTCTCCATCCAACAATCTACTCCAAGTGCTAACGGATCAACCGATAAGCTATAGCAAATGAATGCTACAACCCTTTTCCAACACCTAATGGGCAAACTCAAGGAAACAAGGTACCAACTTAAGCTTAGCATAATGGACCACTATAGAGAATCCAGTCAAAGCTACTACAATGCTACTTCGTGCAAGTAGACTAGCTTCTCCATCAACCACTTTGGGGTTGATCATCATTTACCCAAGCAACTTCGTAAACACATTACTCTTTATCACATGGATATGATATAAGCATCACAATGACTTGATCATCAATTGAGTAACACAATGAGCAATGCCTATGTCATTACTTCAAACGTTTATGTGAATATCAAATGCCAACTCGATTCGACAAAATGCAACATAAATGCCACACTCCACCAATAGAGGTTTACGACACCCAACACCACTAACTTTTGTTCACAACACGGACAAGCTCATGCCACTCTCTTTCCGACCAAACTCAACACTAATCCAACACCAAGCTACTCAAGGAGCAATAGCAAGGTTCCCCGGAAAAGAATTGAGCATTGCAACCCAAGTCTTCCAATAGTGAGTCTAGACAAAAATGGTTTAGTGTTTCACCACTACCCATCCCATAACTCACCACTTGTAAGACCATCACTTCCAACATGCATCAAGGTAGGGACTCTTGATTGCATAATGTGAACACAAGCAATGAGTTAACACCTCGTTGCAAATCATCTCTCCAAGAAGAGAAAATGATTTACGTATTTGATCCTTTGTCCCCAATGAGTCTCTTTCCGGCCTCATCTTTGACCAAACCTCAAACTTGCTTTCGCACTGCCTTCAGTTCAATCGAAGAAAAGTTTATAAGAGATCACGGCAATAATTACATGAACCAATAGACTATTCCCTACAGTCTTGATTGATCCACTTATAATCATGCCTAGGAAGGATCTACTAGTGCCATGCTAAACAGCTACGAACCAGCCTATTTGCCACTCATAGCAAACCCAGGGAGGTTTGCTTTCACCCATGGTACATGGAACAACTCATGGATCCACCGATAGGTTAACATTAATCCTGCCAACTCAAAGTGTAACCTCGAGTTGCTAATGCGCCTCACTCACGAGCCCAAGCGCAAACTCGTGTAACAGAACAACTTAGTCCACCCTATGAGCCCAAGAGCAAGCTCACATATTATAGAACACAGAGGTAACCAAAACCTATCCCAAGGAACCAATGCGAAGTCTTTGCACCAAAACGTGTACCCACTCGGATCATCGTTTTCATCTCTGCGTATGCAACGAGACTAGTTGCCCAATCTCATTGGATAGTTCTCGCCGAGACTCATTCTCTGATACCAAATGTGGCGCACGTGGTTTTGACCCTTTATCCTATGGTGATTTACCATAGGATAACACCACGAAGCGGAACCTAAACCCTCTTTGTGCCACGTGACAGATGCCACGTGTCACATGCCACGTGTCCATAGGAACCCGAGGTTCAAGGCCTCGGGCCACTGAACGAAGGAACAGTGCCAAACTCCCAAGCGTGACGCCAAGGAGTGATGGAACCGGACCACAGAGCAACTACCGAGCATATAGCCCAAGGAGCGAAGGGACAGGAGCCCAGAGCGACTTGGAACAGTCCTGGAGCAACCAGCATACCAATGCCAGGACCAGCACGCAAAACGGAGCCAAACGGAGTCTGGCGCTATTTCGGCATACCGGTGGCCTAACGTGAGGATATGGGTACTCCACCAGCTAGCATGGAATGGAACTTGGGCTTAGACCCAAGCCGGACGCAGAACAAGGACAGGCACGCAAGTGGGAGCTAGACTATGCCTCAGGTTGGTCGGCCATGCCCGACCTACCCACTATCCCTACTATACATTTGGAACCCCCCATAGCCCCCCCCCCCTTGAGGAACACACGCTTTGGGCTTTCACCCCAAGCCTCCCTTAGTATCAGGAGTTAGTCTCTAGGACAAGCTCGAAACTTACTAAATATGGAATGTCCTTAGATTGCGAAATTGGACACGGGACGAACACCATTGTGTTCAGGCCGATCTCTACATTCCGTAGATGTGCCAAATGAGCAAATCTGGACACTTTCCATAAATAGCATTTGGGACCGAAATGAGACTAACACAAAGGGCATGATAGCGAGGGTGTTTGGCAGACACGGTAAGCTATCATGTAGCGATATTGAGGGACCAATCTCAATACGCGAGGGTTCTTGTCAAGCCAGTGCAAGACAGAGCAAAAGAGAACTAACAAGCCGGGCTGAGTATGCTCAGCTAAATAGACACTTAGGAATTCCTTCCTTATGCTCATCCGGCCAAGTACAGATGCAAAGTCCAGTTTACTAACACTTGAACAAGAGGGACTAATAAAGGGTCCAGCAATACCGACCTCCTGCCATCGTGGCAGTAAGGTAAGAGTGTCCGTAAGGACTGGCCGACAGGTAACTTTCGATACCTGAAGTCACATTCGCGACACGAATGAAAATATAAAACACTATAAATTTTATTTGTGTTAATATTTCTTGGCCTCATATTTGATCCATGCAAAGAAAAAAAATTAAAATCTGAAGCTGAAGTAAAAAGAAATTTATATTTACTAATATCAAACTATGCGCAAATGACATAATGTAATTGGTATTAAAAACACATCCATACCATGTGTGGCAATAAACTCAAATGTAGTATGTTGTCCCTTTCTGATATGATTGCCATTTGAATTTATAACTAGAAAAAATACTATAAGAATTAATATTTGAGAAAGAAAAAATAAAAAATTTATGGATAACTTTTCTCACAATTTATTCTTACTTTAAAGACTTGTGCATGCTTGCCTCTTATAGATACTTAGATTCCCTCATTAGGTTGTGCTAGAATGCTCTTTTTTATTAAATTTTAATTGCTAAACACACAATTTGTAACTATAAAGTTTGATGAAATCATGTTTTTTTTCTATAATAATGAAAGTGAAAAAGAAGACATACCAAAGTTTGACCACCCAACTTCCCCCTTTACAAGTGTTTGTAAGCACTTGCTTATATTTTCTTGGACTTGAACTTGCTTACATAATATGATATTTGAAAATTAAAAAGTATCATAGTTCTAGAATTATTAAAATGCTAAATTATCTTTCAACATAAAAGTCATTAATGAATTTCATAACTCAGAAAATAATATAACATTGAAACCATACCTTTAAATGTCACTTCACAATTTTAGCTTTACTTATATATAGCCCAGTGGTGGTCTAAATTATTAATTTAACATATTTTTATATTCAAATAAAATTTATTTTATTTAGTGGTTTTTGAATTTAACACTATTTCCTCTTTCCTTATAAAGGGTAAAATGTTTATTTTAGAATATTCAATGGTAATATAACACACTATATAAATTATATATTTGTGTGTGTGAATCAATAATTATTTAAAGTTTATAATATATGATTTTTATAAAAGTTTGTTGAAGAAAAGGAAAAAATATTGTTATATACTTGCCACATCGATAATCCTTTGAGATATAATATTTATATGAGTTTATGCCTAGGATTATGATTTTTATTTTAGAATATTAATATCACACACAATATAACTATATACTTGTGTGTGTACATCAATAATCATTAAAAATTTGTTCTATATAACTTTTATAAAAGTTTATAACAAAATGAAAAGAAAAATAAATCGCTATACACTTGCTATAGTAATTATCATTTAAGATATATCATTTGTACAAGTTTACGCTTAGGCTTGTGAGTTTTATTTTAGAATATTCAATGCTAATATCACAAACTATATAGACTATATAATTATGTATGTGCATCAATAATCATTAAAAATTTATTTTATATGACTTTTATAAAAGTTTATAATAAAGAAAAGAAAAATACCTTCTATATCAATAATCATTTGAAATGTAAGAGTTTATGCTAAGCTTATGAATGAGGTATATCAGCAAGTTGAAGTTAAATTTGAGTTGGTAGGATTAATGTTTGCCTATCAGTGGTTACTATGAGTTCTATATTCCGTAGGTAAAAGTGAACCTTCCTTACAGTTGCTAATGCTTCTTTGTACTTATTTAGCACAATTACTAATGGATCCTTTCTAGTTATGATTATAAGTGGATCAATCAAGATTATAGAGATTAGTCTATTAGTTTAAGTAGTCAATGCCGTGTTATTATAAACTTTTTTTAGATTGGACTAAAGGTAGCGTGTGCATCAATAATCATTTAAAATTTATATTATATAAATTTTATAAAATGTTTTTAAAAAAATGAAAAAAATATATCATTATATACCTGCCACATTGATAATCTCCCATACATATGAAAATATTAGGAAACACTGGGAAAATATTTTGTGAATTTTAATTTTAAAAAACATTATTTTGTAGTTACATAATATAGTAAGAAAATTAAATAATTAGAGATGTGAGGTCCAAGTGTATGGCTACGATACCGTATCATAATATTAGCATAATGGGATTTTGGTAGCCATCAGATTGGTTTCAATCCAAACCCCTCGCTTCTATATATAAGTTAAAGTTTTTGGGCTAATTGATATGCATATTTTCTATATTTTGTCCTTGAGGAGTGCTTGGATTTGAGATTTTGGTTTAAATTTAGCTTTTATATTATTTAAATTTACTTTTTTCCATTTCCTTTTTTTTTTATTTTTTCTTTTCAAGATTTTGGTTTAGATCTAGCTTTTGCATTGTTTAGATTTCTTTTTCCTTTTAACATTTTTTTCATTTATCTTCTTTTGCTCTTTCCTTTTCCTTCATCTTCATAGCAGGACAGCAATCTCCTCCTCCTTTGACTCTGGAGTAGCAGTTGGTGCAATTGTTTGATGCTATGTAGTTACAATTGAATAATCGAACTCAGTTGATAGCGGCATTCATGGCATATTGTACAGCTCTTCCTGCTCTTGGTGCCAATCTTTGTGTTCGGCTAAAGTTCTTTTGTGGGAATCCTGGGGATGATGTGTATTATTGGTTTAATCACTTCACGGTGATTGCCACATATCATTTTTGGGATGATGCTTGATGTTTGCGTGAATTTCCCACGTGTCTCCAAGGGATGATGTTGTAGTGGTACAATGGTTTGAGCGCAGCCACTCATAGGAATTAGAATGTTCTTCCAGATGTCTTTAAATGCACATTCGGACATGCTAACGATTGTGATAATGCCTTCTAACAATTGCATCATCTTCATTAAGGGCCATCTGAGTTGGTGATGCAATTTGGCATTTGTTTCTAAAGCCTTTTGCTTTGTGCAGAGCCAAATATATCGGAGCGGATCAAGCTAGGAATGTTGTGGCCAACATTTCGTCAAAATCATGTCGGACTTGTGCATACACTTGCTCCAGCCACTCTTGACAATACTCTTCACTTGGCACAACATTATAAAACATTGCCTCTTTCATTTCTCATTGCACATCCTTTAGCTCCACTTCCTATGGGCAATGGTTTTGTTCCAATGGAGGTTGATGTTCCTACTACTCGAGTCCAAGGTCAAGGGTGAGGACGTGGTTGTGGCCGTGATATTTGCTGCTGAGCATGTGATAAAGTTAGTCATACTTATCAGTGTTGTCGGCATTTTCCAGATTGATGGCATCTATTTCCTGGGTGGAGACCTTAGCGTCAACAACATCAT
>NW_003314274.1:747439-767033 GCF_000143415.4 Selaginella moellendorffii
CAAGAGATTTCCTATTGTTCTCTTTGTTTTGGTTGATATAAGTTTGAGTTTATTTTCTATTGCTCGGCTTGTTGCCACGCGTTGCCATCTACACTTGTATTGTGCAACAGTGCCAGTTTTCATTTTTTATGGCAATGGCTATACACATGCATGTGCACGGGATGAGGTAGGCCTAGTTGTGCATGTGGGTGATCTCGAGTTTGGGTTGTAGTCATTGCAGGTGGTCTTGAGTCAAGTTTTTAACCTCATTCTTAATATGGATTAGTTGCAATGCAATCATGCCAAGTGTGATTTTGAGTTTTCTCCCCTTTATCTCACTTTTGTACCTCTTTGTCCCTCTATTTCCATTACTTTTGTCTTGCCACTACTTCCTCTTATGTGTAAGCTTCTGAGTTTGGACTTCTTGGGAGGTCACCCAACCCAGTACTATTCAAACCCAAAGACATTTAATCCCAAATATCCTAAGACCCTTAACCAATTGAAAAAAGGGGGTGCACTCTTGTTCATGGGCCCTTTCTCTTTATATTTGAACCCTATGGATCGTCTCTCAAATTGTTCTCTTTGGTTGCTTACATTATGTTTCCGTCTTATTCCACTTTTCTCTTTTCAGAGCCTTCCGATGATCCTTATGTTGCAGCGGTTGATCGGCTCATGAAGGAGTATGCTGATCTATTGAATTTGACCTATCATCTAGGGCCAAGATTGCCACACGTCATCTGATTCCAACTGGGGATGCTTGTCCAATCAAGGTTTTTGTTTGTCAAAGAGATCAAGATTTTACATACAAATGTCAAAGAAATGTTGGAAAAGGGTGTTTTTTGAAAGTCATGAAGTCCTTGGGCATGTAAACCTCATCTTGTGATGAAGCTTGATGGGAGTATTCATTTCTACATTGACTATCATTCGTTAAACAAAATGATGATCCTGAATGTGTATCCTCTTCCTCACACTATTGATCTCTTAGATTGTCTGGGGAGAAGTTGTTAGTTCACCAAGTTAGATCTTCCTTTTAGGTATTGGCAAGTACCAATGGCCAAAGAAGATATTTATAAAACTACTTTTTGTACACTGTTTAGTTTTTACAAGTTCTTGGTGATGCCGTTTGGTTTGAACAATGCTCCAATAACTTTCTAGTGGATGATAGACAAGATTCTTTGTGATATATTAGAGGTGATTGTTAACATCATTGATGATGTCTTGATCCACTCGGAGGGATGTAGGAGGAACACGTCTATGATGTTTGTAAAGTGTTGGATCAACTACAGGATGTTAGTTTAAAACTAAAGCAATCGAAGTGCATTTTTGGGTCCAAAGACATGACTTATCTTGGGTACTGTATTTCTCGTGAGGATTTGCAAGTTGATCCTAATAAACTTGTGGCTATTTTATGTGAATGATGTGCAATGCTTTTTGGGCAAAGTGCAGTATTTCGGTTTTTTTTGTGGATCATCTTTCTGATCGCATTGCACTATTGCAAGCATTGTTGAAGTCATCAACATCATTTTTCATCTAGTCTCTGAATTGTGTGGCTGTAAGCCACAATTTTTTTCCTTTCGAATTTGCCAGCTTACTTTATTTATCCGACCAACACCGCCTTGGCCTTTGCTAAGTTCCCTTGCCAACGTTCCTACCTATTGTACTAGCTCCTACTTGGTCCTACTTGGTTTCAGCTACTCACTGCACAAGCAATGAAGCATTAGCCATCCATCCACGGATTCCCAAATCTCTCTCAATCCCCCTCTTTGGGTTAGACTAGACTTAAAGTTTGGCTACACTCCCTACGGGCACAAGCAGCTAAGCACACCAAGCCTCAAAGTTCCTAACATCTCTTGGTACAACAAGGCTTGATCATGGGACCCTCTAAATCCCAAGCCTTGGGTTCAACATTTGCTTCGGGATGCCAAGGGGAAACATCGTGGAATAACGGCCCGGTATGGGTACCTCTACCCCCCCACTTCCATCCCAAAGAGAAGGCCCAAGCCCCTAGGAAGGGTGAGGACCAATCCGCAAGGTACTCAAGTGGGGCACCACTCCACATGAGTCGGGAGCACTGCAGTCAGTTTCCCTTCCGGGAGTGGGAGCTGCTCTTGAGCACTTCCTTGGGTGGCCCCTCTAGCACCACCCAAGTCCATGCTCACTCCCACCCAAGGTCTTTTGGCCACAATCTCAACCTTAAGTTAGTTTAGAAGCACCACTAAAGAGTTCTTTCAAGATTGGTTCCTAGACCTCACTATCCCTACTATACTTTTAGAACCCCTAGCAGCCCACCCCCCCCTGGGAGACACACACTTTGGGCTTTCACCCCTCGACCTATATTAATACTTAGACTTAGACTCGATCTCGGACTCAATCTCGGACCCAACTTCAGACTCGAGCTCAGACTCGACCTCGGACCTGATCTCAAACTCGACCTCGGACTCAACCTCGGACTTGGTCTCAGACCCAATCTCAGATCTCGGACTCCGTCTCTAACTCGGTCTTGAACTCGGTCTCAAAGTCGGTCTTGGACTCGATCCCAGACTCTATCTCGAACTCGGTCTCAGAGTTGGTTTTGGACTCAATCTCAGACTCGGTCCCATCCGATGAACTCTTTATTATTTCAGTCGTGTTTTCGGGGATCCTTTTAGTCTATGACATCTCAGGGATTTGGTTCCTTATAACTCCACCACCCACAAAAGAAGTTCGATGCCCACATCGAACGTCTTTTTTTAATTCTACGACTTGTTGGCCATGTCTTTGGGGGCATCCCCCCACTTAACAGTGTGCCTAAGTTAGCCTCCCTAGCCAAGAGCCCATGACAACGGAATATAGGTGTCCTTATACCCTAACTTCACCCCGCCCTAGTATGGGGTTGGGACTTGAACCTAGCCTTGCTTTACTAGGGGGTTGGGACTCAAACCCAACCTCCGTAAAATACATTTATGGATTCGGCATCCCCGCGGGGAGTCGAGTGTAGTTCTCTACGCTTGGTCGACTTAGCTAACCCATGCTAATTAGCTTACCTTTAGTGTGCCTCCGGGTCCTAACATATGCCATTACTCAATTTCACCAAATGATACTTTATTTGAACTTTGCATAAGTACATAGAGTTTTGCCTTGCAGAAATTCCTTTACTAGATCTCGTGCATTCGTTATGTTCTCTTTCAGTTCCTATGTTGCTTCGCAGTGTAGAAATCCTTTCCACTTCATATGAAATTCCATCACTTGGCGTCTTTGTCACTTGCTCTTGCACGCATTAAGGATGGCCTCGACTTCGTATTCCTCTTCCCCTTGGATCACCTTAGGTAAAGTCTTACTTGGTCTTTGTGGAATGGATCCTCAAAGTATGGCTTGAGTAAGTTCATATGGAACACATGGTGCATCTTCCCCATCTCATAAGTCAAAGGTGGTAACCTACTGGTGAAAATCTTATCTCGATCTGAAATAATTTCTTTTGGCTTTCCCCGCACTTGAACTACTTGTTCGAAGAACAACTTTGCCACACCTTTTGCATCCACTTCTATTGTGGTGGGTATAAAATGTGCCATTTTTGAAAATCGGTCCACCACCACGAATATTGCATCAAACCCCTCACTTGGGGGGAGTCTTTTGATGAAGTCCATCATAAGACATTTCCACAAATGATCTGGAATTGGGATGTTTTGTAATAAGCCCCTACTAGCCTTAATCATGGATTTGACCTACTGATATGTTAGACATGTCTTTACATAGTCTTGGACGTATTTAGCCATATCTGGCCAGTGATACTTCCTCTTGAGTAAGCCCATCGTTTTGGGCACTCTGCTATGTCCCGCAAAAGGTCTGTCATGACACTTTTTTAAAGCTACCTTCCTTAGTTCCCGTTTTGGAACATACACTCTTGTTTGTTTATAATAGATGAGTCCATTGCATTTTGTATAACCTGTTTTCTCTTCCGTTGGCAACTCACCTCTCTAGTGAGCTTCTTGCACCTTTTGGTTCCTCAGCAACACTTCTTGTGCTAGACCATTACGTTGTCCGCACATCATCCCAAAAGGTTATTGTCGTGCTAAATATCGCCAACTTCAAGCTTGATTTTCGACTTAGAGCATTTGCCATGATGTTGCTCTTCCCAGGTTTATACAAAATCTCGCAATCAAACTCAGCCAAAGAATTGGCCCACCGACCTTATTTCGCTCTTAGTTCGGGTTGTGACAAGAAGTGTTTCATTGCCACATTATCCGTGTAAACTTTGAAATGCCTCGCAACTCCTTGAGCGCCTTGACCACCGCAAATAATTCCTTCTCGTGGACAGGCCACTTTCGCTGAGCCTTGTCCAACTTCTTTAAGAAGAACGCCACTGGATGGTTGTCTTGCTGCACTTAACGCAAAGTCTGAAGCATTTGTTTCTACCTCAAAGTTCTTACCAAAGTTGGGTAACACCAACACAGGGGTCTTCCTCAACTTCCCTTTGAGGTGGACAAAAGTTGCCTCACATTCTGCTGTCCATACTATCTTCCCTTTACCCGTTTGGTCTGTTAAGGGTAGGGCTACTTTTGAATAGTGTTTGATAAACTTTTGGTAGTAGTTGTATAGCCCCAAGAATGCCCTCAACTTATGTACATTTGATGGTCGCTCCCATTTCTAAATCACTTGGACCTTCTCAAGGTCCACCTTGAGCCCGTCCTTGCCCACCACATGCCTGAGAAACTTTACCTTTTGTTGAGCAACCTCACATTTGCTCTCTTTAGAATACAGCTTGTTGTGAGACATAAAATCCCTAGGCCCCAAAGTAGAGCTGGAAAGGGTGCCATGTGGTAGTGGCCGAAGCAAAAGCCAAACAAGCGTAACACATTTGGACTAAAAGCTCCGACTTGGAAGGTCGAGAGCAGGAGTGGAACTCCCAACAAAGTGCTCAAGGAGCGAGCACGAGGCAACTAATAAGCAAGGCCCTAAAAAGGGACCCAAAAAGGACCAACACATGACACATGGGAGAGTCCGAGATGGACCGAGATGGAGTCCGAGATGGACCCGAGATGGAGTCCGAGATGGACCCGAGGTGGAGTCCGAGATGGACCCGAGGTGGAGTCCGAGATGGACCCGAGATGGAGTCCGAGATGGACCGCGATGGAGTCCGAGATGGACCCGAGATGGAGTCCGAGATGGACTCGAGATGGAGTCCGAGATGGACCGAGATGGAGTCCGAGATGGACCCGAGATGGAGTCCGAGATGGAGTCCGAGATGGAGTCCGAGATGGAGTCCGAGATGGACCCGAGATGGAGTCCGAGATGGACCGACATGGAGTCCGAGATGGACCCGAGATGGAGTTCGAGGTGGAGTCTGAGATGGAGTCTGAGATGGAGTCTGAGATGGACTCGAGATGGAGTCCGAGATGGACCCGAGATGGAGTCCGAGATGGACCGAGATAGAGTCCGAGATGGACCAAGATGGAGTCTGAGATGGACCCGAGATGGAGTCCGAGATGGACCCGAGATGGAGTCCGAGATGGACTCGAGGTGGAGTCCAAGATGGACCCAAGATGGAGTCCAAAGTCAAGATCGAGACCGAGACCGAGACCGAGACTGGGACTGAGACCGAGGCCGAGGCCGAGACCAAGCCCAAGTCCAAGTCCAAGTCCGAGTCCGAGTCCGAGTCCGAGTCCGAATCTGAGTCCGAGTTCGAGTTCGAGTCTGAGAGGGTGAAAGCCCAAAGCGTTCATCTCCCAGACCCTAGGGGGTTTGGTGAGCTCCAAAAGTATAGTAAGGGGGAGGACTGCAGTGGAGCCAGTTTGGCCAAGAAAGGCCAGTTTGGCCCAGGAAGGCCAGACCCAGTGTTGGGTGATGAACTGACCACTGGGAAGTCCAAGACTAGAGTGAATACGGACTGACAAGCGGGGTAGCTTGGTGAAGTATTCAAGAGCCAACTCTAGTTCCCTCGGGAGATCGACTGGTCGATGCTCCCAGTCCTAGCACTACCTACTTGGATACCAGGTGTGGCTCAATGGAACCTCACTCTAAGCCCATGGCTAGAGCACCTAAAGGCGGAAGGTGGGGAGAGTACCCACGGGGCTCGCGTAGGCGCACGGTATTCCAAAATGTTGTCCCGGAGTCCCAAATGGGGGAAAGGAGGAGGAGCGGTCCTCTAGTGTGGTGACTAAGGATATAGTCACATGGTGAGGAAGTCCCAGAGGACCATGGGACTTAGTGGTCGGGCCTGTGGGCCTTGATCTAGTGGCAGTGTCGGCGAACATGGCCATGGACAGAAAAGGGACTTGGTAGGAACTGATAAAGGGATATTGGGGAAGGCTATTCCCCATGTCTGTAAGCATCCTAAGAATGCTAAGGAGTGGATCTGGGTTGACCATTCGTGGACGGATGGCCCAGTCTTGGAGAGACGGGATTGTGATGCAAGTGGTATTGGACCACTAGTGCGGCAAAGGTGAATGGGCATGGCCTTAGCGTAACAGGCCGATATGTCAGTGGTACCTTTGGGTGTCGGTCTTGGGATTGGACACGTGGAGCACTTGGACCAAGTGCAAGGGATGACTGGCATGGATGCCATCCTCGGGGCTAGTCCTGAATTAGACTTAAGGAGGTTGTGAATGAGACTCCTCCAAGTGGTCAAAGGTGTGGTTAAGTGACTAAAGTAGAATGTTCCTTTAGTTTCTCAAACACCTTAGTCAAATGTTCGATATGCTCTTCTAGCATCTTGCTAGAGATCAAGATGTTGTCAATATAAACAACCACAAAGTGATTTAGATAGGGTACAAAGATGTGGTTCATCAATGCCAAAAACGTTGCCGGTGCATTGCAAAGGGCATCATCAGAAACTTAAAGCTCCCATACCTTGTCCGACAAGTTGTCTTCTCGACATCTTCCTTTGTTACCTTGATCTGGTAGTATCCTGACCTTAGGTCAATCCTCGAGAAGTATTTTGCCTTTCCCAACCTATCGAATAGGTCCTCAATCCTTGGCAAAGGGTACTTGTTCTTCTTTGTATACTTCTTGAGCAACCGGTAGCCTATGCACATGCACATAGATTCATCTTTCTTTTTCATAAATAACACCGGTGCCCCATACGGTGACTTGCTCAACTTAACATACCCTTTGTCTATTAACTCTTTTAGTTGGCACTTGAGCTCCTCGAGTTCTTTTTGTTCAAACAATAGAGTGGGAAAACCACCACTTTAGCACCCTCGACTAGCTTAATCTTATGTTCTATCGGTCGTGTGGGGGCAACCCCGCCGGTAGCTCCTCCAGCATGGTATCTTGGAATTGGTCCAACACCCGTTGGATCACTAAAGGTACTTCTTCCGTTCCCATCTTTTTGTTACTCTTCGCCGAGAGTAAGCATAAAAATGCTGCCTTAGTTCCTTTAGTGAGTTGTCCTTTTGTGGACACTAGGTTTAAGTAGGAGTTTTTGGCCTTACATTGTCCTACCTTTAGATATTGGGCCTTCACCCTAGATCATTCTCCCCGGGCATTCGCTAATACCACAAGGTTCCTACCTTGTCCATGCAGGGTTATTACAAATCGATTGAACCAATCCATCCTGAAGATTACGTCAAATCCTACTATGTCCAATATGGTGAAATCCATGTCTACTTTCCATGTCCTTACTTCGACTCCCGTTTGTCGAAGTACCTCATCGTTGCTTTGGCTACCTTGAACAAACTCTATAGTCCTTGGTTCACCTAGCCACTGCACCATTAGTCTAGCTTGCCGGACTATGTCTACAGCCACAAAATTATCCGAAGCACCCATGTCAATAAGGATTTTAACAATGCTACCTCCGAGATTCCCTTGAAGGGCTAGTAGATGTCGCGAACGACTCTCTACCAAAGTTGCTTGTATAATGAGTAACTTTGAGCTAGGGACTGAATCACTTACCTTAGTTTGGATTTTACTCAACTTAATAGCTATATTAAGTTTGGCCTTCTTTGGGTAGGGACATTCCCTCAAAAAGTGTCTCACTTCACCACAATTGTAGCATACATTGTTCCCCACGTTGTTAGTAGATTTGACGTTCTTATCTGTGAGTTTGTCTCTTTTTGCTTGACTCCCCCATGTACTTACTTGCTGGCCACCGGATCTGCCTTTCCAGAACCCCAAGGACTCATTTTTAGAGAAACTCTTCTTGAATTTCCCTTTGCCATATGTTCCCCTTAATTTGGCCCCTTTGCTAAATGTGGACTTCGACCCCATTGTATTCCCTTCTCGCTGATTATCATTGAAATACACTTTGATAGCCACATCCAACGCTTCCTTGTAGTTGGTCGGGTTCCAATACATCACCTCATCGTGAGCCCAGGTTTGCAAGCCTAATACGTGACAAGTATCCTCTTTTCCATAAACCCATTCACTTTTGAATGGTTCCGATTTGCTTCAGCCTACTCAGCTCATCCTTTAGGTGTAGAGTAGCATTCGGAGGAACATAAGTCACGAGGATCCTCGCCTTCATCATTTCCCAAGTAGCCACTAGTCCTTTGTTGGCCTCTGTCATTCTCCACCAAGACTTGGCATTATCTGCTAAGTATGGTTTTGCAAATGGGACCTTCTCCGGGGTTTCTCCGGTTATGGAGCGCGTTTCCAGTCAACAGGGAATTGCCAAGGCGAGCGGAGGACTGGCTGAACCAGCCCCTGTTCTTCAACGACCTCTTCAAACTGGATGACAGGACGCTGGGCAGGGAGGACCACTACACAATCTGGAGAAAGCTACATAGCGCAGGCTTCCGAACTCTCAAGCAGCTGGTGCGGGTTCTGGACAAGGACAGGAGGAAGACTACGAGGCATATGCAGGTCTTTAACCCGGGACGGTGGAGGAAAGTCCACCTTGATCTTCTTCGCATTATCAGAGCTGTGAGTGAGGCGAAGCAGGGGCAGCTCTGGCCTAGGCGTTGTCTCAAATCTGGAGACTTTGTGGCTCTGCAACGGGACGTGGAGCCAGACAGGGAACGAGTTAGCTTGGGGGCCTGGACACGGGCGTTTACGGCCCCAACACCAGCTTGGGAGGACAGGGATGTGGAGGTATGGTTCGTTGTGTCTCCAGACCAAAATGTTGGGCGTCCTTTTCGAGTCTTGAGAGGCGACATGCTGTTGCCAGCAGGGGACGAACAGGTCATGCCGATGGTGACGGATGATGAGGTCAAGGGTAGGATTCGAGTAATACGACAGGCTCCGAAGCAGTCGGTGGTGGTTCAATCGTTGGCAGCACTAGAGGGGGAAGGCATTCTTAGATGGTGGCGACAGCAGCTCATCGAGGATCTGGATTGGGACCCCGCAGCATGGAAACGAGGAGCGAGAAGCTTCTTCTCCTTCGGCGTCAAGGAAGCAAGGGATGGTCTCTTGACCGGCAGGGAGGAGGCCCGAGGGGAGATCCCCAAGCTCTGGAAGAAATGGATCGAGCAAGGAGTTGAAGCTAATCAGGTGGTGGGCAACACGCTTGCGTTCTGGAAACTACCGGTACAGGAGAAAGTCAAGGCCACCTCTTGGTTGGTGGCAAATAACGGGCTGCCGGTAGGACAGCGGTTCCAGGAAGAAGCATGCCGACGGTGCAAGGAGTGTGGCGAGCTGGAGACAACGCGACATGTCCTATGGGAATGTGACGTGGCGAGAGAAGTTTGGCGACAGATCTTCAAGGCGACGCAGGAACTCGGCGACATTCCAGAGTTTGAGGCTCGGAGTGGGGATATCCTCCACTGGTTTGAGGGAGCTAGAGGCCCAGCCATTGGTCCAGCTTGGAGGCGTATTCGCTGCTACGGACGGCACCGATGGAACATGCGAGTCCGGTGGGACGTGACAGGGGCTGAAGTTGGGATGTCCATCTGGGAGGCGTTGGGCCATGAGCGCTGGTCCATTTGGAGGGCAACAGGACTGCAGGCACTTTGGGAGGCACGGAACCACTGTCGCTTTGATGGGCAGCAAGCGAGAATATCGGCAGTGGTGGTATCATGGTGGAGACTCACTCTTGCAGCGGTGCGTCTTCACTACACCATCCTGAAAGAGCAGGCGAAACCGAGGCAGCTCGAGGAGTGGAGATCTAGGTGGCTCCCATGCTTCGGCAAATTGGGAGGTGGCGAGATTCGCTGGCAGTGGCGCCCCCCAGACTCTGTTCTAAGATCAGCTCGTGGGGGAGACTTGGACATCGACATGATTCGCTCGAGACGACCACGTCCACTTCTACTCCAGGACTAGGTCTAGCTGCGGCATATGAGGATCACGTAGAGTAGCTCATTGAGAGGGCGGCACGCCAATTTTTTGTATTAGTCCCATTGGGACATGGGGAATGTACATACACGTTCAGCAAATGGGACCTTCTCTGAGCTAAGTAACCACAATGCTTAGAAGTAGTCTTCCATATCATAAAACCAATCCTCCACCACCTTATAGTCATTCACTCCCTTAAAGACTAGTGAGGGCTTTGGTTTGTTCTTGGGAACTGCTTGAGGGATTGATTCTACTTTGGTTTATTTGACCTTGTTTGGTTTTGGCTCAATCCTTGTCGAAGGGTCTGCACCTTCTACATTGCCAGCATTTGCAATCTTTCACATTATTTTTCGCTTCTCATCACACTTTAACAAGAGTCTCTAGTGGGGCAGACGCTGCTTGCTCTTCAAGTCAGCCATGCCTTCCAGACTGCTACTCACGACATCACGGACGCTGCACAAGTGTCACACACTCGCTGAGGCTCCCGGACTCTAAACTTCAATGGCAGCAAGCTCCGCGCACTCGAGCAGTGGCCGCAGAAGATCTGGCCACAGAACCGACAGTGGTGGCAGCCAAGGGCATTAGTCTATGCCAATTGTCCTTCTAGAACATCCAATCGAGCCTTGAATGACTGAACCTCACCACCGGACTCCTATTTGGAACTTTCCTCACTGTAGTCCTCCTCATGTAAGGATTCCTCATCCATAGCCTCTTGTTCGATCGTAGGCTCTAGCTCCGGAGGAGGTTCTATCTTTGCCTTGGTTCATTTACGCCTTGCCTTTGTCATCTCCCAGCAATCTACCTCTATCATTCACTAGAACTAAGGAAAAGGCTCCGATACCATAATGTAAGCCACAATTTTTTTCCTTTCCAATTTACCAGCTTACCTCGTCTATCGAACCAACACTACCTTGGCCTTTGCTAAGTTCCCTCGCCAAGGTTCTTGCCTATTGTACCAGCTACTACTTGTCCTACTTGGTTTCAGCTACTCACTGCACAAGCAACATGTAAGCGACTAATTTTTCCATTCTACTTTAGTCACTTAACCACACCTTCGACCACTTGGAAGAGTCTCACTCACAACCTCCTTAAGTCCAATTCAGGGCTTGGGACTTACTAGCCCCGAGAATGGCATCCATGCCACTCATCCCTTGCATTTAGTCCAAGTGCTCCACGTGTCCGGTCCCAAGACCGACACCCCAAGGTACCACCGACATACTAGCCCATTACGCTAAGGCCATGCCCCTTTACCTTGGTCATACCGGTGGTCTAACACCACCTGCATCACAATCCCGTCTCTCAAGGACTGGACCATCCGTCCATGAGTGATCATTCCAGATCCACTCCTTAGCATCCTTAGGATGCCCACAAACGTGGGGAATAACCTTCCCCAATATCCCTTTTCTGGTCCCCACCAAGTCCCTTTCTGCCCACGGCCGTGTTCACCAACACTACCACTGGATCGAGGCCCATCGGCCCGACCACTAAGTCCCACGGTCCTCTGGGACTTCCTCACCACACGACTGTGTCCTTGGTCACTACCCCAGAGGACTGCTCCTCTTCCTTTCCACAGTCTGGGCCTTTGGGACAACATTTCGGAACACCATGGCCTTACGCGAGCCACCTGGATACTCTCCCCACCTTTCGCCTTTAGGTGCTCTAGCCATGGGCTTAGAGCGAGGTTCCGTTGAGCCACGCCTGGTATCCAAGTAGGTAGTGCCACCCACACTTGGACTGGGAGCATCGGCCAGTTGATCTCCCGGGGGAACTAGAGCCGGCTCTTGAACACTTCACTAAGCTACCCCGCTTGTCGGTCCGTATTCACTCTAGTCTTGGACTTCCTAGTGGTCAGTTCATCACCCAACACTGGGTCTGGTCTTCCTGGGCCAAACTGGCCTTTCCTGGCCAAACTGGCTCCACTGCAGTCCTCCCCCTTACTATACTTTTGGAGCTCACCAAACCCCCCAGGGTCTGGGAGACGAACGCTTTGGGCTTTCACCCTCTCAGACTCGAACTCGAACTCGGACTCGGACTCGGACTCGGACTCGGACTCGGACTCGGACTCGGACTCGGACTCGGACTCAGACTCGGACTCGGACTCGGACTCGGACTCGGACTCGGACTCGGACTCGGACTCGGGCTAGGGCTCGGTCTCAGCCTTGGCCTCGGTCTCGGCCTCGGTCCCGGTCTCGGTCCCAGTCTCGGTCTCGACCTCGGACTCCATCTCGGGTCCTTCTCGGACTCCATCTCGGACTCCATCTCGGTCCATCTCGGACTCCATCTCGGTCCATCTCGGACTCCATCTCGGACTCCGTCTCGGTCCATCTCGGGTCCATCTCGGACTCCGTCTCGGTCCACCTCGGACTTCATCTCGGACTCCATCTCGGGTCCATCTCGGACTCCATCTCGGACTCCATCTCGGGTCCATCTCGGACTCCGTCTCAGTCCACCTCGGACTCCATCTCGGACTCCATCTTGGGTCCATCTCGGACTTCATCTCGGACTCCATCTCGGGTCCATCTCGGACTCCATCTCGGTCCACCTCGGACTCCATCTCGGGTCCATCTCGTACTCCAACTAGGGTCCATCTCGGACTCCATCTCGGTCCACCTCGGACTCCATCTCGGGTCCATCTCGGACTCCAACTAGGGTCTGCCTCGGACTCCATCTCGGACACTTCCACGTGTCATGTGTTGGTCCTTTTTGGGTCCCTTTTTGGAGCCTTGCTTATTGCTCGCTTCGTGCGCGCTCCTTGAGCACTTTGTTGGGAGTTCCACTCCCGCTCTTGACCTTCCAAGTTGGAGCTTTTAGTCCAAACGTGTTACACTCGTTTGGGCTTTCGCTTCGGCCACTACCACGTGGCACCCTTTTCAGCTCCACTTTGGGGCCTAGGGATTTTGTGTCTCACAACTCCACCACCCATAGACGAAGTTCGATGTCCCCATCAAACAGTAAACCATTTTATAAAGTAACACCCGCATGTGTTACCATTTCCATCCTTGGCACCTAGCCAATATTTGTCAATGGTTTGACATTGAAGGCTCACCATACCTTCTCCATATTCGTCAATGGTTTGACACCAAAGGCTCGCCATGCCTTGCCCATCCTCTAAGGAGGATAGTCTCTCCAACTTAGAGACTCACTTGACCACCTAGGGTGGTTTGCTCCTTTTTATTGATTCAGTTCTCGCTAAACCTGTTAGAGACACCCTCTCTAACTCAATTCCACTACTCATTCTTGAGTAGTCACAGATTCCATTGATCTACCTTTGCACTTTGGAATGTTTACTTTTGACTTCTTGAAGTCAATTTGCTAGGTGTCTCCGACACCTTGCCTTGCACATTTGGTGCAACTCCACTTCCCCTCCTAGGAAGTTCTCTACTCGAGGGCACCCTCATCCTCTTTTCTATTTTTGTGCCACCATTGGCATTACGTTCCATTTATCATTATTTGTGCTAGGGCTATCCACGGCCCTATCTTTTGGCTACTTAGTTGCTCCCTCACTTGGAGCCTTTCCTTTGCCAAATTGGAGCACTTGGGAATCCATCCTTGGAAGTCCACTTCTTTCTCCGCAATCCGTTAGCATCAAACACATTAGTGTTCCTTGGCTAACTTTGCCACTTGGATTCTTTCCAATGGATTCCACGGCCCTATCTTGGGCACCCATCTTTTGCTCCTATCCTTGGATTGTTGCACCAAGCAATATAGGATCATTACCTCCCTCCTAGAGGTATTCTTTTGGTTCCATAGTAAAGGATCTGCTTTGCCCAGACTAGGGTGTTCACCCCTAGTAAGTCTCCCCAACTGTTCTAGGCTCTCTTCCTAGCCCAACCTTGTGACCCACCCATGGGCCTGTCTCTGGAGACTATTTTCTTGAACTCATAATACCATTGTATTGTAGTAGTTCATTTCCCTTAGGTGTCCTTCCCATTTAGTCACCTTGACCAAGCCACACCTTTATCAATAGTTCAAATCAACACTTTGAACAAGGAATCATATTCCTTAACCCAAACAAAGACCTTGTCCTTGTTTAGCCATAAGATCACCTAGTGATCTCATCTTGACCCCTTAATAAGTCTACCAATAGGAATTAGGTCTTCCAGACATTACTAAGTTGTTGACTATGACCCCGGGGGCATCCCCCACACTTGGCGGTGCGCCCAAGCTAGCCCTTCCGGCCAAGGATCCATAGCAACTGAGATTGGGTGTCCCCATCTAATTCACCACGCCCTTGGTGCCTTTTGCACCAAAGTGTTCAAGTTAGATATGCCGAGCTTTCACTCTAAGCAATTTAACCATGCATCAGGACTCCGAGGCATCCCTCGCTTGGCGGTGTGCCCAAACCAGTCTCCTCACTGAGAGTCCATAACCACCGAAATATGAGTGTCCTCATATTCCAAACCATCACCACGCCCTAGTGATTTGGGACTCGAACCCAAGCACTAGAGGGTCGGGGCTCGAACCCAACCTCCGTATATGCATCTACGGACAGCATCACCCTAGATGCCTGGCGTGACTCCCCACGCCGGTGCACCAACTTATACTTAAAGCGCGCTATAGATCACAGCTTAGGAACCTAGTTCCTCCACACTACCAAGTCCTCTCACTTGACAAGTCTGTGATCATGCATGGACTCCTCCATGCTTGGCCCCATGGCCCACCCTTTTTGAAGTTATCACCTTCAACTAGGGTATTTGTTCCCCTGACTTGCCAATCTCGCTTTCGCAAGTCCTCCGACCACTGTAACATGGTTCCGCACAAGCGTGAAAGCCCTTGATCATCGACTTTCGTTCAAAGCCCTCTCTTTGAACACTCGGGAACTACTTCTCTAACTTTGATAGCCTTGCCTCATGGCAAGCTTCAAGACCACGCTTCTGCTGCGCCACTCTGATTTCGTGCGTTCTTTGAACCATTTATGCTTGGTCTTTCTAGGTACTAAGCTACCTAGAATCATCTTTGGGAACCTTGAAGGAACTCTGTCCCTTAGCTTGCTAAGGCCTCCCTTTTTGCAAGCTTTCCAATTACCATATAGTCTAACATGGACAATTCCATATTTTAGACTTTCCATGGCATCACAGTTGCTAGTGGCAACACCCTCGAGCCCCCACTTGATTCTTCACTCCCAGCTGGCATAACCAACTTTGGTTATGCCCTTCGATTCTTATGGTTTGGTTTTACCCCCATACCTCTTGCTTTTGGCTTCACACCTTTCCTTCGGTCATTCTCCTCTAGACCAGGAGGATAGCTTTGCACTTTCTATCATGCCTTAGCAAGTATTCTTAGGGATGAACCTACCCGATAGCCTAGGGAGTGGTTCCTCAATCCAGGTATGCTCACCTTATAATCCCACACACCAAGATTATGTTGTTACTTATGGGCCTTTACATGCCCATTGCTAGCCTTGCCAAAATTCCATTTTTGGCTTTGTCCAATTCGAGTAGACAGTCTTCTCCTGTCTCCGCCACCTTGGACATTTGGATAGCACCTTCTATCCATCATTCGCTAGGGACTTAGTCCCTTGGGCCTTATCTATTGCCCTCGCGACATCAAACACCACTTCCTGGTGTTCTAGAGTGTTCAGGTGTCCCAATGATGGCTTCCTTGACAATGAGTATTTCCTTTCATGACATTGATTTACTATATTGCAACATAAGCAACTTATCCCCCGTAAGGGTATATCCAATTTCCTTATGCCATTAAGAAGGCTTGGGTAGCTACTTTCTACCCGTTTAACCAATTATTTTGCACCTCTTGCTTAGTTGCCTCATAATTGTCAAGTCCTACAACTCATTGCTGGTGCTTCCACACTTCCATCATTATCTGGGTCACCGCACTCCAACTGCATGCTCTGCAGCTTAGGCTATGCCATTCCCATTTCCATTGGGATTCCTTTGGTAAGGGGTTCTCATGAACCCACCAACATAGCTTCAAGGTATCACACCTTGGCACATTTGGTGTCTCCACACCATCGGCTCCACGAGCCTACCTCTATGACACTTCTTCTTTGTGTCTAAGTCTTTGCCAAGACCAATACCACTTTTTCTCATGCCAACCATCCGTTAGCACTACACCATAGAGGTCACACACAACTTTGTTTCAAAGTTGTTTTCTTTTTGGGAACACCCTTCCCACGACTTTAGCATGGCACATTTTGCCATCGATGAGATACCCTTTGTTCTCATCCTTGGATCCTATGATCCCCCCCCATCCTTCATGGGGTACCACACACTTCAGTCCAAATGCTTCCATCAGTCTTTTAGGACCATTCCTTGACTCTACTTGAGTCATCCAGCAGTTTTGGACTTGGTTAATCCACAGACCCGTAAGGTCCTACTTGTCGGGCACTAGCTTACTGGAATACACTTCTTGCATTCATGTCCTCACTCACAAGGACTATTTTCACAAGTGTTACTCTGACACTTGATTTTGTTCTCTGGGGCAACCTTTGCCCCTTAGGACTACTTGTCCATGTGATGAGAATACCAACTCATCTCTAAGTACACCCCTCAACTCCTTGGGTTGTTCCAGCATTTATTAAAGGTAGCCCCGGCTACCATTTCAAGGACTTGAGCCCTCTTCCGTATTTGACCTCCCACAGTCATTACTTTTGGTCTCACATTCATGAGCACCAACCTCAACTATATGAGGATAATCTTGTGACTCCTTTATTGCTTTGGAGTCTTTATCTTTCCCGTGATCCCAACTATAGTTGTTTATCACAACTACGTTAGCCCATTTGTTGCATCAAACACTCATTTGGATCACATCCTCAGCTCTTTGAGGAAACCTTATACTGTTCCCAAGATCCCAAAGTCGTTCCATTATTGGCCCCTTTTCTATCCACCACATTGTGCCGAAGTTCACGAATGAACTTGAGTGGAGAGCCATGTCCTCTCAACATGCTACTCCTCAAGGATAAGCCCACTCCTAGGACCTTCCGATGCCAACATCAATGGTGATATACTTGAGCACCAATAAAAGTCGGACTAAGGAACAGCTCTGATACCAAGTTGTAAGCGACTAATTTTTCCATTCTACTTTAGTCACTTAACCACACCTTCGACCACTTGGAAGAGTCTCACTCACAACCTCCTTAAGTCCAATTCAGGGCTTGGGACTTACTAGCCCCGAGAATGGCATCCATGCCACTCATCCCTTGCATTTAGTCCAAGTGCTCCACGTGTCCGGTCCCAAGACCGACACCCCAAGGTACCACCGACATACTAGCCCGTTACGCTAAGGCCATGCCCCTTTACCTTGGTCATACCGGTGGTCTAACACCACCTGCATCACAATCCCGTCTCTCAAGGACTGGACCATCCGTCCATGAGTGATCATTCCAGATCCACTCCTTAGCATCCTTAGGATGCCCACAGACGTGGGGAATAGCCTTCCCCAATATCCCTTTTCTGGTCCCCACCAAGTCCCTTTCTGCCCACGGCCGTGTTCACCAACACTACCACTGGATCGAGGCCCACCGGCCCGACCACTAAGTCCCACGGTCCTCTGGGACTTCCTCACCACACGACTATGTCCTTGGTCACTACCCCAGAGGACTGCTCCTCTTTCTTTCCACAGTCTGGGCCTTTGGGACAACATTTCGGAACACCGTGGCCTTACGCGAGCCACCTGGGTACTCTCCCCACCTTTCACCTTTAGGTGCTCTAGCCATGGGCTTAGAGCGAGGTTCCGTTGAGCCACGCCTGGTATCCAAGTAGGTAGTGCCACCCACACTTGGACTAAGAGCATCGGCCAGTCGATCTCCCGGGGGAACTAGAGCCGGCTCTTGAACACTTCACCAAGCTACCCCGCTTGTCGGTCCATATTCACTCTAGTCTTGGACTTCCTAGTGGTCAATTCATCACCCAACACTGGGTCTGGCCTTCCTGGGCCAAACTGGCCTTTCCTGGCCAAACTGGCTCCACTGCAGTCCTCCCCCTTACTATACTTTTGGAGCTCACCAAACCCCCTAGGGTCTGGGAAACGAACGCTTTGGGCTTTCACCCTCTCAGACTCGAACTCAGACTCGGACTCGGACTCGGACTCGGACTCGGACTCGGACTCGGACTCGGACTCGGGCTCGGGCTCGGTCTCAGCCTTGGCCTCGGACTCGGACTCGGGCTCGGGCTCGGTCTCAGCCTTGGCCTCGGTCTCGGTCTCGGTCCCGGTCTCGGTCCCGGTCCCGGTCTCGGTCTCGACCTCGGACTCCATCTCGGGTCCTTCTCGGACTCCATCTTGGACTCCATCTTGGACTCCGTCTCAGTCCATCTCGGACTCCATCTCGGACTCCGTCTCGGACTCCATCTCGGACTCCGTCTCGGACTCCATCTCGGACTCCATCTCGAACTCCGTCTCGGTCCATCTCGGGTCCATCTCGGACTCCGTCTCGGTCCACCTCGGACTCCATCTTGAACTCCATCTCGGGTCCATCTCAGACTCCATCTTGGACTCCATCTCGGGTCCATCTCGAACTCCTTCTCGGTCCACCTCGGACTCCATCTCGGACTCCATCTTGGGTCCATCTCGGACTCCATCTCGGGTCCATCTCGGACTTCATCTCGGTCCACCTCAGACTCCACTTCGGGTCCATCTCGGACTCCAACTAGGGTCTGCCTCGGACTCCATCTCGGACACTTCCACGTGTCATGTGTTGGTCCTTTTTGGGTCCCTTTTTGGAGCCTTGCTTATTGCTCGCTTCGTGCTCGCTCCTTGAGCACTTTGTTGGGAGTTCCACTCCCGCTCTTGACCTTCCAAGTCGGAGCTTTTAGTCCAAACGTGTTACACTCGTTTGGGCTTTTGCTTCGGCCACTACCATGTGGCACCCTTTCCGGCTCCACTTTGGGGCCTAGGGATTTTGTGTCTCACAACTCCACCACCCATAGACGAAGTTCGATGTCCCCATCGAACGGTAAACCATTTTATAAAGTAACACCCGCATGTGTTACCATTTCCATCCTTGGCACCTAGCCAATATTTGTCAATGGTTTGACATTGAAGGCTCACCATGCCTTCTCCATATTCGTCAATAGTTTGACACCAAAGGCTTGCCATGCCTTGCCCATCCTCTAAGGAGGATAGTCCCTCCAACTTAGAGACTCACTTGACCACCTGGGGTGGTTTGCTCCTTTTTATTGGTTCAGTTCTCGCTAAACCCATTAGAGACACCCTCTCTGACCGAAATGAAACTAACACAAAGGGCATGATAGCGAGTAAGCTATCATCTAGCGAATATTAAAGGACCAATTTCAATATTGCAGGGGTTCTTAATAGTAGCAAGTGCAAGCCAATGACTTAAGTTTCTTAAACCAGGCCGAATATGCTCAGTAAGAAACACATAGGGTTCCTACTCTATGTTGATCCAATCTAAGTACATGGTCATTGATCAGTTTCTCAACTAGCTACAACGGCAACGCTCATCGGCGTCCTCTGG
>NW_003314274.1:767133-780103 GCF_000143415.4 Selaginella moellendorffii
TCCCCAAGGGGGGCCCCCCCCCCCATGGGCCAAAAGCCCCATAGCCATTTTCCCTTCCGGGAGGGGGGGCTTTTCTTGGGCCCTTCCTGGGGGGGCCCTTTTAGCCCCCCCCAAATCCAGGCTCATTCCCCCCCAAGGCCCCTTGGCCCCAGTTTCAACCCCAAGTCAATTTGGAAGCCCCCCTGGGAGAGTTCTTTTCAAGACTGGTTCCTAGACCCCCCTATCCCTACTATATTTTTGGAACCCCCTGGAGGCCCCCGGGCCCCCCCCCCCCCCCCCCCTAGGAGACACACGCTTTGGGCTTTCACCCTCAACTTGTATTAGTACTTAGACTCGGTCTTGGACTCGATTGCGGACTTGATCTCGGACCCGACCTCAGACTTGGTCTCAGACTCGATCTTGGACTCAACCTCGGACCCTATCTCGGACTCGGTCTCGGACCCAATCTTAGATCTCAGACTCTGTCTCGAACTTGGTCTTGAACTCAGTCTCGAACTCGGTCTCGGAGTCAATCTCGAACTCGATCCCGGACTCTATCTCGAACTCGGTCTCAGAGTCATTCGTGGACTTGATCTTAGACTTGGTCCCATCCGATGAACTCTTTATCATTTAAATCGTGCTTTCGGGGATCCTTTTAACCTATGACACCTTGGGGAGTTGGTTCCTTACATGGGCATTCATGGATTTTAAAGAGTTGGCATATCTTGACTACACTTGACCTTTTATTTTGCGCATGGATGCTTTTAATATTAATCTTGGAAGTGTGTTGATGCAAAAGAGCCTGAGTGTACTTAGTTAGCACCATCCCATTGCATATATAAGTTGTATATTACAACTAGTAAAGATGAATTATTCCACGCCAAAAAAGGAGTGTTTAGCAGTAGTCTAAGGTTTCGAGAAATTTCATACATATCTATATGGTTCTCGGAAGTTACTAGAAGGTGATCATATTGTTGTTACTTCAATATTGAAGTGGAAGAACCTGATTGGTTGTACTACTTAGTGGGCTTTGAAGTTTCAAATATATAATTTTGATATTGTTCATCGCCCGGGGAGTTCTATAACTGATGCTAATGTCTTTTCTCGAGCTCCTCTTTCTTCTTCACTCTCTTCTTATGTTTCTGACAAATTTGTTGTTCCAACATCTGTGGATTTTCTAGATGAGGATTCTATATCGTCGATAGTTGTTGTACTTGATGTTTAGTGTCCACAAGGTGCAGAGCAAGAGCTATTTGCTAATGACTTGCTATTCCGGCATTTACATCCTCAATATCGCCTTGAAGATGGCCTTCTTTATTTTGTGGGGACGGATCCTGATGATCATTTAAGGCTGGTAGTGCCTTCCATCTTTATTCCATGGTTTCTCCATGTCTACCATGATTCTGCTATTCTCTACAGGCATATGGGACATCGTCATATGACCAAGAAGCTACACAGGTCTTTTTATTGGCCAGAGCTACAACATGATGCTATCTGATATGTGCATAACTGTGTTTGGTGCCAAGCTCGTAATACTCCCCATCGTATCACGGAAGGACAATTGGAGTCAATTGTAGTTTCTCGTCTATTTGAGTTGGTGGTGTTTGATCTTATGGGACTTTTTCCACGATCAATTATTGGTAATGAATATATTATTATTGTTTTTGACTATTTGACTTATTGGGTGGAAGTTGGTGTTCTTGCTAGCACCTTTGCATATGCTGTGGTATACTTTTTCCTCAATTGAGTGGTGTTTTAGCATTCTTGTTTGGAGTGGATTCTTTCAGATGATGGTCTTGCATTTATGCTTTAGGCATTTCATGTTTTGACATCTCAGTTGGGGATATGCCACACTTTCACGAGTGCTTATCATCCACAATCAAACGGTTTGGTGGAATGGCTTATTTGGACATTCATGTAAGGAACCAACTTGCCGAGGTGTCGTAGGTTAAAGGAACCCTAAAAGCATGACCAAAATGACAAAGAGTTCATCGGATGGGACCAAGTCGAAGATCGAGTCCAAGACCGACTCTAGGACTGAGTTCGAGATAGAGTCCGGAATCGAGTCCGAGACCGACTCGGGGACTGAGTTCGAGTCCGAGTTCGAGACCGAGTTCGAGACGGAGTCCGAGATCCGAAATCAGGTCCGAGACCGAGTCCGAGGTCGAGTCCGAGGTCGGGTCCGAGATCGGGTCCAAGATCGAGTCCGAGATCGAGTCCGAGACCGAATCCGAAGTCGGATCCGAAATCGGGTCCGAGATCGAGCCAAAGACTAAGTCCAAATACTAATACGGGTCAAGGGGTGAAAGCCCAAAGCGTGCGTCTCCCAAGGGGGGGGGGGGCTGCAGGGGGTTCCAAAAGTATAGTAGGGATAGTGAGGTCTAGGAACTAGTCTTGAAGGAACTCTCCCGTGGTGCTTCCAAACTGACTTGAGGTTGAGACTGGGGCCGAGGGGCCTTGGGTGGGAGTGAGCATGGGCTTGAGTGGTGCCGGAGGGGCCACCCAGGGAAGTGCTCAAGAGCAGCTCCCACTCCCGAAAGGGAAACCGACTACGGTGCTCCCGGCTCATGTGGAGTGGTGCCCCACTTGAGTACCTTGTGGCTCATTGGTCCTCACCCTTCCTAGGGGCTTGGGCCTTCCCTTCGGGATGGAAGTGGGGGGGTAGAGGTACCCATACCGGGCCGTTAGGCCACGGTGTTTCGCCCCGACGTCTCGAAGCAAGTGCTGCACCCAAGACTTGGGATTTAGAGGGTCCCATGATCAAGTCTTGTGGTACCAAGGGGTGTTAGGAATCTGGAGGCTTAGTGTGCTTGGCTGCTTGTGCCTGCGGGGAGTGTACCTTAAGTCCAGTCTAACCCGGGGAGGGGGATTGGGAGAGATTTGGGAATCCGTAAATGGATGGCTAACACTCTGTTGCTCGTGCAATGAGTAGCTGAAACCAAGTAGGACCAAGTAGGAGCTGGTACCATAGGCGGGAACCTTGGCGAGGGAACATAGCACAAGCCAAGGCAGAGTTGGTCGGATAGACGAGGTAAGCTAGCAAATTGGAAAGGAAAAATTTGTGGCTTACAATTCAAATGAATGATCACGAAGTACGTGAACTTTTAGCATTCAGATTGGGATGGTTATTTGCCGTCTATTCAGTATGCATATATTACAGAGGTGTAGAATTTTATTAATGTTTCACCATATAAACTTTTATATGGTCATGATCCAATTTTACCAATAGAGCTAGGTTTACCTTCGCAATTGCCATGAGCTACTAAAGCTAGGTCGTAGGATCAGTATTTGATGAACATTCTTCCACTTGTTCGAGCAGCATCTGCCAAACACTTCGGCTGCGTATAAGTGGGACAACAACGGTGCTACAATTCCCATTATCGTCCACTTGCGGAATACAAAGTGGATGACTTGGTGTTAATCTATTTTCTTGATCTTATAGTACATGGTTTATCTAAGGGGCTCTTTGCTCAATGAAAAGGACCGTATCGGGTGTTGTGGCAAGTTGGACCACAAGTTTATAAGGTTTAGCATGACATTCAGTAGATTGATCCTTCAGAAATTGTACATGTGCAACAGTTGAAATGCTTCATACAAAGGGATCATGAACAACTAATACCACTTATATATCCGCCGATGCCTCCTCCTAACATTCCTTTAGATCCCAACCTTTTTACAAACGAATCCTAATGGTCTTCTATTATTCCAATAGGAGGGGATGATGTGAGGTCCAAGTGTATGGCTATAATGCTGTATACTAATATTAATGTAGTGGGATTTTAGTAGCCATCGGATTAATTTCAATTTAGACCATTCACTCCTATATATAAGATAGGATTTTTTGGCTAATTGATATATACATTTTCTATATTACTTTTCCATATTACATGCACTTACAGCACTTATGATTTTTAAAAAAGAATTTAAAAATAAACAGCCTTAAGTGTTTTAATATTTCAATTGATTAAGAGATTTTGAAAATTTGATCACTATTGGGGTTTTAAATCTACATGAGAATCGAAGAGTAAAATTAACTAGACCACATTGATCACAAGGAATTTACCTTGAACTCGTCAAGTGTGGTTTGCACAATTTTGCAGCCAATTTGTTGTAGTCTGCTCACAACAACAACCAAGTGTCGAGGCACAACTCAAGACATGGAAATGGATGACTGTGTTATGGCTGTGGTTGTTCTAATATCCTAAAATTTAATAGCTATTTTCATATATCATAGACTCCAATTAGGGTTTTGCCAAATGGAGTTTTTATTGTAGCCATAAGCAAGTGCCATGCACTCACTTGTTACTTGGCTATAACTCCTAGGACTGGGTGAAAGTCCAAAGCATGCCTTGCTGCTTGGCATGGCACTTCTTGCTTGGTGGCAGCCCTAGCAACTAGGTGATTGAGCACCATGGCTAGCTTTGCAGCAGCCCTAGTGGGCACTATAGCATAGCGTTGTTGCACACCACTTGGCAAGGTGCTTCTATAGCACGGCAGAGGTATGGCAGCCACGGCCAGTG
Source organism: Selaginella moellendorffii (assembly GCF_000143415.4). Lineage (NCBI taxonomy): Eukaryota > Viridiplantae > Streptophyta > Lycopodiopsida > Selaginellales > Selaginellaceae > Selaginella > Selaginella moellendorffii. Next base: position 771,633 of record NW_003314274.1, read on the forward strand.
TTGCTAAGCTATGTGAGTGGTGGATTTAGCAATCTTAGCTTGCAGCCACTAGTGCATTTATATGGTAAGATCTAGAGCACACTAGAATCAAATAGTGGCACATCAAGAGCACACTAGATAATGACACGATTTATGCCTTGCCTTAACTTGATCATGGTGTAGTAACACCAGCAGCCAATTAGTTTCCTGCAAGATTTCATGCACTCACACAACTAACAATTTTTAAAATTTAAAAGTAAGTAGATTGAAGTTTATACCTGAAAGCATAATTTTTCATTGCCCATATTATCGTTGTGTTTTAAGCTTCAGTTTCATTGGATCAAATTCTTCTCTTTTTTTTTCTTTCTTGGAAGAAGCATTTCTTGTTCCTATACAATCACCGCTTGCTTGTCTCGAATCCCAGCTCTATGTCTTTGACTGGAGGAGCTCCTATATGCTCTTGGAAATCGCTGGCCTTGAGCAATGACACATCTTCTTCATCGCCGACGGTAAAAGGGTCGCTGCTGGTGTTGCTCTTGATGTAAGCCGGGGCTGCCGCTGCGGCCTTCTTCTCGGCCTCGGCAGCTCTTCCGTAAAAAACCATGCCAATCACCGTGATCACCATGCCAAGGATGTTCTTGGACGTGATTATGTCGTGGAAAAACAGCCAGCCCATCGCAAGAACACACACCGTTTTTATGTGTCCCAGAACTTGGAACGTCACGGCCGAGAATCGGCCAATGACGAGATACTGACTTACGTTGCAGCCCACGGCCAGGAGGCACGAAAGGCTGATGAAGAGCTGGAAACCACAAACAAAAGATAGTACCGAATGAGCAGTCGATCCAAGAGAAAAAAAGAGCAGGAACTTACAAATGCTGCCGTCGATAAGGTGTAGTTCAACAAGTAGTTCCCTGTCAAGGCAAAATCCATGAATGGTCCCAGAGGTAGCAGCGAGGCAGCCTGGATTGGAGCGGTCTTGCTCAGTAGCTCAAACGAGGAAACGTTGTGCTTCTTTTGCAACGAACCGATGAACTGCGACAAGAGAAAAACGACGTCAGAGGCTTTGAAAGTCAGAAAGTAAAAGAAGAAGAAAAAACGAAGATTCCTTACGATCTGTTGCAATGCCGTAGCTAGCACGGCCATGACCGCAGCCATGAATCCTTTGAAGTTCACAGTCACATCTGTTACTGTGACAATGGCGACGCCAAACACGACCATGATCACCGAGAGTATCACCGGTCTGCTGTAAGTTTTGGCGTTGAGCACTCTCTCCAAGACGCAAACCACTGGTATCATGCTCAGCTTCGCGATCTGGATCAAGCAAGCAAAAAGAGAAAGAAAAAAGAGAAAGTGAGAGCTCTGGACAGGAATCCTTGGAGACTAACCTGGTAGAAGCCGACCGAGTTGAGCAAAAGGCTAAGATTCATTCCCACAATGGAGACGTTCGCAACGAGCGAGAACCAAAAGAGATCCCAGAAAGGGATCGGCTTGAGCGTGGTGTAGCCCAGCGCCGCTGAGGCAAAGCCTGCGAGGGACGTGACTCCAAAATGGCACGCTGTGAGCGTCGTAGCTGACCAAACACCGCGAGAGAGATGAGCATCAGAAAATTTCCCCAAAGAATGCGGGCAACCCACCGAATCTAAAGCCATAGCTCGACATAACCACCTTGTTGACGAAGATCAAGCCCACGGAAGTGACGACATTGAGCGCCCAGGATCCCACATCCCCCGCCAGCCTCTGCCTCTTCTCGCTCGCCATCGCTGCGATAAAATTCCGGGACGCGATCACACCACCATGAGCTCCGGCGCGCAGGGTGTCCCAGATTTCCCCACCGATCCCCTCCGGAATCTAACCTACCGGGGGACCAAACACCAGAACCCTAATTTCCAAATCTAGCGCGCTGGGCGCTTCTTTTCCCCCTTTTCCTCCGGGCTCTATTTCTACCTTTTTCACCTTTTTCTCCGGGTGTTATGTGTGCCGTCCACGTGAGACGGTAACTTCGTATTTACCCTGTCGGGGCAAGAAGATCCGACTCTGGCCGTTACCGGCGAATATACCCGATTACGGTGACGAATATCCCAGTAGCTCTGTCAATGTGGTTGGCACTGCAACCACTCTCCACTGGACAGCACAACAAACACTTAACTAAGATCTAACTTTAATTTTACAAGGTGAAAAAGACCTTCTTACCATCTTTTTTAACCTCTTTACCAACTTTTTTTATCTCCTGGTATAGATCTCGTGAGCGCCAAAACTTTTAGAAAAGTTTAGCGAGCGCTTTGCGTTGACAAACCCACACGCAAATCCCCGCATGGAGTTTTGTCACGCAAGGAACGCAAACTTTACGTAACTGGGAGAGGCTTACTAGTTTTAATCGGCAAATCTTTCACAATGTCAAAACTTTGTATGGTTTTTCCAGATTTTTTTGCCTTGTTTGATATAGACCCTTCTCTCAAATCAAGTAGATCAAGCATGATACCGATCGCCTGAAATAAATTTCCCCGCCTATTATATACAAACCAGTTTCTTCGTTTCTTCTTCTTCGTGAAACGCTCGCTTGGCGACGTTTTCAAAACGGCCTAAAACGAGAGACTTCGTCGAGTAGCAGCGGCTTTGAGCTGACAGAACAGCGCTGTGGACATTATGCTGCACAGAAACCACACCATTAGATGCTTTAGGAATCTCTTAGCAGCTCAAGGATGATGGCGAATAGTACCTCACTCCAGCAAGCGAGATGATATTCCAAAGGATCCCTGTCGATTGAATGGCACGGCTATACACACGCGATTGCACCTCCAGATACTTATGGTGCGCTGCAAAACGAAACTAGCAAGAGCTCTTAGAAACTTCCAAATGGAAAAGTTTATAGACGAACCAGGATTCACTGCAGCATCCATCGGAAGAACGTTGCTCTGTTTGCAAGAGGTGCAGTGCCAGCCGGCTTCCGTGCTAGATGAACGCGACACAGCTCTGTTCCGTGCACGAGGCCCTTGAGCTTGCGTTTGCGGGAGAAATGCACTTTGCATCCACTTGCAAGAATTCTGAGGCACCTGTCTCAGCCTGCTCATCACAAAAAGTTAATCATCCAGCTCGAACTTCACACTAGCTTACCGGCAAGTTTCCCAGATTCTTGCAAGAAGATCATCCGGAATGCTGAATGCGTTCTCGTCCGTCAAGTCGGAAGGAATGCCTGCTGGGAGCAAGTCATGCCTCCGAGATAGCGAACAGAGAGCCGATACCAGCTCCGTAAATTCTTCGTCGGAATATGTCTTGCTGCGGCACTCTGGAGTGGTCTCTTCACTGGAAATCTCTGCACGGTCAAGTGACAAGTAAATCAAAAGCTTTTGAATTTTTGCGAAAGCCACATACCTGCCGAAGCATGAACGCAGACTTGAGAGATGCACAGGTCTTGCAGTGAAGCAGCGGACTTTTTCGGAACCGCGTGACCATCGAGCAGCGCCATGGCTGCTGCGTCACAAGCCGATACATCACGCAAAACAATCCTGCTGAAACCAGTTTTAGTTGCGCGGCTAGCCGACGTTGAGAAAACGGGTCCACATGTTGGAGGAGGCTCTCGATTCACGGCAGCAGGCGTACAGCTGAAACTTTCCGGAGCTGCTGCTGCCGCAGCTGCATCCACGTCTATAAGCTGGAAAAGCTCCCAGCGAGACGGAGCCAGCCTCACAGCTCTTAGCACACCATTTGGCTCCGCACTTAAGTAGCGGCTGCAGAGTAGACAACAAGAAAAAAAACCCTGTTATAACAAAAGAACGAAAACGGCAAAACAAGCTTACTGTTTCCCGTGGATCTTCCGAGCAGTCCGTATCGTGAAGCCAATTATGCTTGCGTTTCTACAAATGGTTCCGGGAAGTATGGTCGCGTTAGACACCGGTTTGATCTCAAACAGAGAAGCAGAGCAGGGAAAGTGTACCGCTGGATCACTGGACTGAAAAACGATAGCATCAACAAAGGTCATCAGAAACTTGATGAGATAAAGAAATGATACGAACCTGATTGACACGACCGGAAGCGTCGACAAACATGTATACATCGGCTCGACGCTTTGATACAGTGGACAGAGCTGTCAGCGTGTACAGGGAATCACCGTGAGCTCTCAGATGCCAGGCGCCAATTCCCTGCAAGAAGTCCTTTTTCTCGCTAGAAATTATCCTGCATTTGCCGGTGTCTGTGCTTAAAAACCCGCCGTGAACGCTTCGGAGAAGGATACGTGAGCCGCTTGCAAGCTGGATGTTGAACAAATCGTTGCCTCTCCTGAGAACCCTTTTGTATATCAACTGGCCAAACTCCACACTGAGATGTCCCTGTGAATCCGACTCCGACGTTGCCTGTTGGATACTTATCTTGCTATCCGAGTGAAGCTGGATAGAAAACGTTTCTCGCCCTTGTGCATGATTGAGTCGAGTGGTAAAAACATTCCCATCCGGCTCAGCGCTCAGCTGTTTGCGCAGACAACAAACATGAGTCGCAAGAGATGGTTTTTGCAACATAAATTGGAAAACATACCAAGCACGTCCCGTCGTTGGTACGAATGGTGCAATGCCTTGCCGGCTCACTGACAACCTCCGCTTCCTCCTCTTCGTCACCTCGCCCAAGCAAAGCTTGCCACAAACCTCTGGATTTCTGTGAAGGCTTGGCAGTCTCGCTCTTCGCAGCTGGAAACGACGAAAAGATTAAATCGATCAGGAATTCCTCACAGCAACAAGGAGCCTGTAATGAAGAAAAGGTACGAGCAAAATCAAAACAACACCACGACTAAAAGCATGAACAACAACGTAGCAACAAACAACAACCGATACCTCCGCACGGGCGCTGACAACGTGTCTCGCAGCACATAAATATTTTTTGGTGCTCGCCTGCAACGTTACTCTCACTGGAGCCCGGACAATCCTGCAGCAAGGCGATCAGTTCTTCTCTCTCCAACACACCACGTAAAAGCTGCCAGAAAGAAAAAAGAAGAAAACCACTTACCACGGAGCAATCTTTGGAACGTCCTCCATAGATCTTTCTACGAGCATGAACATCTCCCATTTCCTTGCCTTGGCCGTTCCTCCATACAAACGACCATGCCAATCACTCGTGAGATATCCAGCTTGAGATCCTCCACGAAAGCTAGCTCCTGCAAGAGAAAGAAAAAAAAGATGAGCAAAACTTTGACAGGAGATCATGGAATGAAACACTACTTCCACTTTCGTCCATCTCTAGCGCGAAGAGCACGTCCTCGGAGCAGCATTCCGGGTCTCTCCGCGCACACCCAACAGCGCTATCGCGGCAGCACAAAAACCACGACGATGAAAACTGGAGCTTGTATCGCCCATCACCCTGAGGAAGCAAGAAAAAATCCGACGCCTCGGCCACTGTTCCAAAAAAGACCCTTTGATCCGAAGAGCACGAAAGCCAGCGATCGCACCACGACCTCGCGCGATACGAGCAAACCGGCCCCGAGAAGGCGCACCTAGAAGCGTGTACCTCCTTGTGGCCCTCCATGCCTGTTAGTGGCGAAGCATTCCTTCCACCGCCTAGAAAGAAAGATTGCCTCCACCCACGGGCTATCTATCTCACGAATGGAGCCTCGATTCTTCCTTGCCGATAGCGACAGGGAAACAATTATGGCTGGATCGTCCTAAATATCGCCGCAAAGCCCCCATATGTGTGATCACTTGTGATGGGAGATCGTGGATTGATCCGCCACTACCTAAGAGAGATTGGGAGATGGATCTTGGAAATGCGCGGCAGGAAGAAATTTTAAGACGCAGGGCCGCCTGTGGATCCGATGCTCGACACCCCAGCATCGATCGAGGGTACCAAGCGCCCTACATCTACATTTCTATGGATTACCCGCATCGATCATCGCCCAGGAGTGAGAGAAATGGAGCGACAGCCTGGGGCATGAGAGAACTCATCGCCATAGCCGGGGGTATATAACACGGAGATGGAATATTCCTTAGCAAAGCGGCGATTAGGGTTGAGGGTTTAAGCTTGGGCCACAAGCCTTTAACAAAATTGTTTTCTGGCAAAAAGGTGAAAAGAATTTCTTGATACAGACCTGCATAAGCTGAGTGACCGCCACATCAAACAACAATTACAGCAGGTAATGCCAACGATGAGCAAGGCCGAAGGAAAAAAGTCCAGCTCGAACCGTTTCAGGTAAGAAAGGTCTTCGTCCAAAGCCTGGGATCCAGAGTAGGCAGGCGCCAGTATTGTCTCCTTCCCGGCCCAGAGATGGTTTTTCGAGCAAGCCCTCTTTGATCGCAGTAAGAGGCCACAATAGAAAAAGGAAAGGAAAACAGAATCTAGGAGTTTGCCTTCAAGGATGCAGCAAGATTGCATAGGCAGGACGAGCAACGATTTAAGTTTCACATATGACTTTGACATCCCACATTCTAAAAGAACATGATCTTGATTGATCAGAATCTGACCACCATAAAGATAAAGAAAACATGTTTAGATTTGGTTAAATTTATTATAAAATCAAAAAATAATTTGATGCATTTAGCAGCAATGCTTGGTTTGCTTTAAAATCAAGAATCTAATCCATCATCACAACTATATCTAACTGAGATTTATTTGGGATATTATATCTCATTATAATTATAAGATTAGAGAAAGTTTATGAAAGCTTAGTATAAGAAAGTCACAACAATTAGAATAGAAAATATTCTAGAATATAGTTTGGTGTTAGATTAGTTTTGAGTTTGGTAAAAAAAAAAGTTATATAAGTTTGTCTATATTGCAACTAAAATTGGTAATATTAGGTGTTGTAAATTTTTATTAGTGGGGTGTAGCATTTATGTTGCATTTTGTTAAATAGAGTTGATATTTGATATTCACATAAACCTTTAAAGTAATAATGTAGATTTTCTGCTGGTGTTATTCAATTAATGATCAGGTTATTGTGATTTTTATATGATATTATACGAGTACTATCTAGAACGTCCTAAACAACCAATCCTTTGCAAAACTGGTCCCATACTAAGCCCCTTTGTTTTGGAAAATTATTGCATGATATCCACTTCACAAATCTTAAAGTTTTATGTAACTCTTAGCTCCTTAGCTGCTATTGCTATTTATTTCCATGTCTCCTTGTGCTACTATCTTTAGTGTTCCACTCTCTGAGCATTTGTGGGTGTCCTCTACTTGGAACTGCTGCCCTACTGGCAGTCTATTTGTTGTTGCAAGGCATAACATATTCTTGGACTTCTTTTGGATTGGTGACTTCCAAAACACTTCCTTCTCAAACTCCTTGTTAACCATTAACCCATTCTATACCTCCTTTACTTTGTATATGAAAAACCATTTGCCCCTCATTGCCACATTGTCGAGTCCCAATCTAGATCCTTGATGAGTTTGTTGTGCTACCAACCCTCTAGCCAACATTCCAATTCTATGACATTTGTCTAGGCTGCTAATTTTTTCAAGTGTCTAGATTTGCTAGTGAGGCATATCTATAGAATATAGAGATTGTCTTGAATATGATAGTGTTGTTCTTGTGTCCAGATTCACAGTCTAACACTATTCCATATTTAGTAAAATTTTTTAATCGTCCCAAAGACTAAAAGTGAAGCATGTGTTGCTAGAGGGGGGGATGTATAGTAAGGATAGTGGGTAGGTCAAATGGGGCATAATTTAGCTCCAATTTATATGCCTATCCTTGTTTTGCGTCCATCTTAGGTTTAACCTTAAATTCCATATCATATTAACTAATGGAGTATTGTTAGACCACCAATATGCTAAAATAATGCCAAACTCTATTTGGTTTTATTTTGCATGCTAATCCTAACATTAAGATCCTACATGCTCTAAGATTGTTTTTATATTATTCTATGCTATCTTTTTGCTTTTTGGGTTGTACATTTGGGAGTTATTCTATGCTTTTGTCCCTTCACTTTTTGGGTTATACATTTGGGAATTGTCCTATGCTTGTGGTTTCTTACACTCCTTGGCTATATGCTTAGAAGTTAAGCTTTATACTTTCATTCAGTGGCTCAAGACCTTGAAACTTGAGTTCCACTCTACTGCCCTTGTCAACTGGGTTTTACTTATTTATTCTCTATAAAACCATAAAGTGTAGTTTCGACATGCTCGAAACTTGAAAAGAGTAAATGGGGGGGGTGACAGGGCTAGAGTTGAACTAAAGCTTGAGTCCATGTCTATTGTTATCTATGTGGTCAAAGTCCTTGATAGGGAATTTGAGGGACTCAAAGAGGTACATGATCTGTCACTCATAGACAAGTGGTGCCAAAACTATAGTGGTGGTTTTTATGTACTTTGCTGCCCTTGGCCCTCGAGTCTAAGGGTGTAGGTTTTGCTCTATTGTTATCTTATAGTAAATCACCATAAAGTAAAAGGTGAAAATTATGTGCACTCTAATATCTTTTTAGCATTCATGCATTGCTATTAGCAATTTTGTTAGCGTTAATGAGTTGGGTGGCAAGTTAAATTAGCTATATGTAGACAAGATTGTTTATAAG
>NW_003314274.1:783214-791760 GCF_000143415.4 Selaginella moellendorffii
TAATCATGGATTATACTAGCTTTGTATGAGGAAGAGTTAATGATCAATAAGAGTTGTTAAATTCTTATAAGATTTGAGTTAGGATTATATTGATCATTGATGATTCTTATTACACTTGTTATAAAGTGAATTAAGTCTTGGTATGGATGGATTCATGAAGGATCAATTTGGTTGAGCACACCTTTATTGCACTAGGCTTTTAGATTGAAGCATATATACTTTTGATTAGCTTTGTGTTTTGAAGTTTGACGATATTATATGTTGTACCATAGTTTCTTTAGTTCCGATATTGAAGTTGGTGTTTACATCTAGCAATCAGTGGTGATGATTAATTATCATCTAAGAAAGCATAACGAAACTATGCTTGACAAGTGATCACCAAACGATCCTCCATGAATCCATCTATAGCAAGACGTAATTCACTTCATAACAAGTACATGAAGAATCATTAATGATCGATATATTCCAACTTAGTTGATTATTCTTGTCAAAAGTTTTACTAAATTATTGGTAACATTAAATGATTTATCATTCTTTGAGATGGTGGATTATTTCTTCGATGATAATAATAGTTTTCTCTATTGATGGGATGATTGATTATCACAAATGTAACTAAGGGTATCAAAAAATTACCTATTAACAAGTCATTTTGGATATTTTTCTTTTACTGCTATAATGGCAGGAGATAAGTATTGCTAGACCCTTTATTAATCTCTACCCAATTTAGTCTTTATATGTGCACTTAACTAAAAGAGAGCAAATATTAAGGGATTAAACTCAATATTGTTGAGGTTCCCAACACTAACAAGTGCAAGCCAATGAAATTTCCCTCAATACTTTCCTATTCAAAGTATTGAATATGGTTATCATCATAGATAATTATAAGGTGATAGTTTACCATGTTTACCAAAACACTCTCGCTATCATATTTTATATATTTGTTTCATTTGGTCCTATTGGTTATTTATAAAAAGTGTCTAGATTTACTAATGAGATATATTTATAAAATGTAGAGATTGTCTTGAACACGATGGTATTATTTCTGCATTCAAATTCACAATCCAACACTATTTCATATTTAGTAAGTTTTCATTATTGTTTTAGGGGCTAACTCTTAGGATTGGGGTGAAATCCCAAAATGTGTGTTTCTCTAGGGGGGTTCTGAATGTATAATAGGGGTAAGTTAAATATCATTGACCAACCTAAAACATAATCTAGTTCTCATTTGTGAATAAGTTAATCTATACTTATTTAGCACGATATTAATAGATCCTTCCTAAACATGATTATAAGTGGATCAATAAAGACTAGAAGGACTAATCTATTTATTCAAGTATTCATTGTCGTGCTCTTCTAAGAGGAGGTATAAAAGGAGTTAATATGTTAATGATGAGGCAGAAAAAAATTAATTGCATCCTTAGATAAAATGAAAAGCTTGTTATATGTTAAATATTTGTGAAGGTGTCAAATATTAGTGATAGTGTCAGTGTCAAATATCATAATTACAAGTTGTCATTCTCACCTGTCACCATCACTTTGTAGCAACATATTGTAAAACAATTGTATGTGATATGATAGCACCATCTAGAATAAGGTATATTACCTACAATTAATATTATTTTATTATCTATATTTTTTCTTTTAATACTATAGTATAGTAAAGTAATTCTAAATTTTAAATTCCATTGTAAGGTGGCCTAAAACATTATATTTTGCATTAGCTGATACAATGTTTCCCAAGAGGATATTGTTCCTCATCATGAAGTGATAATGGGTATGTGTCTATAATTCATTTTTAAATCTATTATACATCCATATGTGCATATTTTCCAGACCCACCATTAGGCAATTGCTACAGTGCTCAAGAAAAGTTTGTAAACCCATGAACCCATTTGTCTTATCCAAAAAAAAGTAGCATATTAGACACTAAATATAATAGCATTTTGTATTTTCAAGTAGTCCCACCATGTTAGGAACAAGATCTTGCAAAAATATATGGCATTACTTTTGAAACACTAAAGGCAATCTCTCTTTAATAGCAAAATTTAAATTTTCATATATAGGGAGCTCTAGTTCAATTTCACTAGAGCCCCCAATAGAAAGAAGATTGTTATATGGAAGTGAAGTGAAATGTTGGTAAAACTTAGGGATGGAAGTTTGTGTAAAAATGGTTTGAAGGAAAGTTACTATTACTTGTACTTAGCCCCCTAGCATTTCATATCAATCTCCACCTAGGAGCTTAAGGAGAACAAAAAAACTATGATGTCTATAACTTTTCTTGGTAGTTTATATATTAAATTTTAGTCTTAGGAATGAGGTATATTTATTATGACACTAACAATACTTAGATTTTTGAAATGTCAATCTCAGAAATGGGGTTTTATAATTATAGCTTGCCTGTAAATATAAGAGCTTCTAGAATTCTAGATTATCGTCTATACACATGCTCTATCATTTTGATAAAAACTTACTTTAATATGCATAGATTCTTTTCTACACATACCAATCTTCTAGGGAAATATAACCATATTATAGTGGTAGGGCACATTGGCATGCTGCCATTCTCTTGTGTGAAATTGCCTTTTAGTTTTGGAAATGTAAATAGAGTTAAGTTGGCATGCTACCATTCTCTTATATAAGATTACCTTTCAATTTTGGAAATGTAAATAGAGTTTATTTTTTGATATGATATTACCTTTGAATCTTGAAAACTCTTACTGGGAATTTACCACAAAAATATACTTTGATCTTTTCACATAAAAGGATTGCAACCTAGGTAGGCAACACATTTTTTGATATGAATTAATATATAACTTAAAAATGTTATGAAACGTTATATGGAGTAGATATCTTGGTGCTTTCCATTGTACTGTTGATATCTTATTTTCCTTACTCTAGATAGTTATTTTAGAAGGAATATGAGCATTTTTATCAATCGTGACAATGGTCTCCACATTCCAAGATGGGTAATTAAAACTAGGAGTGTAATATAGAGATTATAGTAATGAAATGAAATTAACATTTTCATATTCCTTTATGCTACAACTCTTACTCATAGATATTTTATTGTCATTGCATCCCATCTTCTCAAGAACATTAAAAAACTTTCAAATGAAAGAATAGTTATAGTGTATATAGTTTTCACCTTTTATCCTATAGTGATTTAAAGTAAAATAACCACGAAGTGGAATTGAAACCCTCCATATGCCATATATCACATGCCATATGCCACATGTCCAAGAACAGTTGAGTGGAACCCAAGTTTTATAGCCTTGAGCCATTAAATGAATAAATGGAGCCAAATTCCCAAACTTGCAGCCAAGGAGCGAAAGAACTAGAGCATGGAATGATTTCTGAGTTTTTAACCCAAGGAGTGAAGGGACAAAAACACAAAGTAACATTAGAATAGTTTTAAAGCTTCTAACATCCCAATGCCATGACCAATATGCAAAATTAAGCCAAATAGAGTTTAGTGCTATTTTAGTATAGTAGTGGTCTCTAGTTTGTATTAGCTTATAAAAATGAAATGATTTTTGAGGAAAGTGATCAATAGATCAGTCATTGGAAAAGTTTAAGAAAATTTGTGGAAAATTTTCCATCCTAGAGAAAGAATGACTCTCAATATAAAAATATAAACTTCCAAGACTTAACCATCTTCCAACCTACAACTTTATATAGGTTCACATTAACATAAATTTTCATAACCCAATAGCAGATCATATAGATCATATCTTCGGATATTCATATTGCATTAACACTTTTCTTCAATCATCTTTAAGATCTAATATGAAATCATAACACTAATAAGAAAAATAACATGAAAAATCAAACTCTAAGGAAAAACTTTTCATCACTCGAAACAACAATATCACTTTAACTAACACAAGTTCTAATAATGTTAATGCCTCAGTTATATATATTCTCTATCCACAATCTACTCCAAGTGTTGATAGATTTACCAATTAAATATAACAAATAAATGCTATAACCTTTTCCAACACCTTAATAAGCTTAGTATAATGAATCACCATTGAGAACTAAGTCAAAGTTACTTCAATACTATTACTTGCAAGTAAACTAGTTTCACTATCAACCATTTTAGGGTTGATCATCATTTAACCAAGTAGCTTTGTAAATACATTGCTCATAATCTATGATATAGAAATCACAATAATTTGATCATTAATTGAGTAATGCTCATATCATTATTACAAAGGTTTATATGAGTATCATGTGCTAACTCAATTTGATAAAATGCAACATAAATAGCACACCTCACTGATATAGATTTATATACCTAACATTACCAACTTTATTCACAATATAAACAACCTTATGCTACTTTCTTTTTTACCAAATTCAAAACTAATTCAACACTGAGCTATTCAAAGAGTAATAGTAAGGTTCTTTGGAAAAGAATTGAGAATTATAACAATAATAAACCTAAATAAAATGGTTTAACGCTTCACTACTATTCATCCCACGACTCACCACTTGTAGGACCATCATAACCAACAAGGATCAAAGTAAGGACTTTTGATTGCATAATGTGAACACGAATAATGAGTTAACATATCATTGCAAATCATTTTTCCAAGAAGAGAAAATGATTTACTTGTTTGATCTTTCATCTCTGATGACTCTCTTTTTGATCTTAACCTTAACTAAACCTCAAACTTGCATTCACATTGCCTTTAGTCCAATTTAAAAAAAGTTTATTAGAGAACATAGCAATAACTACTTAAACTAATAGACTAATCCCTATAGTCTTGATTGATCCCCTTATAGTCATACATAGAAAGGATCTATTAGTGTTGTGCTTAATAGTTATAGACTAGCCTATTTGCCACTCTTAGCAAACCCAAAGGAGGTTTACTTTTACCTATGGTATATAGCAACTCATGGTAACCACTAATAGACTAACATTAATTCTACCAACTCAAAATGTAACCTTGAGTTGCTAATGTGCTTCACTCACGAGCCCAAATGCAAACTTGTGCAAATAGTCCATCTTAGTCCATCTTATAAGCCTAAGCGCAAGCTCACACAATATAGTACAAAAATAGGTAATAAAAATCCATACCCAACGAATGAATGCAAAGTCATAGCACCCAAACATATACCCATTCAGATCATAATTTCATCTCTATATATGCAACGAGACTAATTACCTAATCTCATTGGACAATACTCGCTGAAACTCATTCTTTGATATTAAATATAGTGCATATGGTTTTCACCTTTTATCCTATACTAATTTACTATAGGATAATCATGAAATGAAACTTAAACCCTCCATATACTACATGCCATATACCATGTATCCAAGGACAAAGGAGTGGAACTTGAGTTTTAAAGCCTTTGACCACTAAATGAAGGAACAAATCCAAACTCCCAAACTTATAATCAATGAGCGAAAGAACTAGAGCATGGAGTGACTCATGAGTGTTCAACCCAAGAAGTGAAGAGACAAAAGTATGGAGTAACATTGGAACAGTCTTAAAGCTTTTAGCATCCCAATGCTAGGACCAGCCCACATACTATAAGTTATTATCTGACAATATTAAGGGACTAATTTTAATATGCGAGGGTTATTGTCAAGCTAATGCAAGACAAAGCAAAAAAAAACTAAGAGCCAAATCAAGTATACTCAACAAAAAATATATAAGAGTTCCTACCTTATGTTTATTTGGCTAAGTACAAATGCCAAACTTAGTTTATTAACACTTGAATAAGAGGGGCTGAAAAGGGAACTAGCAATACTGACCTCTTGTTGTCATGGTAGAATATCCAAAAAAATTAGTTGATAAGTAAATTTTGATAACCGTAGTCATATTTGCAACAATAGTATGTAATTATAAGACAGCTATAAAAGTAGTCAAAAAATAAAGTAATCAAATCAAAATATGATAGCTGTAACAACAGTCATCTAGCTTTACAAAAGATAGGTTTTAGTGAACTTTATCTTTTTTAAACAACTCAATATACTAGAAACTTTTAACTCAAATATTTATATTTTTCAATATTTTAAAGTTTGTCAAAACCTTTATTTATTCAATTTAGATTTTATTGTAACACTTCTAGTTGACTGTGTTGACTTGAGTTGACTTGTGCTTAGTTGAGCTCAATTTATGAGTTCAACTCAACTTTTGACCATCCCCGTCCTCACTCTGCTATTTATGTTTGACATCATTCCACTAACATATTTGCTTAGCCTTATACTATTAGAGCCAAACATTTTATTTAGACTTGCTATATTTATATTCACTCTATAATCTATATCATTTATTTTCACTTTAATACCATTATCACTTATCCTCATTCCATTGTCAGGGTTAGACTCCTATTTATCTCTTCTACCTAGGCTATAGCTATTGCATAAATTAGATAATTCCATTGTGTTGTGGCAATAGTGGAGTTTGAAATGTAAGATGAAAAGGAGGATCAAACATGGTGAACCACAATGAAAATGCCCTTTCTCTGAAGAAAAAAGAGTTAGAATCATTGGGGCAAAGAGAAGAAATTAAGAAAAAATTGAAAACACAAAAATGTAGAAGCAAAAAAAGCATTAGAAGGGGAATTTTCAACAATAGTTAATGTGAAAATAATAAAATTTGAGCTAAAGGGATATAGATAACAAAAGATGTCATGTTATAAAGTATTTCAATCAACACAAAATAAGTAAAAAACTCCATATGTTTAACCTTCTTAGCATCAACTCAACACTTGAGATAGAAAAATCAATAGAAAACTCCACACTCTTATAAACGTTTTAGTAGTAATAGTAAAATAAAAGCTCTTAACAACATTTATATCAAGGAAAATATACCTAACTTAAAACTCTAACAAAAGTACTCAACTCTTGGAATAAGGGAATATTCAAACATAGCAATGAAATAAAAGAAAAATCCTTAACTACACACACTTTCAAAATTTAAATCAACTTGAGAAGGATAATAAACACTTAACACAACACAAGATTAAGAACAAAAATTATAAAAGTTAGAATTGATTAATGTGCTAGGAGAAAGAGAGGAAGAAACACTAGAAATTTGAGGAGCAGGAAATAACACTTAAAACACTAGAAAATACTATATAAATAAAGTTTATTTATATATAGTTTATACTACATTTTTAATATAGTTCATCAAATATAATTATTTGTTATAACAATAATTTTATAATATTTATTATCTATATAGTCTATGAGATAGTTTTCTAGGAACTATTTTATAGTTCAATATTTATTACATTAATATTTTATTCTGAAAAAATTAAAAATAAATCATTTCTTTAAAAAATATTTTTAAAATCTAGCACTTATAATTTTTAAAAAATAATTTAAAAGTAAACAGCCTTAAATATTTTAATATTTCAATTGATTAAAAATATTTGATAGATTGTTCTATTCTAGCTTACCACCATTGGAGTTTTAAATTTATATGAGAATCCAAGAGTAAAATTAACAAACCACATTGATCATGAGGAATTTACCTTAAGCTCATCAAGTATGATTTGCACAATTTTGCAACTAATTTGTTGTAGCTTGCTCACAACAACAACCAAGTGCTGAGGCACAACTTAAGACATAGAAATGGCTGATTATGTTATAGCTGTGGTTGTTCTAATATCCTAAACTTTAATAGCCATTTTCATATTTCATAAAATTTCATACTTAATTCAATTAAGGTTTCATGACTTGGATCAAATAGTGACACATCAAAAGCACACTAGATAATGACACAATTTATGCCTTGTTTTAACTTGATTATGGTGCAATAACACTAGTATAAGTCACTACCAATTAGTTTCCTACATGATTTCCTTGCAAGCAATACATTGAGTGAATCTTATTGCAGTGGAGATCTAGGAATGTGGCATGGTGATGCTCCCATTTAAAATATTTTTATGATTCTTTTATGATGGATTAGCTTTTTATTGCAGTCAACAAGTGTTAATGCATGGTGTTGGCTCTGAGACTATGCTAGAACAAAGTATCATGTTTTATCATGTTTGTAACTTATTTCTATTTTTTGTACAGGAAGATGAAAAATAGCTAATTGTCACTAATAGAAAGCTAAAGACAAACTACCAAATATGCAATCCAGTTTTTTAATAGAGTTATAATTACATTTGTTTGTTATTAGCTTACTTACATCACCTTTTGAATTTAGGTATTACTATTTGATAGTAATATAGGCCTTTGATTTTGATGAACAAAGATGCAAAAAGTCTATTCAAAGAAATTATAAATGAATAAAACTATATATATTCACTTCTATATAGTTGTATATAGTAAGCATATTAGTGAGAATATATAGTTCTATATCTAGTATTTATATATATAGAATTATTTTCTATTTTTTGTTACATATATTTTGGAAATATAGTATCTAACCCCCTCATAGTCATTATGCTTTATAGTTTTTTCTAATAGTTTATTGAAAACTACACCAAAAAAATTATATACATGATTCTAAAATGGTCTTTCTTGTGTAAGGAAAGGTTGGGAAAGAGAAAAAGGAAGATAAAGAATTATGTGGGGT